>NC_139218.1:399173340-399763045 GCF_055691185.1 Crinia signifera | reverse complement strand
TCCCTCCCCTACATCGCCAACCTCATTCCTCACACTCCTCCCCTACATCCCCAACCTCATTCCTCACACCCCCTCCCCTACATCCTCTTCCCTACATCCCCAACCTCATTCCTCCACTCCCCTACATCCCCAACCTCATTCCTCACACTCCAACCCCATTCCTCACACTCCTCCCCTACATCCACAACCTCATTCCTCACACTCCTCCCCTACATCCCCAACCTCATTCTCCCTCATTCCTCACACCCCCTCCCCTACATCCCACCCATTCCTCACACTCCTCCCCTACATCCCCAACCTCATTCCTCACACTCCTCCCCTACATCCCCAACCTCATTCTCCACTCCTCCCCTACATTATCCTCCCCTACATTCCTCACCCTCACCTCAATTCCTCACACTCCTCCCCTACATCCCCAACCTCATTCCTCACACTCCTCCCCTACATCCCCAACCTCATTCCTCACACCCCCTCCCTACATCCCCAACCTCATTCCTCACACCCCCTCCCCTACATCGCCAACCTCATTCCTCACACTCCTCCCCTACATCCCCAACCTCATTCCTCACACCCCCTCCCCTACATCGCCAACCTCATTCCTCACATTCCTCCCCTACATCCCCAACCTCATTCCTCACACTCCTCCCCTACATCCCCAACCTCATTCCTCACACCCCCTCCCCTACATCGCCAACCTCATTCCTCACACTCCCTCCCCTACATCCCCAACCTCATTCCTCACACTCCTCCCCTACATCCCCAACTCATTCCTCACACCCCCTCCCCTACATCGCCAACCTCATTCCTCACATTCCTCCCCTACATCCCCAACCTCATTCCTCACACTCCTCCCCTACATCCCCAACCTCATTCCACATCCCCAACCTCATTCCTCACACTCCTCCCCTACATCCCCAACCTCATTCCTCACACCCCCTCCCTACATCCCCAACCTCATTACTCACACCCCCTCCCCTACATCCCTAACCTCATTCCTCACATCCCCAACCTCATTCCTCACACTCCTCCCCTACATCCCCAACCTTATTCCTCACACTCCTCCCCTACATCCCCAACCTCATTCCTCACACTCCTCCCCTACATCCCCAACCTCATTCCTCACACTCCTCCCCTACATCCCCAACCTCATTCCTCACACTCCTCCCCTACATCCCCAACCTCATTCCTCACATTCCCAACCTCATTCCTCACACCCCCCTCCCCTACATCCCCAACCTCATTCCTCACATTCCCAACCTCATTCCTCACACCCCCTCCCCTACATCTCCAACCTCAATTCCTTCTCCTACATCTCCAGCATCATCCTCACCCCTCAAATCTAAATCTCCAGCCTTCACTTACATCTTTTACATTTTTATTTTAGTTAAGGGCTAAAAGTTTAACTACAAGTCTATACAGCTCACTTTCTGGGATGGACCCATACACAGATCGCAGCTCTCGGCATCAGGCAACGAGCAACTCCTAGTCTATTATCTAATTAATCAGAGCTGCAGGAGCATCAGACAGTTGCACCAACATATTTCTCTAGCTATAATAGCGCTGTAAACAGACCGCACAGAGCACAGCGTGACGGGGTCTGTACATGATGCTCCCGCTCAGCGCCAGGTCCCGGCACGTGTTATTAGCCTATAATAACAGGAAGACAGACTGTCCCCGGCCACTCCCGTACGCTCAGTGACAGATGGAAAGATGCAGCAAGAAATCTTTCCTGGGTGCTGAAGATTAACATCCCGCTTATTGCCCTGTCCAACATCGCTCTTGGAATTGATTTTACATTTAGCTGGCGCGCTGTGATCTATGCAACGAGGATCACTATATTAATCCTGAGGATGGGAAGACGGAGCGCAGAGAGGGAGGAGGACGGGAAGAAGGTTTTATTAGCAGGCAGGGGGAGCGCATCCTCGGAGGAGACATACAGAAAACTCATATCGCGGCTCTTACAGTCCTGGCAGAGTAACGACAGCCAGGGAGCACGAGTGATTGTCTGCTGTGATATTGACAAAACACTTTACAGAACAACTTGTTCAGAGCCATCATTGTGGAGAGTCGCGGCATAAAGAGAGACGCAACGTGGCCTGGCAGACGCCGATTAGTGGCCTATAATACATCACTTAGTGCACAGACTTCTCACGGATATACGCCGAAAGATCCAGACCGTAACGCTGGGTACACACTTGTCCAATCCTACTGGCAGATCCTACATCCAATCCTCGCTACACACTTGTCCAACCCTCAGCAGATCCTACATCCAATCCTCGCTACACACTTCTCCAATCCTCAGCAGATCCCACATCCAATCCTCACTACACACTTGTCCAATCCTACTGGCAGATCCTACATCCAATCCTCGCTACACACTTGTCCAATCCTCAGCAGATCCTACATCCAATCCTCGCTACACACTTGTCCAACCCTCAGCAGATCCTACATCCAATCCTCGCTACACACTTGTCCAATCCTCAGCAGATCCTACATCCAATCCTCGCTACACACTTGTCCAACCCTCAGCAGATCCTACATCCAATCCTCGCTACACACTTGTCCAATCCTATTGGCAGATCCTACATCCAATCCTCGCTACACACTTGTCCAATCCTACTGGCAGATCCTACATCCAATCCTCGCTACACACTTGTCCAATCCTCAGCAGATCCTACATCCAATCCTCGCTACACACTTGCCCAACCCTCAGCAGATCCTACATCCAATCCTCGCTACACACTTGTCCAATCCTCAGCAGATCCTACATCCAATCCTCGCTACACACTTGTCCAACCCTCAGCAGATCCTACATCCAATCCTCGCTACACACTTGTCCAATCCTACTGGCATATTCTACATCCAATCCTCACTACACTTATCCAACCCTCAGCAGATCCTACATCCAATCCTTGCTACACACTTGTCCAATCCTACTGGCAGACTCTACATATAATCCTCACTACACACTTGTCCAATCCTACTGGCAGATCCTACATCCAATTCTCGCTACACAATTGTCCAACCTTCAAGCAGATCCTACATCCAATCCTCACTACACACTTGTCCAATCCTACTGACAGATCCTACATCCAATTCTCGCTACACACTTGTCCAATCCTACTGGCAGATCCTACATCCAATCCTCGCTACACACTTGTCCAATCCTACTGACAGATCCTACATCCAATCCTCACTACACACTTGTCCAATCCTACTGGCAGATCCTACATCCAATCCTCGCTACACACTTGTCCAATCCTCAGCAGATCCCACATCCAATCCTCACTACACACTTGTCCAATTTTGCCACCCGATCTGTATTTGTCTGCTGAAAAAATCCTTGTGGCTGTAGTGGAAGGTGGGGGATTTGAAATGTAATAACACCATTGGGATTGGTGGGGATGTGAGGGGGGGGGGGGGGACACAGGATTTTAACCTTTTGAGTGCCAATGTTGCAATGAGAGATCCTCAGAATACACATTAAGTTCTTATACAAATACGGCCAAGTGAATTCATTGAAGTTTAGTTATATATTGCGCCCAAAGAACAGGCGCTGTCAGAGGCGCTGGCATTTATAACAGATCTTCTGAGGGTCTATCACAGCTACGTTGGCACTCAAAGGGATAATTAAAAGGTTTGCTTGCCAATATTCACACCTATTGTGACAAACGTGTGTAACCAGCATAACACGGACCACGGATGTCACCACGGCCCTACCATCAGCCCTCACCCATTGCTGGCTGCTTATGCCCATCCTTTACAGTAGGAGAACCCATGGATATCTGTAATGTGCTGCGGAATATGTGTGCGCTATACTGTATAAGAAACGGTTAATCTATATAATAAGTTGAAGAGTGTGTGTGCGTGTCTGTCGCATTGCGGACACACAGTGGCACTCAGAGCCACCAAATTCAGCAACAAGATACCTCTGGACCCGGTGGTGTGCACCTCGAAGCCGTTTTTGGGAATTTTCCCTTAGAAATTAAAAAAAACACCAAGTTTTAATTTGCCTTCATTGATGTTCTGGGGAAAAGATCGACGATCTGGGAAACCGATGCCGAAGGAACAACTCCACACCTGATTTTGTTGCTGTCATTGAGTATGAATGACACATTCTAACATTATGGTGAAGGCTTTAAACAATTAGGAAATAATTGAGCATATACATATACCACACATCACACACACACAGTACACCACATATATACACACACACACACATAGCACAAAACACACACATATATTCGTAGCGCACCTCACACACAACTTCTTACAGTCATAACATTCAAACAAATACAGGCAGCGCTCATGCCCATCGACCAAACATTATCAATGCACCCATTTATGATTGCGATGGCTGGATCAGGGGATTGGCCCGGCGGGTGTAGGGAAGAATTTCGCCCATTGCACCGGTTCCATTGATGCATTGCGGTTCGGGTAGCGTGCATCGCGTCATGACGTCACGTGGCCCGGCCCCTGACATGCTCTCACACTCAGGGGCTGCCCCACTGTTTGGTAGAGACGCCCGGTGCATGCACTTTACAGATCTCCAGGCATCAGAGACTGCTGCAGCAACTCTGTGGCGGAAGTGGTGGGGAGAGCGGCAGTGGCAGTGAGCGATGAATTTTTAATTAATTAAGGCGCGGTAAGTAAGGCCAACCGCACTCAGTGCCTGTAATTACACACCCTAGAAACTGTACCATTGAAACACAGAATGGAGATGTGGCCACGCCCCTTCCATGTGGTCACGCCCCTTTCTGATTTCGTACCGATTTCAGACCCTCCGATGTTGGAAGGTATGTCATAGGTGCTAAATCTCATGAGTGTATGTGGAATTCACCACCACACACACAAGCGCTCAAGGAGCGGTGTGTTTCACACAATACCACCACACCTGATCTCCTTGCTGTCATTGAGTATCAAGGCAGACACATTCTAGCATTATGGTGGAGGCTTTAACAAATGACAATCTTAGGTCTTGGCACAGCATAACATGACATTTTACAGCAATTTTGGAAATGAAAAAAAACCCCAAGGTTTTCCCGGGTCAGCTAGTAAATAAATGTATGGTGACAGCGGGTAAAGAAGACCAGCTCACCTCATCAAACAGCTGCAGCATTATGGTGAGAACGTCGGGGTGCGCCTTATCCACCTCGTCAAAGAGCACCACCGCATTAGGACACTCCTTAAGCTTCTTGGTCAACTGCCCGCCTTCCTCATGTCCCACATAACCTGGGGGAGACCCGATGAACTTGGCAACCTGCAGAAATGTGACCGGGTTACGTAACGTTCCGTGTGCAGTATTGTTTGCTATATATTATACATATCACCTACTGCATACACTGGACTGCGTGTGTCATAATGTACATATCACCCACTGTATACACTGGACTGCGTGTCTCATAATGTACATATCACCCACTGTATACACTGGACTGCGTGTCTCATAATGTACATATCATCCACTGTATACACTGGACTGCGCGTCTCATAATGTACAAATCACCCACTGTATACACTGGACTGCGCGTCTCATAATGTACATATCACCCACTGTATACACTGGACTGCGTGTCTCATAATGTACAAATCACCCACTGTATACACTGGACTGTGCGTCTTATAATGTACATATAACCCACTGTATACACTGGACTGCGCGTCTTATAATGTACATATCACCTACTGTATACACTGGACTGTGCATCTTATAATGTACATATCACCTACTGGCGCCATACACTGGACTGTGCATCTTATAATGTACATATCACCTACTGGCGCCATACACTGGACTGTGCGTCTTATAATGTACAAATCACCTACTGGCGCCCTACACTGGACTGTGCGTCTTATAATGTACATATCGCGTACTGGCGCCATACACTGGACTGTGCGTCTTATAATGTACATATCACCTACTGGTGCCATACACTGGACTGTGCGTCTTATAATGTACATATCGCCTACTGGCGCCATACACTGGACTGTGCGTCTTATAATGTACATATCACCTACTGGCGCCATACACTGGACTGTGCGTCTTATAATGTACATATCACCTACTGGCGCCATACACTGGACTGTGCGTCTTATAATGTACATATCACCTACTGGCGCCATACACTGGACTGTGCGTCTTATAATGTACATATCACCTACTGGCGCCATACACTGGACTGTGCGTCTTATAATGTACATATCGCCTACTGGCGCCATACACTGGACTGTGCATCTTATAATGTACATATCACCTACTGGCGCCATACACTGGACTGTACATCTTATAATGTACATATCACCTACTGGCGCCATACACTGGACTGTGCATCTTATAATGTACATATCACCTACTGGCGCCATACACTGGACTGTGCATCTTATAATGTACATATCACCTACTGGCGCCATACACTGGACTGTGCGTCTTATAATGTACATATCACCTACTGGCGTCATACACTGGACTGTGCGTCTTATAATGTACATATCACCTACTGGTGCCATACACTGGACTGTGCGTCTTATAATGTACATATCACCTACTGGTGCCATACACTGGACTGTGCGTCTTATAATGTACATATCGCCTACTGGCGCCATACACTGGACTGTGCATCTTATAATGTACATATCACCTACTGGTGCCATACACTGGACTGTGCGTCTTATAATGTACATATCGCCTACTGGTGCCATACACTGGACTGTGCGTCTTATAATGTACATATCACCTACTGGCGCCATACACTGGACTGTGCGTCTTATAATGTACATATCACCTACTGGCGCCATACACTGGACTGTGCATCTTATAATGTACATATCACCTACTGGCGCCATACACTGGACTGTGCGTCTTATAATGTACATATCACCTACTGGCTCCATACACTGGACTGTGCGTCTTATAATGTACATATCACCTACTGGTGCCATACACTGGACTGTGCGTCTTATAATGTACATATCACCTACTGGCGCCATACACTGGACTGTGCGTCCTATAATGTACATATCACCTACTGGCGCCATACACTGGACTGTGCGTCTTATAATGTACATATCACCTACTGGCGCCATACACTGGACTTTGCGTCTTATAATGTACATATCGCCTACTGGCGCCATACACTGGACTGTGCGTCTTATAATGTACATATCGCCTACTGGCACCATACACTGGACTGTACGTCTTATAATGTACATATCGCGTACTGGCGCCATACACTGGACTGTGCGTCTTATAATGTACATATCACCTACTGGCGCCATACACTGGACTGTGCGTCTTATAATGTACATATCACCTACTGGTGTCATACACTGGACTGGGCGTCTTATGATGTACATATCGCCTACTGGCGCCATACACTGGACTGTGCGTCTTATAATGTACATATCACCTACTGGCGCCATACACTGGACTGTGCGTCTTATAATGTACATATCACCTACTGGCGCCATACACTGGACTGTGCGTCTTATAATGTACATATCACCTACTGGCGCCATACACTGGACTGTGCGTCTTATAATGTACATATCACCTACTGGCGCCATACACTGGACTGTGCATCTTATAATGTACATATCACCTACTGGCGCCATACACTGGACTGTGCATCTTATAATGTACATATCACCTACTGGCGCCATACACTGGACTGTGCGTCTTATAATGTACATATCACCTACTGGCGCCATACACCGGACTGTGCGTCTTATAATGTACATATCACCTACTGGCGCCATACACCGGACTGTGCGTCTTATAATGTACATATCACCTACTGGCGCCATACACTGGACTGTGCATCTTATAATGTACATATCGCCTACTGGCGCCATACACTGGACTGTGCGTCTTATAATGTACATATCACCTACTGGCGCCATACACTGGACTGTGCATCTTATAATGTACATATCACCTACTGGCGCCATACACTGGACTGTGCATCTTATAATGTACATATCACCTACTGGCGCCATACACCGGACTGTGCATCTTATAATGTACATATCACCTACTGGCGCCATACACCGGACTGTGCGTCTTATAATGTACATATCACCTACTGGCGCCATACACCGGACTGTGCGTCTTATAATGTACATATCACCTACTGGCGCCATACACCGGACTGTGCGTCTTATAATGTACATATCACCTACTGGCGCCATACACCGGACTGTGCATCTTATAATGTACATATCACCTACTGGCGCCATACACCGGACTGTGCATCTTATAATGTACATATCGCCTACTGGCGCCATACACTGGACTGTGCGTCTTATAATGTACATATCGCCTACTGGCGCCATACACTGGACTGTGCGTCTTATAATGTACATATCACCTACTGGCGCCATACACTGGACTGTACATCTTATAATGTACATATCACCTACTGGCGCCATACACTGGACTGTGCGTCTTATAATGTACATATCGCCTACTGACGCCATACACTGGACTGCGCGTCTTATAATGTACATATCACCTACTGGCGCCATACACTGGACTGCGCGTCTTATAATGTACATATCACCTACTGGCGCCATACACTGGACTGCGCGTCTTATAATGTACATATCACCTACTGGCGCCATACACTGGACTGGGCGTCTTATGATGTACATATCGCCTACTGGCGCCATACACTGGACTGTGCGTCTTATAATGTACATATCACCTACTGGCGCCATACACTGGACTGTGCGTCTTATAATGTACATATCACCTACTGGCGCCATACACTGGACTGTGCGTCTTATAATGTACATATCACCTACTGGCGCCATACACTGGGCTGTGCGTCTTATAATGTACATATCGCCTACTGGACTGTGCGTCTTATAATGTACATATCACCTACTGGCGCCATACACTGGACTGTGCGTCTTATAATGTACATATCACCTACTGGCGCCATACACTGGACTGTGCGTCTTATAATGTACATATCACCTACTGGCGCCATACACTGGACTGCGCGTCTTATAATGTACATATCACCTACTGGCGCCATACACTGGACTGTGCGTCTTATAATGTACATATCACCTACTGGCGCCATACACTGGACTGTGCGTCTTATAATGTACATATCACCTACTGGCGCCATACACTGGACTGTGCGTCTTATAATGTACATATCACCTACTGGCGCCATACGCTGGACTGTGCGTCTTATAATGTACATATCACCTACTGGCGCCATACACCGGACTGTGCATCTTATAATGTACATATCACCTACTGGCACCATACACTGGACTGTGCATCTTATAATGTACATATCACCTACTGGCGCCATACACTGGACTGTGCGTCTTATAATGTACATATCGCCTACTGGCGCCATACACTGGACTGTGCGTCTTATAATGTACATATCGCCTACTGGCGCCATACACTGGACTGTGCGTCTTATAATGTACATATCACCTACTGGCGCCATACACTGGACTGTGCGTCTTATAATGTACATATCACCTACTGGCGCCATACACTGGACTGTGCATCTTATAATGTACATATCACCTACTGGCGCCATACACTGGACTGTGCGTCTTATAATGTACATATCACCTACTGGCGCCATACACTGGACTGTGCGTCTTATAATGTACATATCACCTACTGGCGCCATACACTGGACTGTGCATCTTATAATGTACATATCACCTACTGACGCCATACACTGGACTGTGCGTCTTATAATGTACATATCACCTACTGACGCCATACACTGGACTGTGCGTCTTATAATGTACATATCACCTACTGGCGCCATACACTGGACTGTACATCTTATAATGTACATATCACCTACTGGCGCCATACACTGGACTGTGCGTCTTATAATGTACATATCACCTACTGGCGCCATACACTGGACTGTGCGTCTTATAATGTACATATCACCTACTGGCGCCATACACTGGACTGTACGTCTTATAATGTACATATCACCTACTGGCGCCATACACTGGACTGTGCGTCTTATAATGTACATATCGCCTACTGTATGCGACATACACTGGACTGTGCGTCTTATAATGTACATATCACCTACTGTATGCGACATACACTGGACTGCGCGTCTTATAATGTACAAATCACCTACTGGCGCCATACACTGGACTGTGCGTCTTATAATGTACATATCACCTACTGGCGCCATACACTGGACTGTGCGTCTTATAATGTACATATCACCTACTGGCGCCATACACTGGACTGTACGTCTTATAATGTACATATCACCTACTGGCGCCATACACTGGACTGTGCGTCTTATAATGTACATATCACCTACTGGCGCCATACACTGGACTGTGCGTCTTATAATGTACATATCACCTACTGGTGCCATACACTGGACTGTGCGTCTTATAATGTACAGATCACCTACTGGCGCCATACACTGGACTGTGCGTCTTATAATGTACATATCACCTACTGGCGCCATACACTGGACTGTAAGTCTTAAAATGTACATATCGCCTACTGGCGCCATACACTGGAGTGTGCGTCTTATAATGTACATATCGCCTACTGGCGCCATACACTGGACTGTGCGTCTTATAATGTACATATCACCCACTGTATACACTGGACTGTGCGTCTTATAATGTACATATCACCTACTGGCGCCATACACTGGACTGTGCGTCTTATAATGTACATATCACCTACTGGTGCCCTACACTGGACTGTGCGTCTTATAATGTACATATCGCCTACTGGCGCCATACACTGGACTGTGCGTCTTATAATGTACATATCACCTACTGGCGCCATACACTGGACTGTGCGTCTTATAATGTACATATCACCTACTGGTGCCATACACTGGACTGTGCGTCTTATAATGTACATATCACCTACTGGTGCCATACACTGGACTGTGCGTCTTATAATGTACATATCACCTACTGGCGCCATACACTGGACTGTGCGTCTTATAATGTACATATCACCTACTGGCGCCATACACTGGACTGTGCGTCTTATAATGTACATATCGCCTACTGGCGCCATACACTGGACTGTGCGTCTTATAATGTACATATCGCCTACTGGCACCATACACTGGACTGTGCGTCTTATAATGTACATATCACTTACTGGCGCCATACACTGGACTGTGCGTCTTATAATGTACATATCACCTACTGGTGCCATACACTGGACTGTGCGTCTTATAATGTACATATCACCTACTGGCGCCATACACTGGACTGTGCGTCTTATAATGTACATATCACCTACTGGCGCCATACACTGGACTGTGCGTCTTATAATGTACATATCACCTACTGGCGCCATACACTGGACTGTGCGTCTTATAATGTACATATCACCTACTGGCGTCATACACTGGACTGTGCGTCTTATAATGTACATATCACCTACTGGCGCCATACACTGGACTGTGCGTCTTATAATGTACATATCACCTACTGGCGCCATACACTGGACTGTGCGTCTTATAATGTACATATCACCTACTGGCACCATACACTGGACTGTGCGTCTTATAATGTACATATCGCCTACTGGCACCATACACTGGACTGTGCGTCTTATAATGTACATATCGCCTACTGGCGCCATACACTGGACTGTGCGTCTTATAATGTACATATCACCTACTGGCGCCATACACTGGACTGTGCATCTTATAATGTACATATCACCTACTGGCGCCCTACACTGGACTGTGCGTCTTATAATGTACATATCGCCTACTGGTGCCATACACTGGACTGTGCGTCTTATAATGTACATATCACCTACTGGCGCCATACACTGGACTGTGCGTCTTATAATGTACATATCACCTACTGGCGCCATACACTGGACTGTGCGTCTTATAATGTACATATCACCTACTGGTGCCATACACTGGACTGTGCGTCTTATAATGTACATATCACCTACTGGTGCCATACACTGGACTGTGCGTCTTATAATGTACATATCACCTACTGGCACCATACACTGGACTGTGCGTCTTATAATGTACATATCACCTACTGGCGCCATACACTGGGCTGTGCGTCTTATAATGTACATATCGCCTACTGGACTGTGCGTCTTATAATGTACATATCACCTACTGGCGCCATACACTGGACTGTGCGTCTTATAATGTACATATCACCTACTGGCGCCATACACTGGACTGTGCGTCTTATAATGTACATATCACCTACTGGCGCCATACACTGGACTGTACGTCTTATAATGTACATATCACCTACTGGCGCCATACACTGGACTGTGCGTCTTATAATGTACATATCACCTACTGGCGCCATACACTGGACTGTGCGTCTTATAATGTACATATCACCTACTGGTGCCATACACTGGACTGTGCGTCTTATAATGTACATATCACCTACTGGCGCCATACACTGGACTGTGCGTCTTATAATGTACATATCACCTACTGGCGCCATACACTGGACTGTGCGTCTTATAATGTACATATAACCTACTGGCGCCATACACTGGACTGTGCGTCTTATAATGTACATATCACCTACTGGCGCCATACACTGGACTGTGCGTCTTATAATGTACATATCACCTACTGGTGCCATACACTGGACTGTGCGTCTTATAATGTACATATCACCTACTGGCGCCATACACTGGACTGTGCGTCTTATAATGTACATATCACCTACTGGCGCCAAACACTGGACTGTGCGTCTTATAATGTACATATCACCTACTGGCGCCAAACACTGGACTGTGCGTCTTATAATGTACATATCACCTACTGGCGCCATACACTGGACTGTGCGTCTTATAATGTACATATCACCTACTGGCGCCATACACTGGACTGTGCGTCTTATAATGTACATATCACCTACTGGCGCCATACACTGGACTGTGCGTCTTATAATGTACATATCACCCACTGGCGCCATACACTGGACTGTGCGTCTTATAATGTACATATCACCTACTGGCGCCATACACTGGACTGTGCGTCTTATAATGTACATATCACCTACTGGCGCCATACACTGGACTGTGCATCTTATAATGTACATATCACCTACTGGTGCCATACACTGGACTGTGCATCTTATAATGTACATATCACCTACTGGCGCCATACACTGGACTGTGCGTCTTATAATGTACATATCGCCTACTGGCGCCATACACTGGACTGTGCGTCTTATAATGTACATATCACCTACTGGCGCCATACACTGCCGCTCTTACCTCGTGCTTCTCTTGGAATTCTGACATGTCCAATCGGATGAAGCCCTGTAACGATTGAAGACCGGGTTACAGACACAGGCGTAACAGCCACACTAACATACAGAACTACCACTAACTATATAAAGGCAGCGAACAGGGCAGGAGGGTGACGGGACGCAGCCAGAGCATTAAGTGCGGGCGTTATCCCAATCTAAGGACCCTCCCGATTGAAAAAAGTGCCCTTCCCCAAAAAAGTTGTGGAGTGCACACTACCTGCGTATTCTCACTCCCAGAACTGGCCCGTTACCACCCACACACGTCGGCTTCCTGTGAATTTCATTACTATTGAGCTAAAATCTCCTGCCCCTCCACCAAACAGTCTACACAGCAAGCACCACAAATTACCTTCTTTGTGTCCTTGTGTAGGTACCGCGCCGACTGCTTGGCCAGCTCAGTTTTGCCTGTTGGAACAACGCGTCAATTTACAGCATAAGGGGAAGTAACAACAGTTGGGAAATTACTGGTCTATTAGATTGGCCAATAAACATCAAAAAGATTAAATCTTTCACTCATCCTCCTTGCTTCATTCCTTCACCCACATGTTACACCGCTCACATTACACACAGTGTGATCATTACTCTCATCCTCCCTGCTTCATTCCTTCACCCAGATGTTACACCGCTCACATTACATTCAGTGTGATCATTACTCACTTCCTAACTGTTTCATTCCTTCACCCAGATGTTACACCACTCACCTTACACCCAGTGTGATCATTACGCACATCCTCCCCGCTTCATTCCTTCACCCACATGTTACACCGCTCACATTACACCCAGTGTGATCATTACGCACATCCTCCCCGCTTCATTCCTTCACCCACATGTTACACTGCTCACATTACACACAGTGTGATCATTACTCTCATCCTCCCTGCTTCATTCCTTCACCCAGATGTTACACTGCTCACATTACACTCAGTGTGATCATTACTCACATCCTCCCCGCTTCATTCCTTCACCCAGATGTTACACCACTCACATTACACTCAGTATGATCATTACTCACATCCTCCCTGCTTCATTCCTTCACCCAGATGTTACACCACTGACATTACACTCAGTATGATCATTACTCACATCCTCCCTGCTTCATTCCTTCACCCAGATGTTACACTGCTCACATTACTCACATCCTCCCCGCTTTATTCTTTCACCCAAATGTTACACCGCTCACATTACACCCAGTGTGATCATTACTCACTTCCTATCTGTTTCATTCCTTCACCCAGATGTTACACCGCTCACATTACATTCAGTGTGATCATTACTCACTTCCTAACTGTTTCATTCCTTCACCCAGATGTAACACCACTCACATTACACCCAGTGTGATCATTACGCACATCCTCCCCGCTTCATTCCTTCACCCACATGTTACACCGCTCACATTACACCCAGTGTGATCATTACGCACATCCTCCCTGCTTCATTCCTTCACCCACATGTTACACCGCTCACATTACACACAGTGTGATCATTACTCTCATCCTCCCTGCTTCATTCCTTCACCCAGATGTTACACTGCTCACATTACACTCAGTGTGATCATTACTCACATCCTCCCCGCTTCATTCCTTCACCCAGATGTTACACTGCTCACATTACACAGTGTGATCATTACTCACATCCTCCCTGCTTCATTCCTTCACCCAGATGTTACACTGCTCACATTACACTCAGTGTGATCATTACTCACATCCTCCCCGCTTCATTCCTTCACCCAGATGTTACACCACTCACATTACACTCCGTATGATCATTACGCACATCGTCCCTGCTTCATTCCTTCACCCAGATGTTACACCACTCACATTACACTCCGTATGATCATTACTCACATCCCCCCCGCTTCATTCCTTCACCCAGATGTTACACCGCTCACGTTACACAGTGTGATCATTACTCACATCCTCCCCGCTTCATTCCTTCACCCAGATGTTACACCGCTCACATTACACTCCGTATGATCATTACTCACATCCTGCCCGCTTCATTCCTTCACCCAGATGTAACACCACTCACATTACACCCAGTGTGATCATTACTCACATCCTCCCCGCTTCATTCCTTCACCCAGATGTTACACTGCTCACATTACACAGTGTGATCATTACTCACATCCTCCCTGCTTCATTCCTTCACCCAGATGTTACACTGCTCACATTACACTCAGTGTGATCATTACTCACATCCTCCCCGCTTCATTCCTTCACCCAGATGTTACACCACTCACATTACACTCTGTATGATCATTACGCACATCGTCCCTGCTTCATTCCTTCACCCAGATGTTACACCACTCACATTACACAGTGTGATCATTACTCACATCCTCCCTGCTTCATTCCTTCACCCAGATGTTACACCGCTCACATTACACTCCGTATGATCATTACTCACATCCTCCCTGCTTCATTCCTTCACCCAGATGTTACACCACTCACATTACACTCCGTATGATCATTACGCACATCCTCCGTTTCATTCCTTCACCCAGACATTACACCGCTCACATTACACTCAGTATGATCATTACTCACATCATCCCTGCTGCATTCCTTCACCCAGATGTTACACCACTCAGATTACACTCAGTATGATCATTACTCACATCGTCCCTGCTTCATTCCTTCACCCAGATGTTACACCACTCACATTACACCCAGTGTGATCATTACTCACATCCTCCCCGCTTTATTCCTTCACCCAGACATTACACCACTCACATTACACTCAGTGTGAACATTGCTCACATCCTCCCCGCTTCATTCCTTCACCCAGACATTACACCACTCACATTACACCCAGTGTGAACATTGCTCACATCCTTCCCTGCTTCATTCCTTCACCCAGACATAACACCACTCACATTACACCCAGTATGATCATTACTCACATCCTCCCCGCTTTATTCCTTCACCCAGACATTACACCGCTCACATTACACTCAGTATGATCATTACTCACATCCTCCCTGCTTCATTCCTTCACCCAGACATTACACTCAGTGTGATTATTACTCACATCCTCCCCGCTTCATTCCTTCACCCAGACATTACACCGCTCACATTACACTCAGTATGATCATTACTCACATCGTCCCTGCTGCATTCCTTCACCCAGATGTTACACCACTCAGATTACACTCAGTATGATCATTACTCACATCGTCCCTGCTTCATTCCTTCACCCAGATGTTACACCACTCACATTACACCCAGTGTGATCATTACTCACATCCTCCCCACTTCATTCCTTCACCCAGACATTACACCACTCACATTACACTCAGTGTGAACATTGCTCACATCCTCCCCGCTTCATTCCTTCACCCAGACATTACACCACTCACATTACACCCAGTGTGAACATTGCTCACATCCTTCCCTGCTTCATTCCTTCACCCAGACATAACACCACTCTCCTCTTAGTAAATTTCCTCCTGAATGTTCATACAGAGTGTAATGATCATACGGGGGTGCAATGCGTAACATGTGGGTGAAGGAATGAAGCAGGGAGGACATGGGTATTGTTCATAGGCTACTGTAGGTGTACCAGGCCCAGCTGGGTGTATAGGTCCTTCCCTCTACAGTGTACTGATCATATTAAGCTGAAAGTTTCTCGTGTTTTTTTTGGTTTCAACTTTTCATTAATTTCTTTGTTACCGTCTCAGATCACTTCTACAGTAAGTGAATGAATCCAATCCGTACCCTACAGGATAGTCATTAAACATATGTGAAGTGGGCTATTCCTTCATGTCAGGTGTATAACGGAGCTGTGTGAGGTGCATGCTCCAATACAGGTTACAGGGGGGGTTATCCACCTTCAGGTGATTTTTACAGGCCGCAAAGCGAAGTATTTGCACCTTCAGATCTGTGCATTTGGGGTAATAACTATTTTGCAGCTATAGATAACAGAGGTTCTTATAGAAGCTTCACCTATGCCGGACGATCCCAAAAACAAGAAGACCAGGGGGTGCTCCTCGTCGTACCAGCCGTTCTCCTTCCTGCGGATGGCTTGAGATTCAGATCACAATACGGAGAGAGAAGAAAGGAGAGAGAGAAACGCTTATAAATCAATGACAGGGGAGAAAGCGTAATTATCACTAAGTATACGCAATGTTTTACTGCTCAGAAGTCCTCAGGACCATTAGAGGCTGTAATGTGATTAGCCTCCTCCCGGGGCACTGCCAGCTAATCAGGTTAGTATGGATATGGAAAGCTGCCCACAGCCCGTCTCGGATAAACTTTTCCTGGATGTGCACTCAGGGTTGCCAGGGAGACGCGGAGTAGAGAGTGCGGAGAGGGGAGTGGGGTCATCCTCTTCTTAGGAACGACTTACAGCGAGGGTCTGTTTGTCTCTCCGAGATCTGGATGGCACCCCCCTGAAGGTCATGTCGACCTTCACCCACAGAGCTTACCATCCAAATCTTGTCAGAAAAACGGGGGGCCGGTATGAGAATGTGGCGGGGAGGACAGGGAAGAGCACTGGGTAAGATATTGTTGTGACTGCATGATCACATTATAAAATTACAGCAATAAAGGAGGAAAAAAAGTATTTTGTCATTTAAAAAAGAATAATATTCATGAACAGGGTTTTTCAATTTCCTTTCCCGTATTAGGAGGTAACACTGCGGATGACAGACAAGGTGCCTATAAATGGCATTTCATTACACACGATCATGCGCCATTCTTATATAACGCACACATGGCTATTGATGCTTCCTCTGCGGGAGGTCGCCAAGTCTGTAATACCGATCGCCCGGAAGGTTAGGTTACCCATCGTAGCAACGGTTACGTCTGCTGTATGTACAGTAACGGGCACAGAGGTTCCTCCTATCAGTACCTACACCAGCGTGGTAATATTAGGGGAGGTGAGCAGGAAATGTCTTTACACCAGTCTATCTCTGTGCATCTTATTTATTTATTGACAGTTTCTTATATAGCGCACACATATTCCGCAGCGCTGTACATATATATTACCAGATATATTATATGGCGCACACATATTCCGCAGCGCTGTACATATATATTACCAGATATATTATATGGCGCACACATATTCCGCAGCGCTGTACAGAGAATATTAGAACATTCACATCAGTCCCTGCCCCAGTGGAGCTTACAATCTATATTCCCTACCACATGTACACGCACACACAGACATTCTAGGGTAAATTTGTTGGGAGACAATTAGCCTACCAGTATATTTTTGGATTGTGGGAGGAAACCTTAGTACCCGGAGGAAACCCACGCAAGCACGGGGAGAATATACAAACTCCGCACAGATGGGGCCATGGTGGGGATAGAACCCATGAACTCATTGCTGTGAGGCAGTAATACTAACCATTACATGGTCCGTACTGCCCCTCGCAGAGACATGACCCCCTTAGGGGAATTTAACTGTGGAAGCGCCATTTTCGCGCATAAAGCGCACGCCTTACCACAATTTTTTGCCCGATATTTTCAATCAGGCAACTCAACCGCAGTCAGGGAACCCCCTCCCCCATTTTCATGTCAAGGATAAGTTCTCGGATCAATGTGTTTTCGTGGTCAAGGTAGTGCACTTATTGGGGATTTTGTTTTGCAAGCTTCTGGGCAGGTGGTAAAAAATCCCTGATTGTGCCAGCTATGGGGGGACTCCTGGGGGATTAATTAGTTGCTGTAATTTACATCGGTGTTGACCGAAAAATATTGGTGAAAAAAACAGGAAAAACTTTACTGGCAAAAAATTTGTTGCCGCTAATTGGCTACCCTCCTTAATAATGTACAATTATCCCAACTGGAAGTCACTGGTGATTCGCTGTCGCTAAGCGCCCTGCGATGGCGGCCAACACCTGCGTCACGCACACGCATCGGGCTGCCAAGGAGAACGGTTGACAAGCAAACGAGTTAGTTTTTTGCTCACTGCAAGGAAATGACAAGACAAAGGAACAATCCCCCCCCCCCCCCCCTCAGGATGAGTCGCGGCCGGGGGTGGCTGGTTTTATATTATACATCTGTATCATTGTGATCGCACTGGGCCCTACAGCTCTCTATTGAACGGATAAATCCTCTGTATTGTTTTACACAAATCAATACCTCTGCAGTTATCAGGGCGCGAGTGAGAGAAATTGGTTTCAGCCAATTTGTGAATGTAATAAATGTTTCTCTATGAAATCTATTCATTTGAGGGTGGGCGCGGGGGTCCTGCACGCAGAGCTTAGGGTGGGGTAACCACATGTGCCTGATATCCGTATGCAGGTAAAGATTAGCAGAGGGGGGCGCAGAGATGTAACGTGATATCAATCACATGACAAACACAGGTCACGGCGACCGCTGGCCCAGATTTGTCTTTTTTTGCAATAACGCCCCCCCCCCCCCCCCCCCCGAGATTGCGATGGAAATAAGTGATGGGACGCGGAGAGAGGAGATTTCTCCCAGACTGCCGGCATGTGAGGACGGGGAGCTTGTTGTGATCGGACACATGAGATGACGGGGGCCATCTGCCCACCTTGTGCTGCATGAAGCCAGATGTCACTGCTCTATGTACATAACATCAGACTGGTAATGCATCTCCCCAGGCCGCGAGGGAGGGGGGGGGGGGTGAAGGTTACCCCCCTCCCCTCGCATATAATATCAATTAGAGAAATTTGTTAAGCTTCTCAGGGCGGACTTGCAGAGATTCACACGACCTCTCACTGGCACAAACACTGACGCAGCCGTTTGTGTATAGTTTGGTTATTGGAGGGGTATGGCCGACAGTGGGTCGACTTCCACAAGGTAGACACTGACAAAAAGTGGACACAAGCAAAAGGTCGACATGAGATTTTTTTTTAAACGCACGACGACCGTTTGCTTGTGACGCACAATGTTATGCATGCCGAACTTTTGGTGTCGCCTTGGATATTGTGGCCCTTTAATCTGAAACTCACATAGCCCATAGCGGTAGGCAAACAGGGCAGCTGGAATCGGCGCTAGGAGCCGGGGTGGCGCAGCTTCATGCCACCACATATAGAGCAGGTGGCCTCGGTACGTGGGTGCAGGAATAGGATCTGATGGCTACAATCCAACTTATCGGCCGGTGTGAAGAGTTAATACCCCCCCCCCACATGCACAGCGTTATCAGCACAGCGATCAGCTAATGAGAATCCTTCCCTTCCACTTAGCTGCGCCCGCACCGGAACGTACGCGGACAGCACCGATGTGACTTGTGAGCGCAGATATCCCGCGGCTGCTGGGGGGAAATAAGGCACGTTCCCCATAATTCAATCAGGGCCCACATACAGCGAGCAGCCATAATCTGCGCTGACACCACCTGTGACAGCCACAGACACCGAACATTCATCACAGGCCAACAATTAGCTGCCGCAGCCTGCAGGCAAAGCCTGGTCCCTGGATAGGGCCGCATGCACGCCAGTAATAACGGCTGCTGCTCTGTACATCAGTGCCGAGTATCACACAACACCAGTACAGATGCTGCAGGTGCTCGGCTGTACGGTACAGGTACACTGTTCATTCCTAGATGTGTAATATCATTATTATCATACAGGCCACGTGTACAGGACCACACAGCGCTGCTGCTCTGTACATCGGTGCCGAGTATCACACAACACCAGTACAGATGCTGCAGGTGCTCGGCTGTACGGTACAGGTACACTGCTCATTCCTAGCTGTGTAATATTATTATTATCATACAGGCCACGTGTACAGGACCACACAGCGCTGCTGCTCTGTACATCGGTGCCGAGTATCACACAACACCAGTACAGATGCTGCAGGTGCTCGGCTGTACGGTACAGGTACACTGTTCATTCCTAGATGTGTAATATCATTATTATCATACAGGCCACGTGTACAGGACCACACAGCGCTGCTGCTCTGTACATCAGTGCCGAGTATCACACAACACCAGTACAGATGCTGCAGGTGCTCGGCTGTACGGTACAGGTACACTGTTCATTCCTAGCTGTGTAATATCATTATTATCATACAGGCCACGTCTACAGGACCACACAGCGCTGCTGCTCTGTACATCAGTGCCGAGTATCACACAACACCAGTACAGATGCTGCAGGTGCTCGGCTGTACGGTACAGGTACACTGTTCATTCCTAGCTGTGTAATATCATTATTATCATACAGGCCACGTCTACAGGACCACACAGCGCTGCTGCTCTACACATCAGTGCCGAGTATCACACAACACCAGTACAGATGCTGCAGGTGCTCGGCTGTACGGTACAGGTACACTGTTCATTCCTAGCTGTGTAATATCATTATTATCATACAGGCCACGTCTACAGGACCACACAGCGCTGCTGCTCTATACATCAGTGCCGAGTATCACACAACACGAGTACAGATGCTGCAGGTGCTCGGCTGTACGGTACAGGTACACTGCTCATTCCTAGCTGTGTAATATTATTATTAATCAGAGGCCACGTGTACAGGACCACACAGCGCTGCTGCTCTGTACATCAGTGCCGAGTATCACACAACACGAGTACAGATGCTGCAGGTGCTCGGCTGTACGGTACAGGTACACTGTTCATTCCTAGCTGTGTAATATCATTATTATCATACAGGCCACATCTACAGGACCACACAGCGCTGCTGCTCTGTACATCAGTGCCGAGTATCACACAACACCAGTACAGATGCTGCAGGTGCTCGGCTGTACGGTACAGGTACACTGCTCATTCCTAGCTGTGTAATATTATTATTATCATACAGGCCACGTATACAGGACCACACAGCGCTGCTGCTCTGTACATCAGTGCCGAGTATCACACAACACCAGTACAGATGCTGCAGGTGCTCGGCTGTACGGTACAGGTACTCTGTTCATTCCTAGCTGTGTAATATCATTATTATCATACAGGCCACGTCTACAGGACCACACAGCGCTGCTGCTCTATACATCAGTGCCGAGTATCACACAACACCAGTACAGATGCTGCAGGTGCTCGGCTGTACGGTACAGGTACACTGTTCATTCCTAGCTGTGTAATATCATTATTATCATACAGGCCACGTCTACAGGACCACACAGCGCTGCTGCTCTATACATCAGTGCCGAGTATCACACAACACCAGTACAGATGCTGCAGGTGCTCGGCTGTACGGTACAGGTACACTGCTCATTCCTAGCTGTGTAATATTATTATTATCATACAGGCCACATATACAGGACCACACAGCGCTGCTGCTCTGTACATCAGTGCTGAGTATCACGCAACACCAGTACAGATGCTGCAGGTGCTCGGCTGTACGGTACAGGTACACTGCTCATTCCTAGCTGTGTAATATTATTATTATCATACAGGCCACGTATACAGGACCACACAGCGCTGCTGCTCTATACATCAGTGCCGAGTATCACACAACACGAGTACAGATGCTGCAGGTGCTCAGCTGTACGGTACAGGTACACTGTTCATTCCTAGCTGTGTAATATCATTATTATCATACAGGCCACGTCTCCAGGACCACACAGCGCTGCTGCTCTGTACATCAGTGCCGAGTACCACACAACACGAGTACAGATGCTGCAGGTGCTCGGCTGTACGGTACAGGTACACTGCACATTCCTAGCTGTGTAATATCATTATTATCATACAGGCCACGTATACAGGACCACACAGCGCTGCTGCTCTGTACATCAGTGCCGAGTATCACACAACACTAGTACAGATGCTGCAGGTGCTCGGCTGTACGGTACAGGTACACTGTTCATTCCTAGCTGTGTAATATCATTATTATCATACAGGCCACGTATACAGGACCACACAGCGCTGCTGCTCTGTACATCAGTGCCGAGTATCACACAACACTAGTACAGATGCTGCAGGTGCTCGGCTGTACGGTACAGGTACACTGTTCATTCCTAGCTGTGTAATATCATTATTATCATACAGGCCACGTATACAGGACCACACAGCGCTGCTGCTCTATACATCAGTGCCGAGTATCACACACCACCAGTACATATGCTGCAGGTGCTCGGCTGTACGGTACAGGTACACTGCTCATTCCTAGCTGTGTAATATTATTATTATCATACAGGCCACGTCTACAGGACCACACAGCGCTGCTGCTCTATACATCAGTGCCGAGTATCACACAACACCAGTACAGATGCTGCAGGTGCTCGGCTGTACGGTACAGGTACACTGTTCATTCCTAGCTGTGTAATATTATTATCATCATACAGGCCACGTCTACAGGACCACACAGCGCTGCTGCTCTGTACATCAGTGCCGAGTATCACACAACACGAGCACAGATGCTGCAGGTGCTCGGCTGTACGGTACAGGTACACTGTTCATTCCTAGCTGTGTAATATTATTATTAATCAGAGGCCACGTGTACAGGACCACACAGTGCTGCTGCTCTATACATCAGTGCCGAGTATCACA
The DNA here is from genome assembly GCF_055691185.1 of Crinia signifera. NCBI lineage: Eukaryota > Metazoa > Chordata > Amphibia > Anura > Myobatrachidae > Crinia > Crinia signifera. Next base: position 399,739,336 of record NC_139218.1, on the reverse strand, counting down.
CAACACGAGCACAGATGCTGCAGGTGCTCGGCTGTACGGTACAGGTACTCTGTTCATTCCTAGCTGTGTAATATCATTATTATCATACAGGCCACGTATACAGGACCACACAGCGCTGCTGCTCTATACATCAGTGCCGAGTATCACACAACACCAGTACAGATGCTGCAGGTGCACGGCTGTACGGTACAGGTACACTGTTCATTCCTAGCTGTGTAATATTATTATTATCATACAGGCCACGTGTACAGGACCACACAGCGATGCTGCTCTGTACATCAGTGCCGAGTATCACACAACACGAGTACAGATGCTGCAGGTGCTCGGCTGTACGGTACAGGTACACTGTTCATTCCTAGCTGTGTAATATCATTATTATCATACAGGCCACGTCTACAGGACCACACAGCGCTGCTGCTCTGTACATCAGTGCCGAGTATCACACAACACGAGTACAGATGCTGCAGGTGCTCGGCTGTACGGTACAGGTACACTGTTCATTCCTAGCTGTGTAATATCATTATTATCATACAGGCCACGTCTACAGGACCACACAGCGCTGCTGCTCTGTACATCAGTGCCGAGTATCACACAACACGAGTACAGATGCTGCAGGTGCTCGGCTGTACCGTACAGGTACACTGTTCATTCCTAGCTGTGTAATATCATTATTATCATACAGGCCAAGTCTACAGGACCACACAGCGCTGCTGCTCTATACATCAGTGCCGAGTATCACACAACACGAGTACAGATGCTGCAGGTGCTCGGCTGTACGGTACAGGTACACTGTTCATTCCTAGCTGTGTAATATTATTATTATCATACAGGCCACGTCTACAGGACCACACAGCGCTGCTGCTCTGTACATCAGTGCCGAGTATCACACAACACGAGTACAGATGCTGCAGGTGCTCGGCTGTACGGTACAGGTACACTGTTCATTCCTAGCTGTGTAATATCATTATTATCATACAGGCCACGTCTACAGGACCACACAGCGCTGCTGCTCTGTACATCGGTGCCGAGTATCACACAACACGAGTACAGATGCTGCAGGTGCTCGGCTGTACGGTACAGGTACACTGTTCATACCTAGCTGTGTAATATCATTATTATCATACAGGCCACGTATACAGGACCACACAGCGCTGCTGCTCTGTACATCAGTGCCGAGTATCACACAACACCAGTACAGATGCTGCAGGTGCTCGGCTGTACGGTACAGGTACGCTGTTCATTCCTAGCTGTGTAATATCATTATTATCATACAGGCCACGTGTACAGGACCACACAGCGCTGCTGCTCTATACATCAGTGCCGAGTATCACACAACACCAGTACAGATGCTGCAGGTGCTCGGCTGTACGGTACAGGTACACTGTTCATTCCTAGCTGTGTAATATTATTATCATCATACAGGCCACGTCTACAGGACCACACAGCGCTGCTGCTCTGTACATCAGTGCCGAGTATCACACAACACGAGTACAGATGCTGCAGGTGCTCGGCTGTACGGTACAGGTACACTGTTCATTCCTAGCTGTGTAATATCATTATTATCATACAGGCCAAGTCTACAGGACCACACAGCGCTGCTGCTCTGTACATCAGTGCCGAGTATCACACAACACGAGTACAGATGCTGCAGGTGCTCGGCTGTACGGTACAGGTACACTGTTCATTCCTAGCTGTGTAATATCATTATTATCATACAGGCCACGTATACAGGACCACACAGCGCTGCTGCTCTGTACATCAGTGCCCAGTATCACACAACACGAGTACAGATGCTGCAGGTGCTCGGCTGTACGGTACAGGTACGCTGTTCATTCCTAGCTGTGTAATATCAGTATTATCATACAGGCCACGTCTACAGGACCACACAGCGCTGCTGCTCTGTACATCGGTGCCGAGTATCACACAACACGAGTACAGATGCTGCAGGTGCTCGGCTGTACGGTACAGGTACACTGTTCATTCCTAGCTGTGTAATATTATTATTAATCATACAGGCCACGTATACAGGACCACACAGCGCTGCTGCTCTGTACATCAGTGCCGAGTATCACACAACACCAGTACAGATGCTGCAGGTGCTCGGCTGTACGGTACAGGTACGCTGTTCATTCCTAGCTGTGTAATATCATTATTATCATACAGGCCACGTCTACAGGACCACACAGCGCTGCTGCTCTATACATCAGTGCCGAGTATCACACAACACCAGTACAGATGCTGCAGGTGCTCGGCTGTACGGTACAGGTACACTGTTCATTCCTAGCTGTGTAATATTATTATCATCATACAGGCCACGTCTACAGGACCACACAGCGCTGCTGCTCTGTACATCAGTGCCGAGTATCACACAACACGAGCACAGATGCTGCAGGTGCTCGGCTGTACGGTACAGGTACACTGTTCATTCCTAGCTGTGTAATATTATTATTAATCAGAGGCCACGTGTACAGGACCACACAGTGCTGCTGCTCTATACATCAGTGCCGAGTATCACACAACACGAGCACAGATGCTGCAGGTGCTCGGCTGTACGGTACAGGTACACTGTTCATTCCTAGCTGTGTAATATCATTATTATCATACAGGCCACGTATACAGGACCACACAGCGCTGCTGCTCTATACATCAGTGCCGAGTATCACACAACACCAGTACAGATGCTGCAGGTGCTCGGCTGTACGGTACAGGTACACTGTTCATTCCTAGCTGTGTAATATCATTATTATCATACAGGCCACGTGTACAGGACCACACAGCGCTGCTGCTCTGTACATCAGTGCCGAGTATCACACAACACCAGTACAGATGCTGCAGGTGCTCGGCTGTACGGTACAGGTACACTGTTCATTCCTAGCTGTGTAATATTATTATTATCATACAGGCCACGTCTACAGGACCACACAGCGCTGCTGCTCTATACATCAGTGCCGAGTATCACACAACACCAGTACAGATGCTGCAGGTGCTCGGCTGTACGGTACAGGTACACTGTTCATTCCTAGCTGTGTAATATTATTATTATCATACAGGCCACGTGTACAGGACCACACAGCGATGCTGCTCTGTACATCAGTGCCGAGTATCACACAAGACGAGTACAGATGCTGCAGGTGCTCGGCTGTACGGTACAGGTACACTGTTCATTCCTAGCTGTGTAATATTATTATTATCATACAGGCCACGTCTACAGGACCACACAGCGCTGCTGCTCTGTACACCAGTGCCGAGTATCACACAACACGAGTACAGATGCTGCAGGTGCTCGGCTGTACGGTACAGGTACACTGTTCATTCCTAGCTGTGTAATATCATTATTATCATACAGGCCACGTCTACAGGACCACACAGCGCTGCTGCTCTGTACATCAGTGCCGAGTATCACACAACACGAGTACAGATGCTGCAGGTGCTCGGCTGTACCGTACAGGTACACTGTTCATTCCTAGCTGTGTAATATCATTATTATCATACAGGCCAAGTCTACAGGACCACACAGCGCTGCTGCTCTGTACATCAGTGCCGAGTATCACACAACACGAGTACAGATGCTGCAGGTGCTCGGCTGTACGGTACAGGTACACTGTTCATTCCTAGCTGTGTAATATCATTATTATCATACAGACCACGTATACAGGACCACACAGCGCTGCTGCTCTATACATCAGTGCCGAGTATCACACAACACGAGCACAGATGCTGCAGGTGCTCGGCTGTACGGTACAGGTACGCTGTTCATTCCTAGCTGTGTAATATCAGTATTATCATACAGGCCACGTCTACAGGACCACACAGCGCTGCTGCTCTATACATCAGTGCCGAGTATCACACAACACCAGTACAGATGCTGCAGGTGCTCGGCTGTACGGTACAGGTACGCTGTTCATTCCTAGCTGTGTAATATCATTATTATCATACAGGCCACGTCTACAGGACCACACAGCGCTGCTGCTCTATACATCAGTGCCCAGTATCACACAACACCAGTACAGATGCTGCAGGTGCTCGGCTGTACGGTACAGGTACACTGTTCATTCCTAGCTGTGTAATATCATTATTATCATACAGGCCACGTCTACAGGACCACACAGTGCTGCTGCTCTATACATCAGTGCAGAGTATCACACAACACCAGTACAGATGCTGCAGGTGCTCGGCTGTACGGTACAGGTACACTGCTCATTCCTAGCTGTGTAATATCATTATTATCACAGAGGCCACGTGTACAGGACCACACAGCGCTGCTGCTCTATACATCAGTGCCGAGTATCACACAACACCAGTACAGATGCTGCAGGTGCTCGGCTGTACGGTACAGGTACACTGTTCATTCCTAGCTGTGTAATATCATTATTATCATACAGGCCACGTGTACAGGACCACACAGCGCTGCTGCTCTGTACATCGGTGCTGAGTATCACACAACACCAGTACAGATGCTGCAGGTGCTCGGCTGTACGGTACAGGTACACTGTTCATTCCTAGCTGTGTAATATTATTATTAATCATAGAGGCAGGAGAACGGAGACAACTTCTATAGGACCACACAGCGCTGCAGTTAGATGTAGGAAGGTGGGAGTAGGGGAGGTGTGAGGGTGTACCAGTGTGAGTAGCACAGGTGGGAGTAGGGGAGGTGTGAGGGTGTACCAGTGTGAGTAGCACAGGTGGGAGTAGGGGAGGTGTGAGGGTGTACCAGTGTGAGTAGCACAGGTGGGAGTAGGGGAGGTGTGAGTAGTACAGGTGGTAGTAGGGGAGGTGGGAGGGTGTATCAGTGTGAGTAGTACAGGTGGGAGTAGGGGAGGTGGGAGGGTGTATCAGTGTGAGTAGTACAGGTGGGAGTAGGGGAGGTGTGAGGGTGTACCGGTGTGGGTAGTACAGGTAGGAGTAGGGGAGGTGTGAGGGTGTACCAGTGTGGGTAGTACAGGTGGGAGTAGGGGAGGTGTGGGGGTGTACCAGTGTGAGTAGTACAGGTGGGAGTAGGGCAGGTGTGAGGGTGTACCGGTGTGAGTAGGGGAGGTGTGAGGGTGTACCAGTGTGAGTAGTACAGGTGGGAGTAGGGGAGGTGTGAGGGTGTACCAGTGTGAGTAGTACAGGTGGGAGTAGGGGAGGTGTGAGGGTGTACCAGCGTGGGTAGTACAGGTGGGAGTAGGGGAGGTGTGAGGGTGTACCAGCATGAGCAGTACAGGTGGGAGTAGGGGAGGTGTGAGGGTGTACCAGTGTGAGTAGCACAGGTGGGAGTAGGGGAGGTGTGAGGGTGTACCAGTGTGAGTAGCACAGGTGGGAGTAGGGGAGGTGTGAGGGTGTACCAGTGTGAGTAGCACAGGTGGGAGTAGGGGAGGTGTGAGTAGTACAGGTGGTAGTAGGGGAGGTGGGAGGGTGTATCAGTGTGAGTAGTACAGGTGGGAGTAGGGGAGGTGGGAGGGTGTATCAGTGTGAGTAGTACAGGTGGGAGTAGGGGAGGTGTGAGGGTGTACCGGTGTGGGTAGTACAGGTAGGAGTAGGGGAGGTGTGAGGGTGTACCGGTGTGAGTCGTACAGGGGGGAGTAGGGGAGGTGTGAGGGTGTACCAGTGTGAGTAGTACAGGTGGGAGTAGGGGGAGGTGTGAGGGTGTACCAGTGGGAGTAGTACAGGTGGGAGTAGGGGAGGTGTGAGGGTGTACCAGTGTGGGTAGTACAGGTGGGAGTAGGGGAGGTGGGAGGGTGTATCAGTGTGAGTAGTACAGGTGGGAGTAGGGGAGGTGGGAGGGTGTATCAGTGTGAGTAGTACAGGTGGGAGTAGGGGAGGTGTGAGGGTGTACCGGTGTGGGTAGTACAGGTAGGAGTAGGGGAGGTGTGAGGGTGTACCAGTGTGAGTAGTACAGGTGGGAGTAGGGGAGGTGTGAGGGTGTACCAGTGTGAGTAGTACAGGTGGGAGTAGGGGGAGGTGTGAGGGTGTACCAGTGGGAGTAGTACAGGTGGGAGTAGGGGAGGTGTGAGGGTGTACCAGTGTGGGTAGTACAGGTGGGAGTAGGGGAGGTGTGGGGGTGTACCAGTGTGAGTAGTACAGGTGGGAGTAGGGCAGGTGTGAGGGTGTACCGGTGTGAGTAGGGGAGGTGTGAGGGTGTACCAGTGTGAGTAGTACAGGTGGGAGTAGGGGAGGTGTGAGGGTGTACCAGTGTGAGTAGTACAGGTGGGAGTAGGGGAGGTGTGAGGGTGTACCAGCGTGGGTAGTACAGGTGGGAGTAGGGGAGGTGTGAGGGTGTACCAGCATGAGTAGTACAGGTGGGAGTAGGGGAGGTGTGAGGGTGTACCAGTGTGAGTAGTACAGGTGGGAGTAGGGGAGATGTGAGGGTGTACCAGTGTGAGTAGTACAGGTGGGAGTAGGGGAGGTGTGAGGGTGTACCAGTGTGAGTAGTACAGGTGGGAGTAGGGGAGGTGTGAGGGTGTACCAGTGTGAGTAGTACAGGTGGTAGTAGGGGAGGTGTGAGGGTGTACCAGTGTGAATAGTACAGGTGGGAGTAGGGGAGGTGTGGGGGTGTACCAGTGTGAGTAGTACAGGTGGTAGTAGGGGAGGTGTGAGGGTGTACCAGTGTGAGTAGTACAGGTGGGAGTAGGGGAGGTGTGAGGGTGTACTAGTGTGAGTAGTACAGGTGGTAGTAGGGGAGGTGTGAGGGTGTACCAGTGTGAGTAGTACAGGTGGGAGTAGGGGAGGTGTGAGGGTGTACCAGTGTGAGTAGTACAGGTGGGAGTAGGGGAGGTGTGAGGGTGTACCAGTGTGAGTAGTACAGGTTGGAGTAGGGGAGGTGTGAGGGTGTACCAGTGTGAGTAGTACAGGTGGGAGTAGGGGAGGTGTGAGGGTGTACCAGTGTGGGTAGTACAGGTAGGAGTAGGGGAGGTGTGAGGGTGTACCAGTGTGAGTAGTACAGGTGGGAGTAGGGGAGGTGTGAGGGTGTACCAGTGTGAGCAGTACAGGTGGGAGTAGGGGAGGTGTGAGGGTGTACCAGTGTGAGCAGTACAGGTGGGAGTAGGGGAGGTGTGAGGGTGTACCAGTGTGAGCAGTACAGGTGGGAGTAGGGGAGGTGTGAGGGTGTACCAGTGTGAGTACAGGTGGGAGTAGGGGAGGTGTGAGGGTGTACAAGTGTGAGCAGTACAGGTGGGAGTAGGGGAGGTGTGAGGGTGTACAAGTGTGAGCAGTACAGGTGGGAGTAGGGGAGGTGTGAGGGTGTACCAGTGTGAGCAGTACAGGTGGGAGTAGGGGAGGTGTGAGGGTGTACCAATGTGAGTAGTACAGGTTGGAGTAGGGGAGGTGTGACGGTGTACCAGTGTGAGTAGTACAGGTGGGAGTAGGGGAGGTGTGAGGGTGTACCAGTGTGAGTAGTACAGGTGGTAGTAGGGGAGGTGTGAGGGTGTACCAGTGTGAGTAGTACAGGTGGGAGTAGGGGAGGTGTGAGGGTGTATTAGTGTGAGTAGTACAGGTGGTAGTAGGGGAGGTGTGAGGGTGTACCAGTGTGAGTAGTACAGGTGGGAGTAGGGGAGGTGTGAGGGTGTACCAGTGTGAGTAGTACAGGTAGGAGTAGGGGAGGTGTGAGGGTGTACCAGTGTGAGTAGTACAGGTGTGATTAGGGGAGGTGGGAGGGTGTACCAGTGTGAGTAGTACAGGTGGGAGTAGGGGGAGGTGTGGGGGTGTACCAGTGTGAGTAGTACAGGTGGGAGTAGGGGAGGTGTGAGGGTGTACCGGTGTGAGTAGTACAGGTGGGAGTAGGGGAGGTGTGAGGGTGCACCAGTGTGAGTAGTACAGGTGGGAGTAGGGGAGGTGTGGGGGTGTACCAGTGTGAGTAGTACAGGTGGGAGTAGGGGAGGTGTGAGGGTGTACCAGTGTGAGTAGTACAGGTGGGAGTAGGGGAGGTGTGAGGGTGTACCGGTGTGAGTAGTACAGGTGGGAGTAGGGGAGGTGTGAGGGTGTACCAGTGTGAGTAGTACAGGTGGGAGTAGGGGAGGTGTGAGGGTATAAGCCTATCAGATACAGGATACAGCTGGAGCACAGTGTAGGGTACTGAGCTGTTCCTATATCTCTCCCCGGATTCTATAGATCCCCTCCACACTACGCTACTGTATGCAGCAGCCGCACTGCGGGATCATGCAGGAGCACTGGGCCTCCCAGGATATTACCAGATCTGTAACTACAGCTCATCAGTCTGACGGCTGATCGGGGAAATTACTGCTGCCGGACAGTGGGCTGAACAATCATTAATATAAATTTAGATCCCCTGTTAATGATTACTGTTAACCTCTTCAAGGGCTGCAGTCTCTGCTCTGTGTACAGAGGGAGCCGGCGCCTGTTGGATAGGAAGCGGCTACAGATGTCTCTCTGCGCCGGCGTCCGCTAGCTCCACGCCGTGTGCATCGCACAGGCACGAACGCCAGCAGACAACACGTACAGGCAGAGGCTCCGATAGATGCAGACACATTTATGGGACCTGTGTGGGTAATAACGCAGCCACTGTATGGGGCCTCGGAGAGACACTCCTGAGCTGGACAAGGAACTGCCCTATATTTAGACAGGGGAGGGGGGGAGCATGCCAGGTCCGCAGGATTAGCCACAAGGGGACCAGAGATTTTATGAAAGCTGTAAAGTTCTCAGCTGCAGTGTCCTGTGGTATTATTCTAGGTAAGGGATGCGCCGTGCTGCCAGTGGCTCCAACTCCCATATAAAGTAGACTGTAAGCTCTTTGGTACAGAGATGTTCATTTATGGCACTGTCACTTTCAGGTGACGTTCCGCCGTAAGCGTTCTCCCTGCCTGCCTATATTCCCTGCCTGATGTGTCCCCACTGGGTTCTAGATCTAGACTGTTCTCCTGGGGAGTCAGACGGTAACATGCTACAACGGTACAGTAACTATTACCTGCGCCCACGGTGGCAATGGCCGTCTCCTGGCCCACTATATGCTCCTTCAGCCGCTGCTCAAGGGGGAACTTCCTCCGCTCCTCCAGGTCCCGCCTCCGCTGTTCTACCAGAAACTGCGAGGGAAACACAGAGATCCGTAAATAACAACATTCAACATGTGGGGCAGTACACTGTATTATAGGTCACTGGGTCAGTACAGTAGGTCCACTGGGTCTAAGGCAGTGGTTCCCAACCCTGGTCCTCAAGTACCCCCAACAGTGCATGTTTTCCAGGTCATTCGGCAGGTGCACAGGTGCACTCATTATATAGACACATATTAAAAGGTCCACAGGTGGAGCTAATTATTTAAATTGTGATTCTGTGTGGAGACCTGGAAAACGTGCACTGTTGGGGGTACTTGAGGACCAGGGTTGGGAACCGCTGGTCTAAGGGAACATGAAAATAGTCAAAATAAATATTTTTCGTTTTTTTTTTTTTTTTTATTTGAAAGGTCATTTTGAATGTTTAGCCACTAATAATCCACGTAAGTAGAAAACGTGGACTCCTGGGGGCTCGATGCTTCAGACAAGTCACCTCCCTCTGCTACTGCAGCACAGGGTTTCCCCGGCAGATCCCCAGGGGGGCTCACATAGGACTTGGCACTTGATGTGTCCATTTCTACATGCGATAAATCGTATTTACACCCTTGCACGACACGTGGCTTGTCCAATTTGCTGTGAACTGTAAATGAGGTGCAGTGCGGCCAGATGATAGCGCCCAGACTGCGGGAAAGACCAGCGCTCCTCCGTTGGGTCAGATCAGACCTAGCGCAGGAGTTTATCAGCGGAGGGAAGACATTACAAACAATATGTAAATATCTGCGGCTGTCAGCGGCGCTCGCAACGGAAATGTATTTCCCGGCCTTAGTTTAAATACTCCTGTATTCATTCCCGTCTGTGATTAAAAGGAGCCATAAATTCCCGGGGAGTCCCATATGAACGCGGATACGGAATTGCTACCTGCCAGCCGCCTGTCCCCCCCAGCTGGCTGTTCATCACAGGCCCGTGTCACCCAGCGTTACAGCTTTATAAGCAGATTCATCTCCCATGCAGATAGAAATACTGCGCGGTGCTACGGCGGCAGCAAACAGGTTCCGGCATCTCAGCGCCATTATTTATTAATAAGGCGGATCCGTATACCGCAGCGCCGCGCAGACTGACACAGGGTAAATACGGCCCACGTCTATCCTATAGAGATTATTAATAAGGCGGATCCGTATACCGCAGCGCCGCGCAGACTGACACAGGGTAAATACGACCCATGTCTATCCTATAGAGATTATTAATAAGGCAGATCCGTATACCGCAGCGCCGCGCAGACTGACTCAGGGTAAATACGGCCCACGTCTATCCTATAGAGATTATTAATAAGGCAGATCCGTATACCGCAGCGCCGCGCAGACTGACACAGGGTAAATATGGCCCACGTCTATCCTATAGAGATTATTAATAAGGCAGATCCGTATACCGCAGCGCCGCGCAGACTGACACAGGGTAAATACGGCCCACGTCTATCCTATAGAGATTAATAACGCAGATCCGTATACCGCAGCGCTGCACAGACTGACACAGGGTAAATACGGCCCACGTCTATCCTATAGAGATTATTAATAACGCAGATCCGTATACCGCAGCGCAGACTGAAACAGGGTAAATATGGCCCACGTCTATCCTATAGAGATTATTAATAACGCGGATCCGTATACCGCAGCGCAGACTGACACAGGGTAAATACGGCCCACGTCTATCCTATAGAGATTATTAATAACGCGGATCCGTATACCGCAGCGCCGCGCAGACTGACACAGGGTAAATATGGCCCACGTCTATCCTATAGAGATTATTAATAACGCGGATCCATATACCGCAGCGCCGCGCAGACTGACACAGGGTAAATACGGCCCACGTCTATCCTATAGAGATTATTAATAACACGGATCCGTATACCGCAGCGCCGCGCAGACTGACACAGGGTAAATACGGCCCACGTCTATCCTATGGAGATGATTAATAAGGCGGATCCATATACCGCAGCGCCGCGCAGACTGACACAGGGTAAATACGGCCTACGTCTATCCTATAGAGATTATTAATAACGCGGATCCGTATACCGCAGCGCTGTGCAGACTGACACAGGGTAAATACGGCCCACGTCTATCCTATAGAGATTATTAATAACACGGATCCGTATACCGCAGCGCCGCGCAGACTGACACAGGGTAAATACGGCCCACGTCTATCCTATAGAGATTATTAATAAGGCAGATCCGTATACCGCAGCGCTGTGCAGACTGACACAGGGTAAATACGGCCCACGTCTATCCTATAGAGATTATTAATAACATGGATCCGTATACCGCAGCGCCGCGCAGACTGAAACAGGGTAAATACGGCCCATGTCTATCCTATAGAGTTTATTAATAACGCGGATCCGTATACCGCAGCGCCGCGCAGACTGACACAGGGTAAATACGGCCCACGTCTATCCTATAGAGATTATTAATAACGTGGATCCGTATACCGCAGCGCCGCGCAGACTGACACAGGGTAAATACGGCCCACGTCTATCCTATAGAGATTAATAACGTGGATCCGTATACCGCAGCACTGTGCAGACTGACACAGGGTAAATACGGCCCACGTCTATCCTATAGAGATTATTAATAAGGCGGATCCGTATACCGCAGCGCAGACTGACACCGGGTAAATACGGCCCACGTCTATCCTATAGAGATTATTAATAACGCGGATCCGTATACCGCAGCGCCGCGCAGACTGACACAGGGTAAATACGGCCCACGTCTATCCTATAGAGATTATTAATAACACGGATCCATATACCGCAGCGCCGTGCAGACTGACACAGGGTAAATACGGCCCACGTCTATCCTATAGAGATTATTAATAACGTGGATCCGTATACCGCAGCGCAGCGCAGACTGACACCGGGTAAATACGGCCCACGTCTATCCTATAGAGATTATTAATAACACGGATCCGTATACCGCAGCGCCGTCCAGACTGACACAGGGTAAATACGGCCCATGTCTATCCTATAGAGATTATTAATAACGCGGATCCGTATACCGCAGCGCAGACTGGTACAAGGTAAATACGGCCCACGTCTATCCTATAGAGATTATTAATAACACGGATCCGTATACCGCAGCGCTGTGCAGACTGACACAGGGTAAATACGGCCCACATCTATCCTATAGAGATTATTAATAACGCGGATCCGTATACCGCAGCGCCGCGCAGACTGACACAGGGTAAATACGGCCCACGTCTATCCTATAGAGATTATTATTAACACGGATCCGTACACCGCAGCGCCGCGCAGACTGACACAGGGTAAATACGGCCCACGTCTATCCTATAGAGATTATTAATAACGCGGATCCGTATACCGCAGCGCCGCGCAGACTGACACAGGGTAAATACGGCCCACGTCAATCCTATAGAGATTATTAATAACACGGATCCATATACCGCAGCGCCGCGCAGACTCACACAGGGTAAATACGGCCCACGTCTATCCTATAGAGATTATTAATAACACGGATCCGTATACCGCAGCGCCGCGCAGACCGACACAGGGTAAATACGGCCCACGTCTATCCTATAGAGATTATTAATAACACGGATCCGTATACCGCAGCGCCGCGCAGACTCACACAGGGTAAATACGGCCCACGTCTATCCTATAGAGATTATTAATAACACGGATCCGTATACCGCAGCGCCGCGCAGACCGACACAGGGTAAATACGGCCCACGTCTATCCTATAGAGATTATTAATAACACGGATCCGTATACCGCAGCGCTGTGCAGACTGACACGTCTAGCCTATGGAGATTACGGGGGGTTACAGTGAGACAGAGAAGGGATTGGCATACTGTACATTATACAGGGGTGACACGTGGGGTCTCACTGTCCGTAGATTGCTTACTAAGGGCCGATGCTTTGGGGACTATTATCCCCTGTGCGAATGGCAAGTCGCGAACTGTACCCAATCATCAGGGTGGGCGTTTCCCCAAAAACGGTGGGTGCGCCCAGAAAACCAAGGGGGCAACCCCATTTGAACGCAGGCGGGCAGGTGCCTGCCGTGATGGGCGGCTGATGTCACATGACGTCCGTGCCCGCCCTGTCTGCGTCCCAGACGCTCACATGTATAAGTCATTCGATGATTTCACCCCCGCAGGCTACCGGGCGAATGGATGTTTACGCTAAATCCATGCGCACTGCAGCGGTGGCAGTGGGGGGCGGGCATTTGCACACCCAGTGGGCGGCGTTAGATGGATCGATACGTGGCAAATTTACGCTGCTTAGCGAGTGAACATGAATCAGGCCCTGAGTCAGGAGTCACTGAATCAATAGACTGCGCTGCTCGTAGTACACACAGGCCCTTATTCTGGTCCGTTCGCATTGGGATGCGCATGCACAGCCGCTTTCCTGCGCATGTGCCGAACAGACTGATCACCAGGTGCACGCAAACAAGACTGCGGGTGGGGGGGCATAGTCACGCCCAGGGGAACATTGCCATGGAAACGCTGGGTGTACCCATGGAAATTGCCCGGTGACTTGGACTCTGGGGGCGGGCAGCTGACATCACGGGTGTCAGCTGCCCGCCCACTTCCTGCCAAATGTCCACGGGGGGCAGGCGTACCGGCATTCGCAGGGCCACGTCTGGTGGACTTCAAAGGCTTAGAATTTGCAGCCAGAATCACCCCCACAGATCAGTTCTGCCGACACTTCTCAGGGACGACATAGAATGAAATAATAATAACTTCTAGAACCTTTGTTTACCACCGCCCGGGATAACACAACCCCACTTGTCGATGCGTGTGCTCGGCTGATGGGACGGCGGATGTAATGCTTCATCGTCTGCCCGGTACCTGCTGACCGATATATCATGGAACATATCCGTTACGCGCATACCGCTGTTTGCCGGGTCCTCCGCGTGATTGGGCAAATGATCGCTTAGTGTGTACCCAGTGTAAGACTAAAGCTGTCTAACGTGTCGGCTGCATGCAAAAGCAGGCAGTATTTACCCTGCACAGGTAACATAACTGTATTTGCACCCCTTGCATTGTAACATCAAGGGGGGGGGGGGGTTGATTCAGGTTGGATTGCAAAGCACATTTGGGGCCAGATTCTCTAAGCTTGAAAAGTGATAAAATGGAGAGTGATAAACAGCCAGCCAATCAGCTCCTGCCTGACATGTCACAGACTGTGTTTGAAAAATGTCAGGCAGGAGCTGATTGGCTGGCTGTTTATCACTCTCCATTTTATCACTTTTCAAGCTTAGAGAATCTGGCCCTTGGTTTGCTAATGGCCAAAACCCTGCTGCACTGGGGCAGATGTAATATGTACAGAAAGAGTTAGATTTGGGTGGGGGGTATTTTTCAAACTGAGATCTATATTGCAGTGTAAAAATAAAGCAGCCAGTATTTACTCTGCACAGAAAGACAATAACTCACCCAAATCTAATTCTCTCTGCACATATTACATCTGCCCCACCTGCAGTGCACATGGTTTTGTCCATTTGCAAACCAACACGAATCACCCCGCAAGGTTTGTTGCAGATACAAAGTTATTGTTTTTTTTATTTTTGTTTGACTTCCAAATCAAAAGGAGGCCCCCTGCTCGCCCCGGGACACCCCAAATTCAGACCAGCACACAGCGGCACTCCCGTACCTTGCTCTCATGCTCCTTCAGCATCTTCTTCATCTCTCCCTCCCGGGCGTAGTCCAGCGGGATGTGCCCCATTTTATTCTCCTGCATGGGGTTGGCACCTGGGGACAGGAGACGTGGGTGAGATGTAGACACAGCACATGGCACAGAACACGCTGGCGTCACATATGACTGGCGATCCCAACGCTTACAAAAGTCTGGTTACCTTTTATATTGAAAATAATGACTGGGGCAGGTAGTGACAGCTACTGTTCTCTGTTATCAGGCTCAACACAGCGTCTAACCAAACTACTGCGATGCATAGGAGAGAAACCCCCTCCCCAGAAGCACAGCCGTATCACAATCTCATTTTGCCTGTTCATGAAGCGGTTGTATATTCGGTATACGGTTGTTGGGTTGACACACTACAGGTCGATACAGGAAATAGGTTGACATACTCAAGGTCGACATGGTTTTTCACTTGTTTTCTTTCAGCCGACATGTGGTATTTCATGCTCTACCAACCCCTAGGGCTTGAAGGGAGTATAACAGCGAGTCACGCGAGGGGATGCTGTGCACCGACACGGAGTCCATGTCGACTATGCTGATATTAAGGACAAAAAAGTAAAATACCCATGTTGACCTAGACACTGTTGACCTATTGCATGTGTCGACCTTCCAACCTTGAGCATGTCAACCTATTTACTGTGTCGACCCAAGCTGCCCTTTAGCAGTCGACATAAAGGTCCAAACCCTTATATTCTCTGTACTGGATCAGGAACTTGTGTGCCTTAGTAATTCACCAATCATTAGGTCGACACAATATGGTCAACACATAGGTTTCTTTTTGCACCAAATCTTTGAAATTTCCCATATTCTGTCATTAGAGACCGGCGCGGGCGGGCGGGCTGTCCGCCACGATCACAGAGTTCTATATTAGGTGTACTGTTCTGTTGGCTGAAGAATGTCCCCCTAAGGTCTAGAACGACTTATACGTGTGGAGCCGGCGACATTGCTACGTGTGGCGACCCCGTCGGCAGGCAGAGGGTTAAGGAGCACATGACACGGACAAGAAATAAAAGCCATTGATCAGAGGCGAGAGCCGGCCGGGGCAGGATGACAAGATGATCATTTAGCAGCGCCTGCGTGTGTGTGCTAAGCGCTCCCCGGCCACCGGCTGATGACGGCCTAGGGGCAAACAGATCTCTTCTCTCCGTGCAGGATCAATCGATGTGGCGCTCCAATATTAGCTTAATCCCCCTGTTAATGGCTTTGACGACTTGACTAATTGCAGCAATAATTGATAGAACCTGACTGGTAAAGGTTGATCGATTCAGCTTCTCGGAGAACCAGGAGCAATCAGATATTACACGTTCATAAATAACATGTGTCAGTCCGTCCGGCGGAGGAGGGGGGCGGGGCTGCGGGGCTCAGTGGCCGGGGGTGACCTGTATAACCCCAGCACACTCACACACACAACATGGGAACACGCAGAAGGAGAGGAGCGCGGCTGCGGGGCTCAGCGGCCAGGGGTGACCTGTATAACCCCAGCACACACACACACACAACATGGGAACACGCAGACGGAGAGGAGCGCGGCTGCGGGGCTCAGTGGCCGGGGGTGACCTGTATAACCCCAGCACACACACACACAACATGGGAACACGCAGAAGGAGAGGAGCGCGGCTGCGGGGCTCAGTGGCCGGGGGTGACCTGTATAACCCCAGCACACACACACACACAACATGGGAACATGCAGAAGGAGAGGAGCGCGGCAGCGGGGCTCAGTGGCCGGGGGTGACCTGTATAACCCCAGCACACACACACACACACAACATGGGAACACGCAAAAGGAGAGTAGCGCGGCTGCCGGGCTCAGTGGCCGGGGGTGACCTGTATAACCCCAGCACACACACAGACACAACATGGGAACACGCAGAAGGAGAGGAGCACGGCTGTCGGGCTCAGTGGCCGGGGGTGACCTGTATAACCCCAGCACACACACACAACATGGGAACACGCAGAAGGAGCAGCGCGGCTGCTGGGGCTCAGCGGCCAGCGGTGACCTGTATAACCCCAGCACACACACAACACGGGAACTCGCAGAAGGAGAGGAGCGCGGCTGTGGGGCTCAGTGGCCAGGGGTGACCTGTATAACCCCAGCACACACACAACACGGGAACTCGCAGAAGGAGAGGAGCGCAGCTGTGGGGCTCAGCGGCCGGGGGTGACCTGTATAACCCCAGCACACACAGACACAACACAGGAACACGCAGAAGGAGAGGAGCGTGGCAGCCGGGCTCAGCGGCCGGGGGTGACCTGTATAACCCCAGCACACACACACAACACGGGAACACGCAGAAGGAGAGGAGCGCGGCCAGGGGCTCAGCGGTGACCTGTATAACCCCGGGCACACACACACACACAACACAGGAACACGCAGAAGGAGAGGAGCGCGGCTGCAGGGATCAGCGCCCAGGGGTGACCTGTATAACCCCAGCACACACACACAATACAGGAACACACAGAAGGAGAGGAGCATGGCTGCGGGGCTCAGCGGCCAGGGGTGACCTGTATAACCCCAGCACACACACACACACAACACGGGAACACGCAGAAGGAGAGGAGCGCGGCTGTGGGGCTCAGCGGCCAGGGGTGACCTGTATAACCCCAGCACACACACACACAACACGGGAACACGCAGAAGGAGAGGAGCGCGGCCAGGGGCTCAGCGGTGACCTGTATAACCCCGGGCACACACACACACAACACAGGAACACGCAGAAGGAGAGGAGCGCGGCTGCAGGGATCAGCGCCCAGGGGTGACCTGTATAACCCCAGCACACACACACAATACAGGAACACACAGAAGGAGAGGAGCATGGCTGCGGGGCTCAGCGGCCAGGGGTGACCTGTATAACCCCAGCACACACACACAACACGGGAACACGCAGAAGGAGAGGAGCGCGGCTGTGGGGCTCAGCGGCCAGGGGTGACCTGTATAACCCCAGGCACACACACACACACAACACGGTAACACGCAGAAGGAGA
This sequence comes from Crinia signifera, assembly GCF_055691185.1. Classification (NCBI taxonomy): domain Eukaryota; kingdom Metazoa; phylum Chordata; class Amphibia; order Anura; family Myobatrachidae; genus Crinia; species Crinia signifera. The sequence continues at coordinate 399,721,669 of NC_139218.1, read as the reverse complement.
GGAGCACGGCTGCCGGGCTCAGTGGCCAGGGGTGACCTGTATAACCCCAGGCACACACACACACAAAACGAGAACACGCAGAAGGAGAGGAGCACGGCTGCCGGGCTCAGTGGCCAGGGGTGACCTGTATAACCCCGGGCACAAACACACAATACAAGAACAGACAGAAGGAAAGGAGCGCGTCTGCGGGGCTCTGCGGCCAGGGGTGACCTATATAACCCCAGCACACACACACACAACACAGGAACACGCAGAAGGAGAGGAGCGCGGCAGCCAGGCTCAGCGGCCAGGGGTGACCTGTATAACCCCAGCACACACAGACACACAACAAGGGAACACGCAAAAGGAGAGGAGCGCGGCTGCCGGGCTCAGCGGCCAGGGGTGACCTGTATAACCCCCGCAAACACACAGACACACAACACGGGAACACGCAAAAGGAGAGGAGCGCGGCTGCGGGGCTCAGTGGCCATGGGTGACCTGTATAACCCCAGCACACACACACACAACACGGGAACACGCAGAAGGAGAGGAGCGCGGCCAGGGGCTCAGCGGTGACCTGTATAACCCCGGGCACACACACACACAACACAGGAACACGCAGAAGGAGAGGAGCGCGGCTGCAGGGATCAGCGCCCAGGGGTGACCTGTATAACCCCAGCACACACACACAATACAGGAACACACAGAAGGAGAGGAGCATGGCTGCGGGGCTCAGCGGCCAGGGGTGACCTGTATAACCCCAGCACACACACACAACACGGGAACACGCAGAAGGAGAGGAGCGCGGCTGTGGGGCTCAGCGGCCAGGGGTGACCTGTATAACCCCAGGCACACACACACACAACACGGTAACACGCAGAAGGAGAGGAGCACGGCTGCCGGGCTCAGTGGCCAGGGGTGACCTGTATAACCCCAGGCACACACACACACAAAACGAGAACACGCAGAAGGAGAGGAGCACGGCTGCCGGGCTCAGTGGCCAGGGGTGACCTGTATAACCCCGGGCACAAACACACAATACAAGAACAGACAGAAGGAAAGGAGCGCGGCTGCGGGGCTCTGCGGCCAGGGGTGACCTATATAACCCCAGCACACACACACACAACACAGGAACACGCAGAAGGAGAGGAGCGCGGCAGCCAGGCTCAGCGGCCAGGGGTGACCTGTATAACCCCAGCACACACAGACACACAACAAGGGAACACGCAAAAGGAGAGGAGCGCGGCTGCCGGGCTCAGCGGCCAGGGGTGACCTGTATAACCCCCGCAAACACACAGACACACAACACGGGAACACGCAAAAGGAGAGGAGCGCGGCTGCGGGGCTCAGTGGCCATGGGTGACCTGTATAACCCCAGCACACACACACACAACACGGGAACGCACAGAAGGAGAGGAGCGCGGCTGTGGGGCTCAGTGGCCAGGGGTGACCTGTATAACCCCGGGCACAAACACACACACACACACAACATAGGAACACACAGAAGGAGAGGAACGCGGCTGGGGGGCTCAGCGGCCAGCGGTGACCTGTATAACCCCAGCACACACACAACACGGGAACTCGCAGAAGGAGAGGAGCGCGGCTGCTGGGGCTCAGCGGCCAGGGGTGACCTGTATAATCCCGGGCACACACACACACACACAACACAGGAACACACAGAAGGAGAGGAGCGCGGCTGCTGGGGCTCAGCGGCCGGCGGTGACCTGTATAATCCCGGGCACACACACACACACACACACAACACAGGAACACGCAGAAGGAGAGGAGCGGGGCTGCTGGGCTCAGCGGCCAGGGGTGACCTGTATAACCCCAGCACACACACAACACGGGAACATGCAGAATGAGAGGAGCGCGGCTGTGGGGCTCAGCGGCCAGGGGTGGCCTGTATAACCCTGGGCACACACATACACAACACGGGAACACGCAGAAGGAGAGGAGCGCGGCTGCGGGGCTAAGTGGCCAGGGGTGACCTGTATAACCCCAGCACACACATACACAACACGGGAACACGCAGAAGGAGAGGAGCGCGGCTGCAGGGCTAAGTGGCCAGGGGTGACTTGTATAACCCTGGGCACACACACAGACACAACACGGGAACACGCAGAAGGAGAGGAGCGCGGCTGTAGGGCTCAGAGGCCAGGGGTGACCTGATTAACCCCAGCAAACACACACACAACACAGGAACACGCAGAAGGAGAGGAGCGCGGCTGTGGGGCTCAGCGGCCAGGGGTGACCTGTATAACCCCAGCACACACACACACACACACAATACAGGAACACGCAGAAGGAGAGGAGCGCGGCTGCAGGGCTCAGCGCCCAGGGGTGACCTGTATACCACCAGCACACACACAACACAGGAACACGCAGAAAGAGAAGAGCGTGGCTGCAGGGCTCATCGCCCAGGGGTGACCTGTATAACACCAGCACACACACAACACGGTAACACGCAGAAGGAGAGGAGCGCGGCTGTGGGGCTCAGCAGCCAGGGGTGACCTGTATAACCCCAGCACACACACACCCAATACAGGAACACACAGAAGGAGAGGCGCGCGGCTGCAGGGCTCAGCGCCCAGGGGTGACCTGTATAACCCCGGGCACACACACACACCCAATACAGGAACACACAGAAGGAGAGGAGCGCGGCTGCGGGGCTCAGCGGCCAGGGGTGACCTGTATAACCCCGGGCACACACATACACACAACACGGGAACAGTCAGAAGGAGAGGAGCGCGGCTGCGGGGCTCAGCTGTGATCAGTATACACCAGTAATATATACAATCAGGGGCAGTGGGTGGTAGCTGCCCAGGACGTTATTACCATAGTATGTCGCTGTGATCGGTATACACCAGTACTATATACAATCAGGGGCAGTGGGTGGTAGCTGTGCAGGATGTTATTACCATAGTATGTCGCTGTGATCAGTATACACCAGTAATATATACAATCAGGGGCAGTGGGTGGTAGCTGCCCAGGACTTTATTACCATAGTATGTCGCTGTGATCGGTATACACCGGTACTATATACAATCAGGGGCAGCGGGTGGTAGCTGTGCAGGATGTTATTACCATAGTATGTCGCTGTGATCGGTATACACCAGTACTATATACAATCAGGGGCAGTGGGTGGTAGCTGCGCAGGACGTTATTACCATAGTATGTCGCTGTGATCGGTATACACCAGTACTATATACAATCAGGGGCAGTGGGTGGTAGCTGCGCAGGACGTTATTACCATAGTATGTCGCTGTGATCGGTATACACCAGTACTATATACAATCAGGGGCAGTGGGTGGTAGCTGGGCAGGACGTTATTACCATAGTATGTCGCTGTGATCGGTATACACCAGTACTATATACAATCAGGGGCAGTGGGTGGTAGCTGCGCAGGATGTTATTACCATAGTATGTCGCTGTGATCGGTATACACCAGTACTATATACAATCAGGGGCAGTGGGTGGTAGCTGCGCAGGATGTTATTACCATAGTATGTCGCTGTGATCGGTATACACCAGTACTATATACAATCAGGGGCAGTGGGTGGTAGCTGCGCAGGATGTTATTACCATAGTATGTCGCTGTGATCGGTATACACCAGTACTATATACAATCAGGGGCAGTGGGTGGTAGCTGTGCAGGACGTTATTACCATAGTATGTCGCTGTGATCGGTATACACCAGTACTATATACAATCAGGGGCAGTGGGTGGTAGCTGCGCAGGACGTTATTACCATAGTATGTCGCTGTGATCGGTATACACCAGTACTATATACAATCAGGGGCAGTGGGTGGTAGCTGCGCAGGACGTTATTACCATAGTATGTCGCTGTGATCGGTATACACCAGTACTATATACAATCAGGGGCAGTGGGTGGTAGCTGCGCAGGACGTTATTACCATAGTATGTCGCTGTGATCGGTATACACCAGTACTATATACAATCAGGGGCAGTGGGTGGTAGCTGCGCAGGATGTTATTACCATAGTATGTCGCTGTGATCGGTATACACCAGTACTATATACAATCAGGGGCGGTGGGTGCTAGCTGGGCAGGATGTTATTACCATAGTATGTCGCTGTGATCGGTATACACCAGTACTATATACAATCAGGGGCGGTGGGTGCTAGCTGGGCAGGATGTTATTACCATAGTATGTCGCTGTGATCGGTATACACCAGTACTATATACAATCAGGGGCAGTGGGTGGTAGCTGCGCAGGATGTTATTACCATAGTATGTCGCTGTGATCGGTATACACCAGTACTATATACAATCAGGGGCAGTGGGTGGTAGCTGCGCAGGACGTTATTACCATAGTATGTCGCTGTGATCGGTATACACCAGTACTATATACAATCAGGGGCAGTGGGTGGTAGCTGCGCAGGATGTTATTACCATAGTATGTCGCTGTGATCGGTATACACCAGTACTATATACAATCAGGGGCAGTGGGTGGTAGCTGCGCAGGACGTTATTACCATAGTATGTCGCTGTGATCGGTATACACCAGTACTATATACAATCAGGGGCAGTGGGTGGTAGCTGCGCAGGACGTTATTACCATAGTATGTCGCTGTGATCGGTATACACCAGTACTATATACAATCAGGGGCAGTGGGTGGTAGCTGTGCAGGACGTTATTACCATAGTATGTCGCTGTGATCGGTATACACCAGTACTATATACAATCAGGGGCAGTGGGTGGTAGCTGTGCAGGACGTTATTACCATAGTATGTCGCTGTGATCGGTATACACCAGTACTATATACAATCAGGGGCAGTGGGTGGTAGCTGCGCAGGACGTTATTACCATAGTATGTCGCTGTGATCGGTATACACCAGTACTATATACAATCAGGGGCAGTGGGTGGTAGCTGCGCAGGATGTTATTACCATAGTATGTCGCTGTGATCGGTATACACCAGTACTATATACAATCAGGGGCAGTGGGTGGTAGCTGCGCAGGATGTTATTACCATAGTATGTCGCTGTGATCGGTATACACCAGTACTATATACAATCAGGGGCAGTGGGTGGTAGCTGCGCAGGATGTTATTACCATAGTATGTCGCTGTGATCGGTATACACCAGTACTATATATAATCAGGGGCAGTGGGTGGTAGCTGCGCAGGACGTTATTACCATAGTATGTCGCTGTGATCGGTATACACCGGTACTATATACAATCAGGGGCAGTGGGTGGTAGCTGCGCAGGACGTTATTACCATAGTACGTCGCTGTGATCGGTATACACCAGTACTATATACAATCAGGGGCAGTGGGTGGTAGCTGTGCAGGATGTTATTACCATAGTATGTCGCTGTGATCGGTATACACCAGTACTATATACAATCAGGGGCAGTGGGTGGTAGCTGTGCAGGATGTTATTACCATAGTACGTCGCTGTGATCGGTATACACCAGTACTATATACAATCAGGGGCAGTGGGTGGTAGCTGTGCAGGATGTTATTACCAAAGTATGTCGCTGTGATCGGTATACACCAGTACTATATACAATCAGGGGCAGTGGGTGGTAGCTGTGCAGGATGTTATTACCATAGTATGTCGCTGTGATCGGTATACACCAGTACTATATACAATCAGGGGCAGTGGGTGGTAGCTGTGCAGGATGTTATTACCATAGTATGTCGCTGTGATCGGTATACACCAGTACTATATACAATCAGGGGCAGTGGGTGGTAGCTGCGCAGGATGTTATTACCATAGTATGTCGCTGTGATCGGTATACACCAGTACTATATACAATCAGGGGCAGTGGGTGGTAGCTGCGCAGGATGTTATTACCATAGTATGTCGCTGTGATCGGTATACACCAGTACTATATACAATCAGGGGCAGTGGGTGGTAGCTGCGCAGGATGTTATTACCATAGTATGTCGCTGTGATCGGTATACACCAGTACTATATACAATCAGGGGCAGTGGGTGGTAGCTGTGCAGGATGTTATTACCATAGTATGTCGCTGTGATCGGTATACACCAGTACTATATACAATCAGGGGCAGTGGGTGGTAGCTGTGCAGGATGTTATTACCATAGTATGTCGCTGTGATCGGTATACACCAGTACTATATACAATCAGGGGCAGTGGGTGGTAGCTGTGCAGGACGTTATTACCATAGTATGTCGCTGTGATCGGTATACACCAGTACTATATACAATCAGGGGCAGTGGGTGGTAGCTGCGCAGGACGTTATTACCATAGTATGTCGCTGTGATCGGTATACACCAGTACTATATACAATCAGGGGCAGTGGGTGGTAGCTGCGCAGGACGTTATTACCATAGTATGTCGCTGTGATCGGTATACACCAGTACTATATACAATCAGGGGCAGTGGGTGGTAGCTGTGCAGGACGTTATTACCATAGTATGTCGCTGTGATCGGTATACACCAGTACTATATACAATCAGGGGCAGTGGGTGGTAGCTGCGCAGGACGTTATTACCATAGTATGTCGCTGTGATCGGTATACACCAGTACTATATACAATCAGGGGCAGTGGGTGGTAGCTGCGCAGGACGTTATTACCATAGTATGTCGCTGTGATCGGTATACACCAGTACTATATACAATCAGGGGCAGTGGGTGGTAGCTGGGCAGGACGTTATTACCATAGTATGTCGCTGTGATCGGTATACACCGGTACTAAATACAATCAGGGGCAGTGGGTGGTAGCTGTGCAGGATGTTATTACCATAGTATGTCGCTGTGATCGGTATACACCGGTACTATATACAATCAGGGGCAGTGGGTGGTAGCTGTGCAGGACGTTATTACCATAGTATGTCGCTGTGATCGGTATACACCGGTACTATATACAATCAGGGGCAGTGGGTGGTAGCTGCGCAGGATGTTATTACCATAGTATGTCGCTGTGATCGGTATACACCAGTACTATATACAATCAGGGGCAGTGGGTGGTAGCTGCGCAGGACGTTATTACCATAGTATGTCGCTGTGATCGGTATACACCAGTACTATATACAATCAGGGGCAGTGGGTGGTAGCTGCGCAGGACGTTATTACCATAGTATGTCGCTGTGATCTGTATACACCAGTACTATATACAATCAGGGGCAGTGGGTGGTAGCTGCGCAGGATGTTATTACCATAGTATGTCGCTGTGATCGGTATACACCGGTACTATATACAATCAGGGGCAGTGGGTGGTAGCTGTGCAGGATGTTATTACCATAGTATGTCGCTGTGATCGGTATACACCGGTACTATATACAACCAGGGGCAGTGGGTGGTAGCTGCGCAGGACGTTATTACCATAGTATGTCGCTGTGATCGGTATACACCGGTACTATATACAATCAGGGGCAGTGGGTGGTAGCTGCGCAGGACGTTATTACCATAGTATGTCGCTGTGATCGGTATACACCAGTACTACATACAATCAGGGGCAGTGGGTGGTAGCTGCGCAGGACGTTATTACCATAGTATGTCGCTGTGATCGGTATACACCAGTACTACATACAGTCAGGGGCAGTGGGTGGTAGCTGGGCAGGACGTTATTACCATAGTATGTCGCTGTGAGGGGTATACACCAGTACTATATACAATCAGGGGCAGTGGGTGGTAGCTGCGCAGGACGTTATTACCATAGTATGTCGCTGTGATCGGTATACACCAGTACTATATACAATCAGGGGCAGTGGGTGGTAGCTGCGCAGGATGTTATTACCATAGTATGTCGCTGTGATCGGTATACACCAGTACTATATACAATCAGGGGCAGTGGGTGGTAGCTGTGCAGGACGTTATTACCATAGTATGTCGCTGTGATCGGTATACACCAGTACTATATACAATCAGGGGCAGTGGGTGGTAGCTGCGCAGGATGTTATTACCATAGTATGTCGCTGTGATCGGTATACACCGGTACTATATACAATCAGAGGCAGTGGGTGGTAGCTGCGCAGGATGTTATTACCATAGTATGTCGCTGTGATCGGTATACACCAGTACTATATACAATCAGGGGCAGTGGGTGGTAGCTGTGCAGGATGTTATTACCATAGTATGTCGCTGTGATCGGTATACACCAGTACTATATACAATCAGGGGCAGTGGGTGGTAGCTGCGCAGGATGTTATTACCATAGTACGTCGCTGTGATCGGTATACACCAGTACTATATACAATCAGGGGCAGTGGGTGGTAGCTGCGCAGGACGTTATTACCATAGTACGTCGCTGTGATCGGTATACACCAGTAATATATACAATCAGGGGCAGTGGGTGGTAGCTGCGCAGGACGTTATTACCATAGTATGTCGCTGTGATCGGTATACACCAGTAATATATACAAATCAGGGGCAGTGGGTGGTAGCTGTGCAGGATGTTATTACCATAGTATGTCGCTGTGATCGGTATACACCAGTAATATATACAAATCAGGGGCAGTGGGTGGTAGCTGCGCCGGATGTTATTACCATAGTATGTCGCTGTGATCGGTATACACCAGTACTATATACAATCAGGGGCAGTGGGTGGTAGCTGTGCAGGACGTTATTACCATAGTATGTCGCTGTGATCGGTATACACCAGTACTATATACAATCAGGGGCAGTGGGTGGTAGCTGCGCAGGACGTTATTACCATAGTATGTCGCTGTGATCGGTATACACCAGTACTATATACAATCAGGGGCAGTGGGTGGTAGCTGCGCAGGATGTTATTACCATAGGATGTCGCTGTGATCGGTATACACCAGTACTATATACAATCAGGGGCAGTGGGTGGTAGCTGCGCAGGATGTTATTACCATAGTATGTCGCTGTGATCGGTATACACCAGTACTATATACAATCAGGGGCAGTGGGTGGTAGCTGCGCAGGATGTTATTACCATAGTATGTCGCTGTGATCGGTATACACCAGTACTATATACAATCAGGGGCAGTGGGTGGTAGCTGTGCAGGACGTTATTACCATAGTATGTCGCTGTGATCGGTATACACCAGTACTATATACAATCAGGGGCAGTGGGTGGTAGCTGCGCAGGACGTTATTACCATAGTATGTCGCTGTGATCGGTATACACCAGTACTATATACAATCAGGGGCAGTGGGTGGTAGCTGTGCAGGATGTTATTACCATAGTATGTCGCTGTGATCGGTATACACCAGTACTATATACAATCAGGGGCAGTGGGTGGTAGCTGCGCAGGACGTTATTACCATAGTATGTCGCTGTGATCGGTATACACCAGTACTATATACAATCAGGGGCAGTGGGTGGTAGCTGCGCAGGATGTTATTACCATAGTATGTCGCTGTGATCGGTCACCGAGGACAAAGAATAAAAATAAGAAATAGAGATTTTCCTATTTTGCAGCAAACGTTTCGATTTCTCATCCGGTGTCTGGAGACGTCGCTGTGTTATGCTTTGTGCCAGCAGGAAAGATAGCAGCAATTACCGGCTGGGGGGGGGGGGGGGGGATACACGGACACCGGTTATTATGGCGAGAGTTTGTTTTCCCCTGTTTGAAGCACAAATAGTGATGAGCGAGTGCGGAGGAGACAGCAGTATCCTAATGTGACCTCTGCCAGAGGCTGGCCTCACCTATACAGTGCAGGCTTTATGTAGGAGCAGGTGCGGATTGTATGTCGACCTAAAGGTGGTCATTAGGTTGACACCAGTAGGTCGACATACTGGGGTCTAGGCCGACATGGCACAAGGTGGACTGGTCGACACAAGCATTAGGTCGACATAGTCTAGGTCGACAGGCAAAAGGGCAACGTGGGTTTTTCACTGGGTTTTTTTACCCAAATGTCGACACAGTCAACTTGGACACAGTTTTAAGTGTGCCCCACTTGCCATGCTTTTGGGCACCGTGTCTTGCTGCACTCGGCACACTATTTTATTCTCCTACCACGCCCAAGTGGATGGTAGGGTATGAATTACCGCCTGTCGGCACATGTCGGCTCAAAAAACTGAAAAACCCCATGTCGACCTTTTGACTGTATAACTATCCACCTTGTGCGATGTCAACCTAGACCTCTGTCGACCTTCCAGTATGTCGACATAGTGATGTCAACCATCTTTAGGTCGACCAACCAACCATATCCCGTAGGAGCACCATGTATGAGGCATGAGGCACTATGAATGTGGCATTATTTACATTATGAAGATGGCATCACTGAGGTGCAAAGCACCATGTACAAGTGTGGTTACCGAGGCACTAGGAGCATGGCATTACTGAGGCACTAGGAGCATGGCATTACTGAGGCACGAGGCACTATGTACAAGTGTGGTTACCGAGGCACTAGGAGCATGGCATTACTGAGGCACTATGTACAAGTGTGGTTACCGAGGCACTAGGAGCATGGCATTACTGAGGCACTATGTACAAGTGTGGTTACCGAGGCACTAGGAGCATGGCATTACTGAGGCACGAGGCATTATGTACGAGTGTGGTTACCGAGGCACTAGGAGCATGGCATTACTGAGGCACTATGTACGAGTGTGGCTACCGAGGCACTAGGAGCATGGCATTACTGAGGCACTATGTACGAGTGTGGTTACCGAGGCACTAGGAGCATGGCATTACTGAGGCACGAGGCATTATGTACATGGCATTACTGAGGCACTATGTACGAGTGTGGTTACCGAGGCACTATGTACAAGTGTGGTTACCGAGGCACTAGGAGCATGGCATTACTGAGGCACTATGTACAAGTGTGGTTACCGAGGCACTAGGAGCATGGCATTACTAAGGCACGAGGCATTATGTACATGGCATTACTGAGGCACTATGTACAAGTGTGGTTACAGAGGCACTATGTACAAGTGTGGTTACCGAGGCACTAGGAGCATGGCATTACTGAGGCACGAGGCATTATGTACGAGTGTGGTTACCGAGGCACTAGGAGCATGGCATTACTGAGGCACTATGTACGAGTGTGGCTACCGAGGCACTAGGAGCATGGCATTACTGAGGCACTATGTACGAGTGTGGTTACCGAGGCACTAGGAGCATGGCATTACTGAGGCACGAGGCATTATGTACATGGCATTACTGAGGCACTATGTACGAGTGTGGTTACCGAGGCACTATGAACACGGCATCACTGAGGCACTATGTACAAGTGTGGTTACCGAGGCACTAGGAGCATGGCATTACTGAGGCACTATGTACAAGTGTGGTTACGGAGGCACTAGGAGCATGGCATTACTGAGGCACGAGGCATTATGTACAAGTGTGGTTACCGAGGCACTAGGAGCATGGCATTACTGAGGCACGCGGCATTATGTACGAGTGTGGTTACCGAGGCACTAGGAGCATGGCATTACTGAGGCACTATGTACGAGTGTGGTTACCGAGGCACTAGGAGCATGGCATTACTGAGGCACTATGTACGAGTGTGGTTACCGAGGCACTAGGAGCATGGCATTACTGAGGCACTATGTACGAGTGTGGTTACCGAGGCACTAGGAGCATGGCATTACTGAGGCACGAGGCATTATGTACATGGCATTACTGAGGCACTATGTACGAGAGTGGTTACTGAGGCACTATGTACAAGTGTGGTTACCGAGGCACTAGGAGCATGGCATTACTGAGGCACTATGTACAAGTGTGGTTACCGAGGCACTAGGAGCATGGCATTACTGAGGCACTATGTACGAGTGTGGTTACCGAGGCACTAGGAGCATGGCATTACTGAGGCACGAGGCATTATGTACATGGCATTACTGAGGCACTATGTACGAGTGTGGTTACTGAGGCACTATGAACACGGCATCACTGAGGCTTTAATTAGGATTTAATGCAAGATAGTTTAACCCACATAATAGTTTACAGAGTAGAACTGAAGGCAAATTTGGTATTTCCTCCACACACACACAGGCAGACACAGACACTCACACACTAACAGGCAGCCACACACACACACACGCAATGCATTCCATCCTGTAACCGCGCGGGCTCACTTTGCACAATACGATATGACAGAGGATGCGCTACGCTATATGGCGGTGTTCTGCGTGAGGGGCCTTTATATTAGATAATACTGAAGGAATATAAGCCCTAACAAACAGACATTTTCCTGGGCTCAGTGACGGGATGCGACCTCCGCTCGGGAGACAATGGCCTCTTGTCACGGGTGAAGCTGAGAGGATCAGGCTGCCCATTGTCTCCAACCTTTAGACCCCTTAACAGCGCGGGTAATTTGTCACCACCTCCAGTGTCGGGGAGGCAGGCACCTGGTCCGCACCCCAGGCACTGCATGTGATAAATGGCACGCGGGCTGGAGCGCCGACACAGCTGACGGAGGTCACTCATTGGGGAAATATCTTAGTGTCAGCGCTATTGAAAAAAAGTTTATCCTGGTGACAGCCCCACATTACTCAAATGTTATTAACTCCGTCCTCTTAACAATTTGTCTTGGCTGCTCGGGTCCCTGCCCAGTTAGGGCCCTGCGTCACCGTATCCTTGGGCACTTCGTCTTATTGGATGGAGCCGTGCGTCCACAAGGTAAATGCCCTACCCGCGCAGTAATTACTTGGCAGAGATGGGCACCTTCCTGTTGGTCGGGAGAGGGTGGCGGCACGTACACTCCAGGACAATGTCCCCAAGCAGCCCCCCCCCCTTACTGAGGGACACGGTCACTAGGTCGACATGCATTGGGTCGCCCACTGAAGCTCGACACATGAAAAAGGTCAACATGGCTAAGGTCCACAGGGTTGGTAAGTCGACACAAGCATTAGATCGACAGTCAAAAGGTCGACATGAGATTTCCACTTTTTTTTTTGAGCCGACATGTGCCGACAGTCCCGCTGCAGAAGGAGAATACAATAGTGGGCACAGCACGGCAAACACAGTGCGCCATGCGAGGGGACGCAGCACATTATCACGGTGTCCATGATGACTATGTCAACATCCGGAACAAAAAAACGTGAAAAACTCATATCAACCTATTAACTGTTGACCTTCCAATGTCGACAAAATGCTTGTGTCAACCTTCCAACCCTGTCGACCTTCAGTGTTCGACCTAAATAGGGACAACACAATGACCCACACCATTTACTGACAGGGGACCATTGAGGTTCTTCATCTTGGAACACCGAGCCAGCGCCAGGCCGCTCTGTGGAGCCACAGTGTTGGGGAAGAGGATCGGACATGGAACACCGAGCCAGCGCCAGACCGCTCTGTGGAGCCACAGTGCTAGGGAAGAGGATCGGACATGGAACACCGAGCCAGCGCCAGGCCGCTCTGTGGAGCCACAGTGCTAGGGAAGAGGATCGGACATGGAACACCGAGCCAGCGCCAGGCCGCTCTGTGGAGCCACAGTGCTAGGGAAGAGGATCGGACATGGAACACCGAGCCAGCGCCAGACCGCTCTGTGGAGCCACAGTGCTAGGGAAGAGGATCGGACATGGAACACCGAGCCAGCGCCAGACCGCTCTGTGGAGCCACAGTGCTGGGGAAGAGGATCGGACATGGAACACCGAGCCAGCGCCAGACCGCTCTGTGGAGCCACAGTGCTAGGGAAGAGGATCGGACATGGAACACCGAGCCAGCGCCAGACCGCTCTGTGGAGCCACAGTGCTAGGGAAGAGGATCGGACATGGAACACCGAGCCAGCGCCAGACCGCTCTGTGGAGCCACAGTGCTAGGGAAGAGGATCGGACATGGAACACCAAGCCAGCGCCAGGCCGCTCTGTGGAGCCACAGTGCTAGGGAAGAGGATCGGACATGGAACACCGAGCCAGCGCCAGACCGCTCTGTGGAGCCACAGTGCTAGGGAAGAGGATCGGACATGGAACACCGAGCCAGCGCCAGACCGCTCTGTGGAGCCACAGTGCTAGGGAAGAAGATCGGACATGGAACACCGAGCCAGCGCCAGACCGCTCTTGGAGCCACAGTTCTAGGGAAGAGGATCGGACATGGAACACCGAGCCAGCGCCAGGCCGCTCTGTGGAGCCACAGTGCTGGGGAAGAGGATCGGACATGGAACACCGAGCCAGCGCCAGACCGCTCTGTGGAGCCACAGTGTTGGGGAAGAGGATCGGACATGGAACACCGAGCCAGCGCCAGACCGCTCTGTGGAGCCACAGTGCTAGGGAAGAGGATCGGACATGGAACACCGAGCCAGCGCCAGACCGCTCTGTGGAGCCACAGTGCTAGGGAAGAGGATCGGACATGGAACACCGAGCCAGCGCCAGACCGCTCTGTGGAGCCACAGTGCTAGGGAAGAGGATCGGACATGGAACACCGAGCCAGCGCCAGACCGCTCTGTGGAGCCACAGTGCTGGGGAAGAGGATCGGACATGGAACACCGAGCCAGCGCCAGACCGCTCTGTGGAGCCACAGTGCTAGGGAAGAGGATCGGACATGGAACACCGAGCCAGCGCCAGGCCGCTCTGTGGAGCCACAGTGCTAGGGAAGAGGATCGGACATGGAACACCGAGCCAGCGCCAGGCCGCTCTGTGGAGCCACAGTGCTAGGGAAGAGGATCGGACATGGAACACCGAGCCAGCGCCAGACCGCTCTGTGGAGCCACAGTGCTAGGGAAGAGGATCGGACATGGAACACCGAGCCAGCGCCAGACCGCTCTGTGGAGCCACAGTGCTAGGGAAGAGGATCGGACATGGAACACCGAGCCAGCGCCAGACCGCTCTGTGGAGCCACAGTGCTAGGGAAGAGGATCGGACATGGAACACCGAGCCAGCGCCAGACCGCTCTGTGGAGCCACAGTGCTAGGGAAGAGGATCGGACATGGAACACCGAGCCAGCGCCAGACCGCTCTGTGGAGCCACAGTGCTAGGGAAGAGGATCGGACATGGAACACCGAGCCAGCGCCAGGCCGCTCTGTGGAGCCACAGTGCTAGGGAAGAGGATCGGACACGGAACACCGAGCCAGCGCCAGGCCGCTCTGCGGAGCCACAGTGCTAGGGAAGAGGATCGGACACGGAACACCGAGCCAGCGCCAGGCCGCTCTGCGGAGCCACAGTGCTAGGGAAGAGGATCGGACACGGAACACCGAGCCAGCGCCAGGCCGCTCTGTGGAGCCACAGTGCTAGGGAAGAGGATCGGACACGGAACACCGAGCCAGCGCCAGGCCGCTCTGAGGAGCCACAGTGCTAGGGAAGAGGATCGGACATGGAACACCGAGCCAGCGCCAGACCGCTCTGTGGAGCCACAGTGCTAGGGAAGAGGATCGGACATGGAACACCGAGCCAGCGCCAGGCCGCTGTGTGGAGCCACAGTGCTAGGGAAGAGGATCGGACATGGAGCACCGAGCCAGCGCCAGGCCGCTGTGTGGAGCCACAGTGCTAGGGAAGAGGATCGGACATGGAACACCGAGCCAGCGCCAGACCGCTCTGTGGAGCCACAGTGCTAGGGAAGAGGATCGGACATGGAACACCGAGCCAGCGCCAGGCCGCTCTGAGGAGCCACAGTGCTGGGGAAGAGGATCGGACACGGAACACCGAGCCAGCGCCAGACCGCTCTGTGGAGCCACAGTGCTGGGGAAGAGGATCGGACACGGAACACCGAGCCAGCGCCAGGCCGCTCTGAGGAGCCACAGTGCTAGGGAAGAGGATCGGACACGGAACACCGAGCCAGCGCCAGGCCGCTCTGTGGAGCCACAGTGCTAGGGAAGAGGATCGGACACGGAACACCGAGCCAGCGCCAGACCGCTCTGTGGAGCCACAGTGCTAGGGAAGAGGATCGGACACGGAACACCGAGCCAGCGCCAGGCCGCTCTGTGGAGCCACAGTGCTAGGGAAGAGGATCGGACATGGAACACCGAGCCAGCGCCAGGCCGCTCTGTGGAGCCACAGTGCTAGGGAAGAGGATCGGACACGGAACACCGAGCCAGCGCCAGACCGCTCTGAGGAGCCACAGTGCTAGGGAAGAGGATCGGACACGGAACACCGAGCCAGCGCCAGACCGCTCTGTGGAGCCACAGTGCTAGGGAAGAGGATCGGACATGGAACACCGAGCCAGCGCCAGACCGCTCTGTGGAGCCACAGTGCTAGGGAAGAGGATCGGACATGGAACACCCAGCCAGCGCCAGACCGCTCTGTGGAGCCACAGTGCTAGGGAAGAGGATCGGACATGGAACACCGAGCCAGCGCCAGACCGCTCTGAGGAGCCACAGTGCTAGGGAAGAGGATCGGACATGGAACACCGAGCCAGCGCCAGACCGCTCTGTGGAGCCACAGTGCTAGGGAAGAGGATCGGACATGGAACACCGAGCCAGCGCCAGGCCGCTCTGTGGAGCCACAGTGCTAGGGAAGAGGATCGGACATGGAATACCCTTCGGTGCAGCAGAGGGCATCCTATGCCCCAGTAACCCACCAGCTCTGGGGTCGGTCCCACTCATGGGGCAATGTTATGGGGCAGCCAGGAGGGGGCGCTACAATTGGCGCCATGTAATTAGTAATGGCTGCCAGTGACACTAAGCATTGGGGTCACAGGAACAATGGCTATAAAGCCGGCGGCACGCGTATCCCGTCACACGCCCGGGGTCAGGACTGGTATAAAAACCTGTATTGATTCCTGTGGTGAAGCTGTAAATTGTGGGCGCAATGATTAAAACAATATAAAGCACAGTCCGTGTTGCCCGCGGTGTGACTCCATATTTCCAACTCGCTGTGGTGTTAACCCCTGAGCTGCTGTATAGGGGGAAGGGTGGAGGTGAAGGGGCGCAGGGCCAGGTGGAACGTGGAGGCCAGGGATAAAAGAGCAGAGTCATACCGCAGGGCCTGGAGAGACTAACCCGCTAAGTGCCAGGAGACCGCTGACAGGCACACAGTAACCCTCTCACTGCCAGGAGACCGCTGACGGGCACACAGTAACCCTCTCACTGCCAGGAGACTGCTGACGGACACACAGTAACCCTCTAAGTGCCAGGAGACCGCAGACGGACACACAGTAACCCGCTAAGTGCCAGGAGACCGCTGACGGGCACACAGTAACCCGCTAAGTGCCAGGAGACCGCTGACGGACACACAGTAACCCTCTCACTGCCAGGAGACCACCGACGGGCACACAGTAACCCTCTCACTGCCAGGAGACCACTGACGGGCACACAGTAACCCTCTCACTGCCAGGAGACCACTGACGGGCACACAGTAACCCTCTCACTGCCAGGAGACCACTATTGGGCACACAGTAACCTTCTCACTGCCAGGACACCGCTGATGGGCACACAGTAACCCTCTCACTGCCAGGACACCGCTGATGGGCACACAGTAACCCTCTCACTGCCAGGAGACCGCTGATGGGCACACAGTAACCCTCTCACTGCCAGGAGACCACTGACGGGCATACAGTAACCCTCTCACTGTCGGGAGACCGCTGACGGGCACACAGTAACCCTCTCACGGGCACATAGTAACCCTGTCACTGCCAGGAGGCCGCTGACGGGCACACAGTAATCCTCTCACTGCCGGGAGACCGCTGATGGGCACACAGTAACCCTGTCACTGCCGGGAGACCACTGACGGGCACACAGTAACCCTCTCATTGCCAGGAGACCACTGACGGGCACACAGTAACCCTCTCACTGCCGGGAGACTGCTGACAGGCACACAGTAACCCTCTCACTGCCGGGAGACCACTGACGGGCACACAGTAACCCTGTCACTGCCGGGAGACCACTGACGGGCACACAGTAACCCTCTCATTGCCAGGAGACCACTGACGGGCACACAGTAACCCTGTCACTGCCAGGAAACCACTGACGGGCACACAGTAACCCTGTCACTGCCAGGAGACCACTGACGGGCACACAGTAACCCTGTCACTGCCAGGAGACCACTGACGGGCACACAGTAACCCTCTCACTGCCGGGAGACCGCTGATGGGCACACAGTAACCCTGTCACTGCCAGGAGACCACTGACGGGCACACAGTAACCCTCTCACTGCCGGGAGACCGCTGATGGGCACACAGTAACCCTGTCACTGCCGGGAGACCACTGACGGGCACACAGTAACCCTCTCACTGCCGGGAGACTGCTGACAGGCACACAGTAACCCTCTCACTGCCAGGAGACCACTGACGGGCACACAGTAACCCTCTCACTGCCAGGAAACCACGGACAGGCACACAGTAACTCTCTCACTGCCGGGAGACCGCTGACGGGCACGCAATAACCCTGTCACTGCCAGGACACCGCTGATGGGCACAAAATAACCCTGTCACTGCCAGGACACCGCTGATGGGCACAAAATAACCCTGTCACTGCCAGGAGACCGCTGACGGGCACACAGTAACCCTCTCACTGCCGGGAGACTTTCATAGACCACATGTAATGCTCTCAGTGCCAGGACAAATAACAGGTTAGCCTCAGGTGGATGGAGAACTGGTCACTGCCAAGGGAATCCTATAAATTGAGGTTAGCCAGCTTCCTGCCAGCTACAGATTGTCAGCGCAGGTTACAGACCGGACACCGGCTGCCCTATGATAACACCTGAAACATTCATCTCCGACCCTTTTACCGGGCAGCACCTGGAGCCTCAGGTGTGTTTGATGCCATAATGCGCCAGCATCCAGGTAACATCTGTGCGTCTAGACACCAGGGAGAGGTTGTGTGTATGGTGGCGGGTCAAATGGAAGAGATAACACAGAGCAAACAGCCCGGGGACCTTTCCTCAGTCCCATCTGTCCACAATTATAGCCCTGGTCCTCAGGACTTTCACTGCTGTGTACAGACCCTGCCCGCGTAGCTGCCCACAGCCCGGACCCAGCATACACCCTCTCCCCTGCCTGCATGGCTGCCCTCACATTCCTGCCCCACCGCTCGGGCTCAGCACACACCCTCTCCACTGCCTGCAATGCTGCCCTCACATTCCTGCCCCACAGTCCAGGCCCAGCACACACCCTCTCCACTGCCTGCAATGCTGCCCTCACATTCCTGCCCCACAGTCCAGGCCCAGCACACACCCTCTCCACTGCCCGCCCTCACATTCCTGCCCCACAGTCCAGGCCCAGCACACACCCTCTCCACTGCCCGCCCTCACATTCCTGCCCCACAGTCCAGGCCCAGCACACACCCTCTCCACTGCCCGCCCTCACATTCCTGCCCCACAGTCCAGGCTCAGCATACACCCTCTCCACTGCCTGCGTAGCTGCCCACAGCCCGGGCCCAGCATACACCCTCTCCCCTGCCTGCATGGCTGCCCTCACATTCCTGCCCCACCGCTCGGGCTCAGCACACACCCTCTCCACTGCTCGCCCTCACATTCCTGCCCCACAGTCCAGGCTCAGCATACACCCTCTCCCCTGCCCGCGTAACTGCCCACAGCCCGGGCCCAGCATACACCCTCTACACTGCCCGCCCTCACATTCCTGCCCCACAGCCCGGGCTCAGCATACACCCTCTCCACTGCCCGCCC
This sequence comes from Crinia signifera, assembly GCF_055691185.1. Lineage (NCBI taxonomy): Eukaryota > Metazoa > Chordata > Amphibia > Anura > Myobatrachidae > Crinia > Crinia signifera. The sequence continues at coordinate 399,702,285 of NC_139218.1, read as the reverse complement.
TCACATTCCTGCCCCACAACCCGGGCCCAGCATACACCCTCTCCACTGCCCGCCCTCACATTCCTGCCCCACAGCCCGGGCCCAGCATACACCCTCTCCACTGCCCGCCCTCACATTCCTGCCCCACAGCCCGGGCCCAGCATACACCCTCTCCCCTGCCCGCATGGCTGGCCTCACATTCCTGCCCCACAGCCCGGGACCAGCACACACCCTCTCTCCTGCCCGCGTAGCTGCCCCACAGCCCAGGCCCAGCATACACCCTCTCCCCTGCCCGCATGGCTGCCCTCACATTCCTGCCCCACAGTCCAGGCCCAGCACATACCCTCTCCCCTGCCCGTCCTCACATTCCTGCCCCACCGCCCGGGCCCAGCACACACCCTCTCCCCTGCCCGCATGGCTACCCTCACATTCCTGCCCCACCGCCCGGGCCCAGCATACACCCTCTCCACTGCCCGCCCTCACATTCCTGCCCCACAACCCGGGCCCAGCATACACCCTCTCCACTGCCCGCCCTCACATTCCTGCCCCACAGCCCGGGCTCAGCATACACCCTCTCCACTGCCCGCCCTCACATTCCTGCCCCACAACCCGGGCCCAGCATACACCCTCTCCACTGCCCGCCCTCACATTCCTGCCCCACAGCCCGGGCCCAGCATACACCCTCTCCACTGCCCGCCCTCACATTCCTGCCCCACAGCCCGGGCCCAGCATACACCCTCTCCCCTGCCCGCATGGCTGGCCTCACATTCCTGCCCCACAGCCCGGGACCAGCACACACCCTCTCTCCTGCCCGCGTAGCTGCCCCACAGCCCAGGCCCAGCATACACCCTCTCCCCTGCCCGCATGGCTGCCCTCACATTCCTGCCCCACAGTCCAGGCCCAGCACATACCCTCTCCCCTGCCCGTCCTCACATTCCTGCCCCACCGCCCGGGCCCAGCATACACCCTCTCCCCTGCCCGCATGGCTGCCCTCACATTCCTGCCCCACAGTCCGGGCCTAGCTCCCCGGCTGGCACTGATCTGGTTAATGTGGCCAGTCACACTCTGGTCACAGAAGTCCAGCAGAGGTCAAGTGAGTGAATGAGAGGAACAGCAGAGGCCTGGGGCTAGCGGCCTGTTTAAGTGGCCAGTTAATGGAAGTGCCCTGGAGGGAGAACACGGGGCAGGTGGAGAGGAAGTGAGAGCACAATAGGTGAAACCTTCCCTCCTGCTGTCACTGTCGGATCTGTACACAGCCCCTGACCCTGGGCCAGGTAGATGCAGAACGGGGGCAGCACCCTATATACCAGGGATGGGGAACCTTCAGTCCTCCACCCTGCAGAACTACACATCCCAGCATGCCCTGCAACAGTTTTAGCATGGCCAAATAGCAAGACTGTTGTAAGGCATGCTGGGATGTGTAGTTCAACAACAGCTGGAGGGCTGAAGGTTCCCCATCTCTGCCTTATACAATGTAATGCCTGACGCACTATTATACACGCCCGTACTTGGGCACAACCTACCTGACACACGCCCGTACGTGGGAGCAACCTACCTGACACACGCCCGTACAAGGGCGCAACCTACCTGACACATGCCCGTACTTGGGCGCAACCTACCTGACACACGCCCGTACGTGGGAGCAACCTACCCGACACATGTCTGTACGTGGGCGCAACCTACCTGACACATGCCTGTACGTGGGCGCAACCTACCTGACACACGCCCGTACGAGGGCGCAACCTACCTGACACACGCCCGTACGTGGGAGCAACCTACCTGACACACGCCCGTACGTGGGAGCAACCTACCCGACACATGTCTGTACGTGGGCGCAACCTACCTGACACACGCCCGTACGAGGGCGCAACCTACCTGACACACGCCCGTACGTGGGAGCAACCTACCTGACACACGCCTGTACGTGGGCGCAACCTACCTGACACACGCCTGTACGTGGGCGCAACCTACCTGACACACGCCTGTACGTGGGCGCAACCTACCTGACACACGCCCGTCCGAGGGCGCAACCTACATGACACACGCCCGTCCGTGGGAGCAACCTTCCTGACACACACCTGTCCGTGGGCGCAACCTACCTGACACACGACCGTCCGTGGGTGCAACCTACCTGACACACACCTGTCCGTGAGCGCAACCTACCTGACACACGACCGTCCGTGGGCGCAACCTACCTGACACACGACCGTCCGTGGGTGCAACCTACCTGACACACGCCTGTACCTGGACACAACATAACTGACACACGCCTGCAGTTAGTTCATACATGTACAGGACAGGTGCTGGCCAGTGTTATACGGAGATGGATGTAGGTGACTCACCGCCCTCTAGAAGCGTCTGCACGGTACTGTAGTCATCTGCCAGGACGGCGTAGTGGAGAGCAGTGCAGCCCTGGAAGCTGGCCCGGTTATTCAGCCGGCTGCTGAATTCATCCTCCCGCGTCACCAGCACTATACAGAGAGAGAGAGAGAGAGAGAGAGAGAGAGAGAGAGAGAGAGAGAGAGAGAGAGAGAGAGAGAGAGAGAGAGAGAGAGAAAGAAAGAGAGAGAGAGAGAGAGAGAGAGAGAGAGAGAGGGGGCATTTAGCATGTACACCGCGTGCCCAACATACAGACTCAGCCACTGTGGGGATCCCAAGAGGTAGCAGCCGGGGTTACAGTGGGGTCATGTATAAGTGTCCCCAATATGGTCACTATGACACAAAGATCATTCTAGCAGGAACTAGATACATTGTATAAGTAACGCATAAGGGCTTCCCTCACCGAGGTATGAGGCACGGGAGCAGGAGTGAGGCACTATATGTTTGTACCCTTATGCAGAAACCGAAAACCATGCAGCACTGCAGGGGGGCAGGTGTAACAGGGGCAGAGAGAGTTTTGGGTGGGGGGTGTTCAAACTGAAATCTAAATTGCAGAATAAAGCAGCCAGTATTTACCCTGCACAGAAACAACATAAGTCACCCAAATCTAACTGTCTCTGCAGCATGGATTTGCTGAATCAGGCCGTACATACACATGATGGTTTCCCCTTGGGATGTAGGGCAGTGTCAGGATCCTTACTGCGGCATACATCAACATTAACTAGCGATTAGGAGCGCAAGAATCCATTAGTGCCTGCCCGGGGCCATCTGCACTCTGCGCTGCTTCCCCGGCAGGTCACAGAGACGCGCTGCTTCCCCGGCAGGTCACAGAGATGCGCTGCTTCCCCGGCAGGTCAGAGAGATGCGCTGCTTCCCCGGCTGGTCACAGAGATGCGCTGCTTCCCCGGCAGGTCACAGAGACGCGCTGCTTCCCCGGCAGGTCACAGAGACGCGCTGCTTCCCCGGCAGGTCACAGAGACGCGCTGCTTCCCCGGCAGGTCACAGAGACGCGCTGCTTCCCCAGCAAGTCACAGAGATGTGCTGCTTCCCCGGCAAGTCACAGAGATGCGCTGCTTCACCGGCAAGTCACAGAGATGCGCTGCTTCCCCGGCAAGTCACAGAGATGCGCTGCTTCACCGGCAAGTCACAGAGATGCGCTGCTTCCCCGGCAAGTCACAGAGATGCGCTGCTTCACCGGCAGGTCAGAGATGCGCTGCTTCCCCAGTAGGTCAGAGAGATGCGCTGCTTCCCCGGCAAGTCACAGATGCGCTGCTTCCCCGGCAGGTCACAGAGATGCGCTGCTTCCCCGGCAAGTCACAGATGCGCTGCTTCCCCGGCAGGTCACAGAGATGCGCTGCTTCCCCGGCAGGTCACAGAGATGCGCTGCTTCCCCGGCAGGTCACAGAGATGCGCTGCTTCCCGGCAGGTCACAGAGATGCGCTGCTTCCCCGGCAGGTCACAGAGATGTGCTGCTTCCCCGGCAAGTCACAGAGATGCGCTGCTTCCCCGGCAGGTCACAGAGATGCGCTGCTTCCCCGGCAGGTCAGAGAGATGTGCTGCTTCCCGGCAGGTCAGAGAGACGTGCTGCTTCCCCGGCAGGTCACAGAGATGCGCTGCTTCCCTGGCAAGTCACAGAGATGCGCTGCTTCCCCGGCAGGTCACAGAGATGCGCTGCTTCCCCGGCAGGTCAGAGAGACGCGCTGCTTCCCCAGTAGGTCACAGAGATGCGCTGCTTCCCCGGCAGGTCACAGAGACGCGCTGCTTCCCCGGTAGGTCAGAGAGATGCTCTGCTTCCCCGGCAGGTCACAGAAATGCGCTGCTTCCCCGGCAGGTCACAGAAATGCGCTGCTTCCCCGGCAGGTCACAGAGACGCCCTGCTTCCCCGGCAGGTCACAGAGACGCCCTGCTTCCCCGGCAGGTCACAGAGACGCCCTGCTTCCCCGGCAGGTCACAGAGATGCGCTGCTTCCCGGCAGGTCAGAGAAATGCGCTGCTTCCCCGGCAGGTCACAGAAATGCGCTGCTTCGCCGGCAAGTCACAGAGATGCGCTGCTTCCCCGGCAAGTCACAGAGATGTGCTGCTTCACCGGCAGGTCAGAGATGCGCTGCTTCCCCAGTAGGTCAGAGAGATGCGCTGCTTCCCCGGCAAGTCACAGATGCGCTGCTTCCCCGGCAGGTCACAGAGATGCGCTGCTTCCCCGGCAGGTCACAGAGATGCGCTGCTTCCCGGCAGGTCACAGAGATGCGCTGCTTCCCCGGCAAGTCACAGAGATGCGCTGCTTCACCGGCAAGTCACAGAGATGCGCTGCTTCCCCGGCAAGTCACAGAGATGCGCTGCTTCCCCGGCAGGTCACAGAGATGCGCTGCTTCCCCAGTAGGTCACAGAGACGCCCTGCTTCCCCGGCAGGTCACAGAGACGCCCTGCTTCCCCGGCAGGTCACAGAGATGCGCTGCTTCCCGGCAGGTCAGAGAAATGCGCTGCTTCCCCGGCAGGTCACAGAAATGCGCTGCCTCTCTGTCCTGATGTCATTTACCCAACACACAGGGTAAATGTGCAGAGATAACGGGAAGGACATGGCGGGCGGAGAGCAATATCACTGCCACAAACGCCGCCTCGGAATAGAAGCCTTACAAAGCAAAACAGTTTATTCTGTTTGAATATTAAAATAATTATAGTTATAAAATAATGACATTTTATTATTATTTATTCCAACTAATGGAACTATCAGCCGCCGTCTCGCATGTGCTCCAGCGCATCGTTACCGCCCCTCCCATGTTCTAGCAGTGGGCTTAGTGACGTCACTGAGCAATATCAGTGTGTATGCGCTATATCGTTCGCCGAGAGCTCATGATGAAAAATCGTTAACAATATCGTTCACAGAATTCATCGGCTAGCTTGTATGAGGCTTTACCCAAAGCCAGCAAGTGCCACTTATCGCCTGGCACTTATCCCTACAGCGCTGAGTGTAGATAACTACCGCGAAGGGTCCTCTGATGTTATCAGCGGGTTACTAGGAGGCAGATAATTAGGCCCCAGCACCCCAGGCCAGGAGCACAGGATCAGATCCCAGATAACCGCCCTGTCACAAGTGCACATCCACCTGTATGCAAACCAATACGAAGCCGATAATTACACAGGACACGTGGGATGGCAGAGGTCGCCCCTCTTCAAGCAGCTGGAAATGTATCTGATAACTATTCATTTATTTATTTATTAACAGTTTCTTATATAGCGCACACATATTCCACAGCGCTGTACAGAGAGTATTTGAACACTCACACCAGTCCCTGCCCCAGTGGAGCTTACAATCTATATTCCCTACCACATGTACACGCACACACAGACATTCTAGGGTTATTTTTGTTGGGAGCCAAATAACCTACCTGTATATTTTTGGATTGTGGGAGGAAACTGGAGTACCCGGAGGAAACCCAAGCAAGCACGTGGAGAATATACAAACTCCACACAGTTAGTGCCATGGTAGGAATGGAACCCAGTGCCTTGAGGCAGTAATATAACCATTACACTGTGGGAAGTATAGGGGCAGAAAGCTAGATCTGGAGCAGATATTGCTGCTTTTGCTGGTGCAATCTGGCCGCACATTCGCAGAGGGTCTGTAAGTAACGACACAATCAGACAAGGACCACACGCCTCGCAAAGCACATTTTGTTTGCTATTGGACAAAACCATGCTGCACTGCAGGTGAGGCAGATGTAACAGGTGCAGAGAGAATTAGATTTGGTCGAGTTATTTTGTTTCCGTGCAGGGTAAATACTGGATGCTTTATTTTTACACTGCAATATAGATCTCAGTTTGAAGTACAAACCTCACCCAAACCTAACTCTCTCTGCACATGTTACATCTGCCCCCTGTAGTGCAGCATTGTTTTGTCCATTAGCAAACCAAGGGCCTGATTCTGGTTGACTCGCTATGCAGTGTAACCCGACCGCCCCACCACCGCCGTGTGAATTTCTCCGCCCCACCACCGCCGTGTGAATTTCTCCGCTCCACCACCGCCGTGTGAATTTCTCCGCCCCACCACCGCCGTGTGAATTTCTCCGCTCCACCACCGCCGTGTGAATTTCTTCGCCCCACCACCGCTGTGTGAATTTCTCCGCCCCACACCCAATGGATGTTTTGCATAAACCTCAATTTGCAGGGGAGCATATGGAATCTCTGCAACCATCGAATGATTTTTCCCCTGTTCGCAAATAAGTCAGTCTTTGTCCTGTGACGTCAGCGCCAGTCTGCGTTCACATGGGGATGTCCAGCATTTTCCTGGGTGCCCCCACCATTTTTGTGAACGCGCCCTGCCTGCCTCCATCCTGCCACCCCACTGTGCAAGTCCACAAAGCAGCCCTGTACATAGGACTGATCAAACTAGAATCATCCCCCAAATGTGCTTTGCGAACCAACCCGAATCACCCCATAAGTGTACAGCTGTAACCCACCGCTGGTCTCTGCATTGGATTGTAACAACAAGGCTGACCATCTATAACGCAGAAGCCACAATGTACCATCTATCGGCCACTGCAGGTTGCCAGGCTGTGCGGCAGAAATCTGCCCGGGCGCCCCACTAAGGGTTAACGGAGAGGAGCAGGGTGCGGGAGCGGTGCGGGGACCGAGCGCCGTGTGTCAGGGAAGATGAATCTGAGATACTAGGCAGGAGAGCAGTAAAAAGATTAAAGTCTTATTATTATTGGGTGTGTGTCTGTTCCCTGCCCCCCCCTCCTCTCCCTGACAGCTCAGTCATCATCTGTAAGAAATACCGGAGCGGGACATTATGATGGGAAACTCGATAAAGCGTCAGGGGGAGCCTCGCCGAACATCCATCACTGGGACGCCTGGAAAATTTCAGCTCGCTGCCGGCCGCGCAAATGTCTGTAATATATTTTTCTGATGTCGTGGTTTAGATGCTTTTTATGAAATTGAGATATGTGTACGGAGGCTGGGGAACGGGAGCGAGCTGTACTTCGGGAGGGCGCAATAATAATAATAATAATAAAGGGGGAAAAACAGCAGGCTTGGGCTGAAGAGCTGACAACCGGTTTCAAAAATCCCATATCCTGATAGAGAGATCACACACACACACACACACACACACACATTAACCCTGAGTAATCCCGCACATATCCTGTATAATGCGCCTCCTCAGTGTGTACTCGCCATCGCACGTGTACAAGAATTGCGCTTCCTAGCACAAATACATATATATATGGCTGCAGTTCTGCGTGAGCCTCATTTTTCTATGGTTTCATTTTATTGTAAGGTGCACTCAGCCCCGTACAGAACACCCTTCCTGTACTCAGATCCCGCCTCATCTGTCTACGACCTGATGCATTTTTGCCACCACTCCGCCCTTTCAACCTCTACTGCCGTAACTGCAGACAGGATTCGCGGCGCAAATGTGTAGCTTGCCTCAAGTTCAACTCAGCACTAGGAGTCTTACGTGTAATTTACTAAAGCTTCTAAAAATGAAGAAGTGATATCACTCATAGCAACCAGATTCGGTCATTTCTCGAGAACTTTATAACCCAAATCCGGTCGGTTGCTAAGGGCAACATGACATTTCAATAAATTTACCATAAGTGTGAGCACCTTCTGCAGGACTTACCCTCTGCCACCCAGGACCGTGATGATTCCAACAAACCAATGAAATAGTGCGGCAGAGGAGCAAGCGGCGCCATTTGTAAGATGCCGTGCATCGCGGCGCTTATTAAGCTGGAAAGACGATTACGGCGCACTTCTCCGGATGCCCGTGACTGATCAGGACCGCCTCTGTAATAAAGACTTTTACACTCTCCGCGCCTGACAACGATCAAATTATTCAGCAGTACAATAAACAAGCCGCCATATAACAAAGGCGGAGGCGCATTTACATAATAATAACAGCTACGGCTTCTATGTACAATGAGAGGGGAAGAATACAGCGTTCCCCCTGGTGTCATGTCTCCGGTACACATACATGAGAGGGGGAGTACACAGCGTTCCCCCTGGTGTCATGTCTCCGGTACACATACATGAGAGGGGAAGTATACAGCGTTCCCCCTTGTGTCATGTCTCCGGTACACATACATGAGAGGGGAAGTATACAGCGTTCCCCCTGGTGTCATGTCTCCGGTACACGTACATGAGAGGGGAAGTATACAGCGTCACCCTGGTGTCATGTCTCCGGTACACGTACATGAGAGGGGAAGTATACAGCGTTCCCCCTGGTGTCATGTCTCCGGTACACGTACATGAGAGGGGAAGTATACAGCGTCACCCTTGTGTCATGTCTCCGGTACACGTACATGAGAGGGGAAGTATACAGCGTCACCCTGGTGTCATGTCTCTGGTACACATACATGAGAGGGGAAGTATACAGCGTTTCCCCTGGTGTCATGTCTCCGGTACACGTACATGAGAGGGGAAGTATACAGCGTCACCCTGGTGTCATGTCTCCGGTACACGTACATGAGAGGGGAAGTATACAGCGTTCCCCCTGGTGTCATGTCTCCGGTACACGTACATGAGAGGGGAAGTATACAGCGTCACCCTTGTGTCATGTCTCCGGTACACGTACATGAGAGGGGAAGTATACAGCGTCACCCTGGTGTCATGTCTCTGGTACACATACATGAGAGGGGGAGTACACAGCGTTCCCCCTGGTGTCATGTCTCCGGTACACATACATGAGAGGGGAAGTATACAGCGTTCCCCCTTGTGTCATGTCTCCGGTACACATACATGAGAGGGGAAGTATACAGCGTTCCCCCTGGTGTCATGTCTCCGGTACACGTACATGAGAGGGGAAGTATACAGCGTCACCCTGGTGTCATGTCTCCGGTACACATACATGAGAGGGGAAGTATACAGCTTTCCCCCTTGTGTCATGTCTCCGGTACACATACATGAGAGGAGAAGTATACAGCGTTCCCCCTTGTGTCATGTCTCCGGTACACATACATGAGAAGGGAAGTATACAGCGTTCCCCCTTGTGTCATGTCTCCGGTACACATACATGAGAAGGGAAGTATACAGCGTTCCCCCTTGTGTCATGTCTCCGGTACACATACATGAGAGGGGAAGTATACAGCGTCACCCTGGTGTCATGTCTCCGGTACACATACATGAGAGGGGAAGTATACAGCGTTCCCCCCGGTGTCATGTCTCCGGTACACATACATGAGAGGGGGAGTATACAGCGTTCCCCCTTGTGTCATGTCTCCGGTACACATACATGAGAGGGGAAGTATACAGCGTTCCCCCTGGTGTCATGTCTCCGGTACACATACATGAGAGGGGAAGTATACAGCGTCACCCTGGTGTCATGTCTCCGGTACACATACATGAGAGGGGAAGTATACAGCGTTCCCCCTGGTGTCATGTCTCCGGTACACATACATGAGAGGGGAAGTATACAGCGTCACCCTGGTGTCATGTCTCCGGTACACATACATGAGAGGGGAAGTATACAGCGTCACCCTGGTGTCATGTCTCCGGTACACATACATGAGAGGGGAAGTATACAGCGTCACCCCGGTGTCATGTCTCCGGTACACGTACATGAGAGGGGGAGTATACAGCGTCACCCCGGTGTCATGTCTCCGGTACACGAGAGGGGGAGTATACAGCGTCACCCCGGTGTCATGTCTCTGGTACACGTACATGAGAGGGGAAGTATACAGCGTCACCCCGGTGTCATGTCTCCGGTACACGTACATGAGAGGGGGAGTATACAGCGTCACCCCGGTGTCATGTCTCCGGTACATGAGGACAGAGACCATGGCGAGAGCCTCTTCCCCGTGCACCTCAATGATCCAGACCCAGTGTTTCTAGAAGCAGTACAGTGATAACGTGGTGGTTTCCGATGGGTCGCTGTCACTTTTTGGGACACTGTCCCTCCAACAGCCATAATGATTAATTTGGTTGTTGACCCCTCTCAGAAGACCACCATTAGTTCTGCTATTAGGGAACAAGCCCCTATTTGTTCCTCATACGAGGGGCTGGTGGATCCCATCCAGGCCGGGGGCTTCCAGACAGCGCGGGGCACAGAATCGGGATAAACGTCTTCTATCTTTAGCATCGCTCAGGAACTTGGTGACCTCGGTTATGATTAATGAAGAATGAAAAGTCACCAAGGTGTCTGGGGGGATAGGTGACCCCTGGATCAGGACCCCCCAAACATCATCAATACCGTAGGGACTGGTCCCATCTCTGGCCCTAACGGTCCTGCACCTACAGATGTCATATTCTCACACAGTCGCCGTTATTCTTGTATCGCCAACACCCTCAGAAGCGTCGCACTACTGCTGACTCTGGTACATCGGTGGGAGAAAGCCGACCTGATTATCTAATTGTGCGGAGATGACACTGATGTATGTGCAGTCACCGCCCCGTCACAAACCATCGGGGATCTGTGAACCAATGTTTACCATCAGTGACCTCCAATCGATGGTGAAACTAGCCACCATTGCCATCAGACCATCGATGGTCAATGGCCAACCTAGCATCTCTTGCTATTGGTCACCTACATGTAAAGCAGGCACTGGCTCTCCAGCACTTGTGAAACTACAAGTCCCGGCATGCCCTGCCACTGCTTTTGCGGTTAGGGAATGCTGCACCTGTTTGCAGAGCATGCTGGGATGTGTAGTTCCAGAACCACTGGAGATCCACAGGACGGCAAGGTCTGAGCTAAAGGTTCCTGCCCAATCTGTCATAAACGCGTTACCAGGCTGGAGGCGGCGGCGGGTGTGACAGAGGCGAGCGGAGCACACCGCGTCCCGTCATAGCGCACGCCCTGCGTAATGGTAAATAACAGAGAAGCACCCACCTTCCAGCGAGTGCAAGCTCTTCTCCTTCGCCGTCTCGTACACGCTGCAGAACTCATCGCCCAGGTTCGGGTCCGCTCCCGCCCGCAGCAAGGACTGGACGATACTGTGAGGACAAAACAGGAACGTGAGCGGTTTATTCACAGGGGATACGGTCACTAGGAAGGTCCACACATGAAATAGGTCGGCATAGCTAAGCTCGACAGGGTCAGAAGGTTGACACAGGCATTAGGTTGACAAGTCGACATGAGTTTTTCACATTTTGTTTGAGCCGACATGTGCCGACAGGCGGTTATTTATGTCCTACCATCCGCTAGGGCGTGGGGGAGAATATAGTGGTGTGCCTGAAGCATGGGGAGTGCAGAGAGCGATGCGAGGGGACGCAGTACACGGATATGGTCTTCATGTCGACTTATGTCAATTGGGACAAAAAAACGTGAAAAACTCATGTTGTCCTTGTTGACCTCCCCGTTCTTGACCTAATGTTTGTGTCAACCTTCCGTCCCTGTATACATTAGCCATGGCGGACTATTTTATACGTCGACCTTCATCGTGTCAACCCACACCCATTTTCAGGACCCCATGAACTGCCTGCAGCTGGGAGGGGATTACACTGCATAAGTGATGGGAAGGGGCACTGTCCGAAAGAGCTTACAATCTAAATGAGCCATTGGGAGACATCCGGCGGGTACAATGTTACATGGATCAGAATGATGGCGTTGGGAACCAGGACAGCTGAGCCGCTGCGACCCCACAGGTATATCTACGTGCAGGCGGCATGGATAATGAACAGCGCAGCTAACACTCATCCCAGCGTGTAATAGTACAGCGGCGTGCTGGGGGGGGGGGACCTGCAGCTTCTATAGGAAGTATGTGCCGGAAGTGTGCTCCCGGAATATGGTCTACAGTAACTAGGGCGACACCGCTAGGTGGCCAGGCAATAGGGTCGACATGGGTCAAGGTCGACACACGCATTAGGTCGACATGGGCAAAGTCGACAGTCAAAAGGGGTTTTTCACTGTTTTTTGAGCCGACATTATTTCATGCCCTACCATCCACTAGGGCGTGGTGGGAGAATAAAATAGTGTGCGGAGCGCAGCGAGGCACCGTGCCCGAAGCATGGCGAGCAAAGCGAGGGACCGTGCCCGAAGCATGGCGAGGGGATGCGGTGCACTTCAAACTGTGTCCATGTCGACAGTGTTGACATTCAGGTAAAAAAACTGAAAAACCCCATGTCGACCTTTTGACTGTCTACTTCGCCCATGTTGAACTAATGCTTGTGTCGACCTAAACCCATGTCGACCATGACCCATGTCTACCTTATTGCCTGGCCACCTAGTGGTGTCGACCCAATGCTTGTCGACCTAGTTGCTGTAGACCTAATGATCCACACCCCAGGGATATGTCCCCCCGAATATACAGCGACATTATTGTACATAAAGAGGTCTGTGGTGCGTGTCACCAGTGGGGGGGGGGGGGGGGGTAAGGGGGTAATTTCCTGCACACAATACACACCACACACAGGCCTCACACTCCTCTCCGTCTAATTACACACATTAGGCAACAGGCTACATGTAATCATGGCCTTCAGAGACACAATCAGCCCCCGCACACAGCACGTGCCCCGTCTGAACCCCAATAACGCAGCCATAACCTGCCTGCCATGTATTGTGTGACTCGGATTCGGGAATTACAGGGAATAATGAGACCTTTCCACATAAGCGGATATGAGAAGCGCCGGATCGGTGTATCGATCCCCACCAAACATTCATGGGCGAGCGACAACAATGGGGGCGGTCAGTGCAGGGGGGACACTGGGTACGGAGTGAGGGGCACACCTTGCCATCTCTGGCAGATGGGGCCGCAGCTCCAGGCATCTCGCCCTAGGGCAACGTCCATTAATACGGGACAGATATGTGGCCAGCAGACCCTACATCCACATTCAGGTTATGCACATTTACTAACATTTAAAAACCATCTGTTAGTAAATGTGTTCTAACAATACGCTGGACGGCTAGACCAAGAACAAGGTAAGAACACAGTAAATATAATACTACACGGTGATACATTCCCGGACTCTGCACCACAACTCCCAGCCCGTGTCACAGAGAGGAGGAATAACACAATCTGTGGAGATTTATTTATCCACCCTCTCCAAATGGCGGCTCGCACCTCACAGACCCAGGTGGGGTGGAGGCATTGACCCGTCCTGACCCTGAGCCCTCATGGAGTGAAGGTCACGCCCTCCCCGGCCCTTTCACTCCTGTTCCGCTCCGGTGTCTCATCTGGAAGAGTCAACAACCGTCACAGCCCAGCGCTGGTCATTGTCCCCCAGCTCTCACCACTGAGCACAGTAACAGGGGACATGAAAGTAAAACAAACACGGGGGGCTACCGAAAGCCTCTTACGGGACGACCTTGAAGGGGTCTCCTGGCATTGAGCTTGTCATGGTATCTTGTCAAAAAGCCGCACCACACACGAACACGGCGCGCGGGGGTCCGGGCAGCGCCGCTCGAGAGCGGATATCCACCTATTGTCCCGCCGGCCGTAATCCTGTGTTGTCCCAAGTCATTAGGCCTCTGTCTGTCACTTATGGACTTGTGACTCCGCCGAGCGCACGGGACAGACATCAAAAGTCACCAGAGCAAAGTGTTCAAAGCTGGCGGACAAATTGGATTTCTCTTTACACGACTCATTGGATCTGGTCGGGGGGGCAGCAAACATCTCCAGGTGACCCTTGTTAGCTTTAGCCGGAGGGAGAGATGATCACCCTGGGAACACGTTATATGGAGGGGGTAGGACAGTGCGGGTCTGGGAGGCAGACGGCGCATCGAGCCAGGATACCTGCATCTCCCCCAAGGGATGTATATTATATGTTTATTTATGACCAGTTATTTATATAGCGCACACATATTCCGCAGCGCTGTACATATATATTACCAGATATATTATATGGCGCACACATATTCCGCAGTGCTGTACATATATATTACCAGAGATATTATATGGCGCACACATATTCCGCAGCGCTGTACATATATATTACCAGATATATTATATGGCGCACACATATTCCGCAGCGCTGTACAGAGAATATTACCAGATATATTATATGGCGCACACATATTCCACAGCGCTGTACAGAGAATATTACCAGATATATTATATGGCGCACACATATTCCACAGCGCTGTACAGAGGATATTACCAGATATATTATATGGCGCACACATATTCCGCAGCGCTGTACAGAGGATATTACCAGATATATTATATGGCGCACACATATTCCACAGCGCTGTACAGAGAATATTACCAGATATATTATATGGCGCACACATATTCCACAGCGCTGTACAGAGGATATTACCAGATATATTATATAGCGCACACATATTCCGCAGCGCTGTACAGAGAATATTACCAGATATATTATATGGCGCACACATATTCCACAGCGCTGTACAGAGGATATTACCAGATATATTATATGGCGCACACATATTCCGCAGCGCTGTACATATATATTACCAGATATATTATATAGCGCACACATATTCCACAGCGCTGTACATATATATTACCAGATATATTATATAGCGCACACATATTCCACAGCGCTGTACATATATATTACCAGATATATTATATAGCGCACACATATTCCACAGCGCTGTACATATATATTACCAGATATATTATATAGCGCACACATATTCCGCAGCGCTGTACATATATATTACCAGATATATTATGTGGCACACACATATTCCGCAGCGCTGTACATATATATTACCAGTTATTATATAGCGCACACATATTCCACAGCGCTGTACAGAGATTATTATTACCAGTTATTATATAGCGCACACATATACCGCAGCGCTGTACAGAGACTATTATTACCAGTTATTATATAGCGCACACATATTCCGCAGCGCTGTACAGAGAATATTATTACCAGTTATTATATAGCGCACACATATTCCGCAGCGCTGTACAGAAAATATATGAACACTCACATCAGTCCCTGCCCCAGTGGAGCTTACAATCTATATTCCCTACCACATGTACATGCGCACACAGACATTCTAGGGTTCATTTGTTGGGAGCCAATTAGCCTACCTGTATATTGTTGGATTGTGGGAGGAAACCGGAGGAAACCCACGCAAGTATGGGAAGAACATACAAACTCCGCAGTTAGGCCATGGTGGGGATAGAACCCATGACCTCAGTGCTGTGAGGCAGTAATGCTAACCACTACTCTGTCTGACCACCTCCCAGAACCACACACACACACACACACACATTACGTCTCCACCACTACTCTGTCTGACCACCTCCCAGAACCACACACCTTAGGTCTCCACCATTACACCGCCCGACCACCTCCCAGAACCACACACACATTACGTCTCCACCATTACACCGCCCGACCACCTCCCAGAACCACACACACATTACGTCTCCACCATTACACCGTCTGACCACCTCCCATAACCACACACACACATTACGTCTCCACCACTACTCCGTCCGACCACCTCCCAGAACCACACACACACATTACGTCTCCACCACTACACCGTCCAACCACCTCCCAGAACCACACACACACACACACATTACGTCTCCACCATTACACCGCCCGACCACCTCCCAGAACCACACACACACACACACATTACGTCTCCACCATTACACCGTCCAACCACCTCCCAGAACCACACACACACACACACACACACACATTACGTCTCCACCATTACACCGTCCGACCACCTCCCAGAACCACACACACACACACACACACATTACGTCTCCACCATTACACCGTCCGACCACCTCCCAGAACCACACACACATTACGTCTCCACCACTACACCGTCCAACCACCTCCCAGAACCACACACACACCTTACGTCTCCACCATTACACCGTCCAACCACCTCCCAGAACCACACACACACCTTACGTCTCCACCACTACTCCGTCCAACCACCTCCCAGAACCACACACACACACACACACATTACGTCTCCACCATTACACCGTCCGACCACCTCCCAGTACCACACACACCTTACGTCTCCACCATTACACCGTCCAACCACCTCCCAGAACCACAAACCCCTTACGTCTCCACCATTACACCGCCCGACCACCTCCCAGAACCACACACACACACACACACACACCTTAAGTCTCCATCATTACACCGTCCAACCACCTCCGAGAACCACACACACACATTACGTCTCCACCACTACTACGTCCGACCACCTCCCAGAACCACACACCTTACGTCTCCACCATTACACCGCCTGACCACCTCCCAGAACCACACACACATTACGTCTCCACCATTACACTGCCCGACCACCTCACAGAACCACACACACACACATTACATCTCCACCATTACACCGTCCGACCACCTCCCAGAACCACACACACCTTACGTCTCCACCATTACACTGTCCGACCACCTACCAGAACCACACACACACATTACGTCTCCACCATTACAACGTCCGACCACCTCCCAGAACCACACACACACACACACACACACACACCTTACGTCTCCACCATTACACCGCCCGACCTCCTCCCAGAACCACACATACACCTTTACATCTCCACCTTTACACCGTCTGACCTCCTCCCAGAACCACACACACCTTACGTCTCCACCACTACACCGCCCGACCACCTCCCAGAACCACACACACCTTACGTCTCCACCATTACACCGTCCGACTACCTCCCAGAACCACACACACCTTACGTCTCCACCATTACACCGTCCGACTACCTCCCAGAACCACACACACATTAGGTCTCCACCATTACACCGTCCGACTACCTCCCAGAACCACACACACATTACGTCTCCACCACTACACCGTCCAACCACCTCCCAGAACCACACACACATTAGGTCTCCACCACTACAGTTTTGCATATAAAACATTCATCTAGCATTACAGCCGCGACCTCCTCTGCACACAGGGGACCGGCGGCCTCCTCCGTGTACAGTGACCAGCGGCCTGGGATTATGCATTACGACTCACAGAAGAAGCTGCTGGACATACCTCCGATTTCTCCCGATCGCTGCCAACATGAGAGGGGTCCACCCGAGTCTGTGCCGTGCGTTGGGGTCCACCTTCTCCTGCAGTAACCTGGAACAGAGACATCAATATTAACCTTTTAACCACACAAGACCAATCTCTTAGAGACAGTAGGCCTAATTCAGACCTGCCCACACGGCCAGGCTATTATCGATAGACTGCGCATGCAAGAAGCCATCCTGTGATAAAGTCCTGCTACATTGACTAATTGCTGGTGTGCCCAGGTGTGTGAGGGGAAGTCATGTGACGTCAGCTCCGCCCCCGATCAGCCTGATTCTATCACAGCCGCTGAGTAAGTCCTGGGCTACACACAGACTGCACACACTGGGGAATCATTATATGGTGAGGGGCGTGCCCAGGTGTGTGAGGGGAAGTCATGTGACGTCAGCTCCGCCCCCGATCAGCCTGATTCTATCACAGCCGCTGAGTAAGTCCTGGGCTGCACACAGACTGCACACACTGGGGAATCATTATACGGTGAGGGGCGTGCCCAGGTGTGTGAGGGGAAGTCATGTGACATCAGCTCCGCCCCCGATCAGCCAGATTCTATCACAGCCGCTGAGTAAGTCCTGGGCTACACACAGACTGCGCACACTGGGGAATCATTATATGGTGAGCGGCTGTTATCTGGGAGTGTCAGGTAATACGCAGGCGTGGCCAGGTGTGTGAGGGGAAGTCATGTGATGTCAGCTCCGCCCCTGATCAGCCTGATTCTATCACAGCCGCTGAGTAAGTCCTGGTCTACACACAGACTGCACACTGGGGAATCGTTATATGTTGAGGGGCGTGGCCAGGTGTGTGAGGGGAAGTCATGTGACGTCAGCTCCGCCCCCGATCAGCCTGATTCTATCACAGCCGCTGAGCAAGTCCTGGGCTACACACAGACTGCACACACTGGGGAATCATTATATGGTGAGGGGCGTGCCCAGGTGTGTGAGGGGGAAGTCATGTGACGTCAGCTCCGCCCCCGATCAGCCTGATTCTATCACAGCCGCTGAGTAAGTCCTGAGCTACACACAGACTGCACACACTGGGGAATCATTATATGGTGGGGGGCGTGCCCAGGTGTGTGAGGGGAAGTCATGTGACATCAGCTCCGCCCCCGACCAGCCTGATTCTATCACAGCCGCTGAGTAAGTCCTGGGCTACACACAGACTGCACACACTGGGGAATCATTATATGGTGGGGGGCGTGCCCAGGTGTGTGAGGGGAAGTCATGTGACATCAGCTCCTCCCCCAGTCAGCCTGATTCTATCACAGCCGCTGAGTAAGTCCTGGGCTACACACAGACTGCACACACTGGGGAATCATTACATGGTGAGGGGCGTGGCCAGGTGTGTGAGGGGGAAGTCATGTGACGTCAGCTCCGCCCCCGATCAGCCTGATTCTATCACAGCCGCTGAGTAAGTCCTGAGCTACACACAGACTGCACACACTGGGGAATCATTATATGGTGGGGGGCGTGCCCAGGTGTGTGAGGGGAAGTCATGTGACATCAGCTCCGCCCCCGACCAGCCTGATTCTATCACAGCCGCTGAGTAAGTCCTGGGCTACACACAGACTGCACACACTGGGGAATCATTATATGGTGGGGGGCGTGCCCAGGTGTGTGAGGGGAAGTCATGTGACATCAGCTCCTCCCCCAGTCAGCCTGATTCTATCACAGCCGCTGAGTAAGTCCTGGGCTACACACAGACTGCACACACTGGGGAATATTGTATAAGAGAATATACTGCATGGTGCTCAACGTAGTCAGAAACCAGCTGTCCTGCCCAGGTGTACGAGGGGTGTGTAATACAGTATATTTCTGGTAGAGAAGACACAATCTGTCTGGTTGTGACCTGTAATCTCTGACTATAGTTCCTGCGGAATGCCGGGGCACAGAACCATACATAAGTAGCACTGCACGCTAAAGACATGCGAATGTTCCCTTCCTTTACTCCTTCTGGGGCAACAGTAGGAGACTTTAGCTGCTTTTGGGAAGCACCGTCCAGAACCGCTGTGTTGAGTGTTTGGCAGAATTTCCCTGGAAGACCAGAACTGCGACTGACTTGCGTCCGTCATCACCGGGGACAACGTTGCGGACGTGTAGGCCATAGTTAAGTTAGATGCCAGATTGGCCAATGCCCAGTTACAGAAGGATAGAGGCATCGCATCGGGATCCATTCACTGGATAGTCCATGGTAAGCTTGGCCTGTGTAAGGTTTCGGCACGCCGGGTGACCTAGAGAACAGGAGGTAGCTGGGGGATCTTGGTGCCGCAACATACCGGCCACGTGTGATGGTGGTTGTTCAAACTCTGTGTGGGAGATCAGTAGTGGCGATGAATCGTGGATCTACAGCTTGGAAATGTGGCAAAGGCTGGTCACATAGTAACCATACAACAGCAGTGCGCCATCGATAGGGACTGGGAGGCCAACCAATGCCTGCCACAGATGCTGGAAGCCATTTCCAGGCGCCGTCTACGAACATGCGCTTGTGGTGTCCGTCTCCATCACGCTGCACCTTCCCACTTCCATGTATCACTACTGTGGCCAGCAACCAATAATACCACCAGTATGATATAGTCTGTGAGAGGGAGGGGACAAGTACAGACTCCACACAGATAAACCCATGACCCCAGGCCAGTCAGGAAGCAATGCTAACCACTGTGCTTCCCTACATGGCGCTGATCCCAGTATTACCAGCATGCAGAATAATCCGCCACACAGCGGGAATAGGGGCCGTCCGCTCACCTGTCCACTTCCCTGAAGTTACTGGTCCGTACAGCCTCCAGCAGCTGCTCACCTGGGGGGAGACAGGAATATCAGGCAAACAGTAATAAGCCATCAGGAAACTACAAATCCCAGAATGCCTTGCAGGAAATCCAAAAGTTTCTCACACCTGCATCTTCCCACAACCAAATGTCTCCAATTTCGGAATCAGTGCTTTCTTTCCTTCTAGAATAATCCCAGACTATGTTGGGGGGAGTGTGGGGGGGCACCAATGGATTTGTGGGGTCTGGTTCCCATTAGGAGGGAGTATGAGAAGAACAATAGAGAACGGAGGTATAAGTGCAGTCAGTACTGCGGGTACGCGGAGACCATGGACGGAGTTGGTGACAGTTCCAACAACCACATTGAGGGGTGTAAACTGGTACATGGCGAATATCCGCATTTAATTACGTGTATGTGTAACCACATTGCCTCAAAATGTAAAAACGCTGGGACTTGTAGTTCAACAATGTACAGTTTCCACTCACTGGGAACAGGGTTTTATTTATTTATAATTATAATTTTAGTTATAAGGTGCAACAAGTGTTTCACAGCGCCGTACAGAGGGCGTACAAAGAAACAGTACAGAGAGACACAACGTAACATTACAGTAAGTAGATAACAATAATAGAGTACAGGTAACAGAGCGCCACAGTACAATACACACAACAGCTTAGATGTAAGTAGTGAGGACGTCATTAATGTGATACTAGGGGCAGGTGGTCAGAGATGGAGAGGAGGATGTGGACGAAGATGAAGCATAGAATGTGACGGCAGATAAGAACCACTTGGCCCATCTAGTCTGACCCTTTTTGGTCGCAGTGAACTGTAGCGTGGGAAGCACTGATCAGGGTGGAGGAGAGACGACCGTAGACGAGCAATGGAATTAGAGATGGCCCTGTATGTGAGTGAGGAGTGTGAAGAGGGTTCTGTAGGGGAATGGGAGCCAGTGCAGGTTTTGTAGAAGGGGAGTGGTAGAAGTGGCGCTGCGGGAGCAGAAAATGAGCCTGGCTGCGGAGTTACGGACAGATTGGAGAGGAGACAGTTGGGAGCGAGCGAGGCCGGTGGGAAGAGATTGGAGAGGAGACAGTTGGAAGCGAGCGAGGCCGGTGAGGAGAGATTGGAGAGGAGACAGTTGGGAGCGAGTGAGGCCGGTGAGGAGAGATTGGAGAGGGGACAGTTGGGAGCGAGCGAGGCCGGTGAGGAGAGATTGGAGGGGAAAGTTGGGAGCGAGCGAGGCCAGTGAGGAGAGATTGGAGGAGACAGTTGGGAGCGATCGAGGCCGGTGATGAGATATTGGAGAGGGGACAGTTGGGAGCGAGCGAGGCCAGTGAGGAGAGATTGGAGAGGAGACAGTTAGGAGCGAGCGAGGTCAGGGAGGAGAACATTGCAGTAGTCGAGTCATGAGATGACCAGTGAGTGGATGACATTTAATCACATTACGCTCTGCAATAATTAACGAGTAATACGTAGTACTAAGACAGATCCACAGGAACCTGCCCCAGTTACAGTAAATGCAAATAGAACAAAGAAGACTCCTCTAAGGTCTGGTTAAAGTCATCGTTAAGCAGCTAATTAGTCCTGAAGGGCACAATGCACAAATCCATTTACCAGATCCCACCACAAAGCGTATCTGTACCAAAGAATAAGGGTCCCCCTGGTGGAGAGCAGGGGTACCACAAGGGAGACAGGTGTGGGATCTGTACCAGAGAACAAGGCCCCCCCCTGGTGGAGAGCAGGGGAACTACAAGGGATGACAGGTGTGGGATCTGTACCAGAGAACAAGGGTCCCCCCTGCTGTAGAGCAGGGGTACCACAAGGGAGACAGGTGTGGGATCTTTCAGGCGTGTGATATGTTCAGTTGTTTGACCAATTTTTGGGAGTCCTGATGGAAGGAATCCTTCTGACACTATATAGAAGCTATAGATTAGCAATGTGTGGTCTGTCCTTATGTACGGTGCCTTAGAAATACAATGTAATAATAATAATAATAGTGGTGTGCATATGTCATCTAAATTTATGATTAAACAATTTAATTTTAACATTTTGCTTCTATATCATTTGAAACACTTTTCAGAGCTTATTTAGATAATGTGGCTGCATACCACATGCACCCCACGTATAAGAGCCGCAGTACCGATGTACAGGAAGTCCGTGACCAGTAGAATGCAACAGGATGGGACTGCCTGTCTGGACGTCTATAGCAGAATGAGAGCGTGTCCCGTGGGAAGCCCCTCCCCTGCTAGAACCTCAGCCCTTTCTGGCTTCTACTGGCTGCAGCTGATGCAGTCCGTAGAAGCCAGGCTGTTCTCTACCAGCGCTGGATTTAAGCCCCACCTCCCATCAGATTTAAGCCTCATCCCCCAAAGTGCCATTCACTGAGAGGGCAGGGCCAGGAAGACGTCAGCCAGGGGTATGGTATAACCCTCCGATGGTCGTTTCTTCAACATCAGAATCCCGACTGACAGGAGCGTCACAGGGGGTTGAATGCATTCAGGCCCCTTGCAGGCTCGCTATATGTGCCACCTACAAGGGAATATAGCCCATGTAAGCTGGGATTCCGATGTCGGAGAAATGACAGTCGGAATCCCGACTGTCGGGGAGTCATCCAGCACCCTCAGCCAGTCTCTCTGACCAGACAGGGAAGGAGCCGGCATTGCTACCAACGGTCCAATCCACCCGCAGACCTCAGAGTCCTGTGCTGGGGATTCTCAGAGCAGTGGATAAATGCCATCAATTCATGGGAGGGGCCGGGGGCGTGGCCAGCTCCAGGAGCACGCCCTCATAGACAATAAAGATTCCAACGGTCCAATCCACCCGCAGACCTCAGTGTCCTGTGCTGGGGATTCTCAGAGCAGCAGGGGATAATTGCCATCTATTCATAGGAGGGACTGGGGGCGTGGCCAGCTCCCGGGGCACTGAGCATGCCCTCATAGAGAATAAAGACTGGGACGTGGCGCACGAGTACCGCATCACAAACCCCTAATATTGGGTGTGTACAACCATCCCTCTTACCTACAGAGGAAGAGTTGTAACGTGTAGGGGTTATATGGTCGACAGTAATTTTGTCGACATGGAAAAGGTTGACGTGAGGTTTTTCATGTATTTTAGGCGTCTGTTGTTATATGTCTCGCTGTATCCATGTAGATAAGTATGAAAAACCACCTTAAAAATACATACATGTTGTCATGTATGTAATATGTGCAGGCTCTATCCCCCAGGATCGCAAGTGCTGAGTGAATAGCAGGGTCGTTTCTAGAGGCGGACAAGCTGTGCAGCCGCCCGAGGCGCCGTGGCTGCCACCACGTGTCTGCACGGATTGTCCACCAGTGTTATAGCCACCACAGTGCCAGCTCCCCCATAGAAGCAGGAGTGCCGGGTCAGCACGGGGAAGGAAGGCAATGTGTAATAGGCATTACGGTGTGGGGAGTATTGTGTAATTGCCATCACAGTGTGGGGTGTAATAGGCATCACGTTGTGGGGCAGAATTATGGTGTGGGGCGTAATGTGTAATAGTCATCACGGTATGCAGCATGTGTAATGGGCATCACGGTGTGCGGCATAATGTGTAATGGGCATCACGGTGTGCAGCATAATGTGTAATGCGCATCACATTGTGGGGCATATTGTGTAATTAGCATCACGGTGTGGGGCATAATGTGCAATGGCCATCATGGTCTGCAGAATAATGTGTAATGGGCATCATGGTGTGGGACATAATGTGTAATGGGCATCACGGTGTGCGGCATAATGTGTAATGGGCATCAGATTGTGGGGCATATTGTGTAATTAGCATCACGGTGTGGGGCATAATGTGCAATGGCCATCATGGTCTGCAGAATAATGTGTAATGGGCATCATGGTGTGGGACATAATGTGTAATGGGCATCATGGTCTGCAGCACAATATGTAATGGGCATCACGGTGTGGGGCATAATGTGTAATGGGCATCATGGTCTGCAGCATAATGTGTAATGGGCATCACGGTGTGGGGCATAATGTGTAATGGGCATCACGGATACACAGTGTATAATGATTTATGTAGCCTGTCACTGCTTGGGCTTGCTTTGTGCAGCGTTCTAGGTCACTGTGTGGGCCTTTATGTACATAGTCCCGCCAACTGAAGCGTGGGAGGACAAGGACCATTCCTGTGGTAACCAATGTCTGGACATGCCGGTTACAAAATTGAGGTGTCAGGTAATGGTTTTCCAGTTATACCACACCCAGTATAGCTAGGCCCAGGGTTGCCGACCCTCCCGCATTTAGCGGGAGTTTCCGCTTTTTGGTCCTTTCTCCCAGTCTCCCGGGAATACACAGGATTCTCCCGTTTTTTCCCCTGCCTGGGGAAAACCAGTGACTGCGCATGCGCAAGTCACAAAGTGTATAGGCTGGCTGACGTTGCGCGGCTGTCCTAGTATTGCCGGCGGGGCTTCTGTGGGACATAGAGGGTATCGCTGGCTGCAGAAGCAGCACAGCACGGGGCAGCCTTGGGAGCGGGAGCAGTAGAGAGAGCTGACACGAGCAGCAGAAGGCAGCGCCACAGAGGAGATGGTGATTGGTGAGTAAGTTAGAGGCTGGCTGCTACGGTGCTGCCTTCTGCTTCTCTCTCTCAGCTCCCTGGCGTCCCCGCTGTTTTATTTAATAACGTTTCTCAGGCTCTGTCTCCCTCGCCCTTCAGACCTTCACGCTGCTGCAGCAGCACAGCTTCATCAAAATTGTTCCTCTCCCCCCTCCCCACTGCAATCATACTTCTATCATATTTTAAGCAATAGGGAGGGAGGAGAGGAACAATAATGAGGGTGCAGGAGGAAAGGAAACAATTATTTTTATAAAGCTGCAGCAGCGTGGAGTAAGTAAGCTAAGGGAAGGATTTAAATTTTTAATCGAAATGCAATTTGGTTAGCTCCACCCATGGCCCCGCCCCATTTACGTCACGATCGATGTCCACGCCCCCTACTTTTTGTAACTTGCTGCCCTCTCCCGGAAAAGGCAGAAGAGAAGTCGGCAAGTATGGCTAGGCCATGCTCCTTATATTAAGCCACACCCCTTTTTGCTGCGCCTGCGACACGTGCAATTTCGTCACTGGCACACATTATATATATATGGGGGGGGGGGGGGGGCGCATTTTTATTTCTTCGCAGTTCGCACTGGGAGATAAATTGTTTCGAAACAGCCCTGGTGCATAGGGTGCTGCAGGCTCCCAGGAATCAGTGTAAATGATATGCACCATTAAGCCCCCCCACCCCTTCAGACTCCACACATGAATCATATGTACAAACAAGTAACATATGTGCCCCCCATTCCATATATATATATGCTTGTGATGCGGATATAATAAGATATAAACCTCAGCATAGACAATGTATATTTGCCGGACAAGAACTGGACGGGTAATCACCTTTATCTGTGCTTTCCTTGCTGTAGCAATAGGCCAGCAGGGCGGCAGCAGCGAGCAGGGGGACTCTAGACTGCGAGCACCTGTGCCGCCACTCGTCCTCTTCTCTATGTCTCTGGCGGCTCCCAGTGGCGTCCTGTAGGTACTGCAGCCTGCAATTCGCCTGGAGATCGGAGCGCTGACTACAGCTGTGACCGACGTGCACAGCGCGCCCTCCAGTGTCCCTCAAGTGGTACTGCAGCCCGAGCGCCCCATGTCTTCCCGTGACAACTCGCCGCCACGGAAGGTCGGCGCTTAGCGGCAGCCCCAGGCGGGATGTGAGGAGCCTGGAGATACCGACACCGGGCACTCGGGAGACCCACATGAGCGGGAACAACACAGAAGCAGCCGTCTGCGCAGGAAGATGGATTCCGCAGCCTGTCACTTTCCCAGACCGCTGCCACGGACGTTACTGACGGCTGCCGCGCTGCACGCTGGGAGATGTAGTCGCTGAGGCCGGTAGAAAGAGAGATCAGGCTGTAGTGAGAACTACGTTTCCCGGCAAGCTGCGCGGCAGTCACTCCTCCGCGCCCTGACGCATGTCGGTAATTGTAGTTCTCGCTATATAGTTCAGTTTGAGGTGAGTTACATGACATTACATCAGCTGGGGTCACATGCAGAGTGGGCCTGGGGGGGCTGCCATAGTGGGGGGCATTAATACTATGGGGCAGACCAGCGGGGACGGATCGGAATCGGGTCTGGCCAATTTACATACAATCGGTCAAGAATATCTGTGCCAGTAGGTCATTTCATGATTCTGGTTAGATCTATTGTCATGGCGCGCATCAAGCATGACCTGAAATGGCCCTAAATTCTCTTTGCTATGGCATACCACCCAACAGTCCCTATTTTAGCGGGACAGTCCCGATTATCAGGGCCTGTCCCGCTGTCCCTCCCGCGGCCGGCAGTGTCCCGCGGTGAGGGGGGCTGTTGGGAGTCCCCCCTGTCGGCTGCTAAGCAGTGGGGAATAAACGCTGTGCGCATTCCGTAGCCAGGGGGCTGGGGGCATGGCTAGAGGCTCACAGAGCCTCTGGGTCATGCCCCCATAGCGGCAAATTGGGGGCGTGGCCTCGCGGGGAGCCACGAGTATAGGCCGCGCCCCTAACTTAGGCCACGCCCCGAAATTTCCGCCGCGCCTTCGGCGCACATCAGCAGTGTCCCGGGTCAAGAAAGTTGGGAGGTATGGCTATGGGGCCCGTTACTGAATAATACCTTATTACTGTATACATTTATATTTGACAGTTACGCACCTTCTAATCCACTAGTCCCTACTGTAGAGGACTGTCCTGCTGTCCTGAATGTGGGGAGGTAAGTCCGGAACGCTGCCACTCTGCCCACCTACTAGAGATGTTTTCTTACTGTCAGACACCAGCATTGCTAGACATACTATGGCATCAAGAGCCCACAAAGGAAGTCAATGGTAGGGACCAGTGTTCCCTCTAAGCTGTGCGCTTGTGCGCGCACACACAACTTGCCGAGCGTGCGCACAGACATTACAACAGAGAGCACAAAGCAGCAGTGGTCCCCTTTTTGCAGTTGCGGACTAAATGAATGTGTTTCACCCATTAACTACATCATGTGCGGTTTGTCCTGCCCCAGCAAAACCCACCACAGATAGTGGGAAGCCGCCACTCCCCCCCCCCCCTCACCTCTGCTCCAGCGTTAGTATGCCGGAGCTAGCTCCCCTGCCGCCGCTAGCTCCCCTGCCACCGCTTCCCCCTGCCGCCGGTCAGTCATGACACAGGCGGCAGGCTCGGGGATGTTTCGCGGCGGCTCAGGAGGACTCGGGTGCCTGAACTCTCCCGAGTCCTCCCGAGCCGCGCCGACCATCCCCGAGCCTGCCGCATACGTCACTAATACAAATAGTGATTGGCGGCTGGCGGCAGGGGAGCTCCAGCAGCATATGACCGCCGGAGCGGACGGGGTGGGGGCGACGGGAGGGGGGGTGACGGGGGGACCCCTAAAGGTAGTGCGCCAGTGGTGCTCCAGTGGAGCACCACTGGCGTGCACCTAATTCAAAAAGTGGTTTGCCCGGAAAGTGGTATGCCCGGCAGCGCAGCTGAGCCCGGAACATTTCCGGGCATACCACTCAAGGGGTTAATATCATTTTGAAGAAAAGTTAAAACAAATGCTGAACGTCGTTTTCCAGTTATATATAGAAGTGATGCACAAAAATAAAAATTTCCTTCCAAAGTTGCACAGCCAAACTCTTTTGCCGCACACAGCCATTGGTAGGGAGCCATGTAATAACACGTATGAAGGGGGGCCATGCCCAGCCAGTGCTGTTAGATAGATGGCAGAAGTTGGTCTAATGCCCTAGCATCGGGGCATTAGCTAGGTGGTATTGGAGGCTGAGCACAGAGCCCTGCAGGACCCCAGCAGACAGTGGGAATGGGGGGGACGATGTGCGGAGGGAGATTATACTATAGGGGAACGTGGCAGCTAGGACAGATCTCCCTGTAAGAGCTGCGCTGTCCATATCTGTATCTGTCAGAGATGTCGTTATCCCGGCCCACCACACCCCACTAGTCACTGACGATAATGCCACCTTCCCTTGCACTGGCTGTGATAGGGCAGCACAGGATGTACTTATTTCACAGCAGCTGCAGTATTTAGGTAGACTTTTACAATGTCGACAATCAAATGTTGACAGTTATGATGTTGAAAAGTTGACAGCACACAATACACAAGCCTAGCTTCTTGCTCACTGCTTCCAGCAGTCTATTTCCACTTTAGTGGTAGTCACTTGCCCTCCTGTTTGCTCCTGTGTCCTGCAGCAGCAGTTTGGATGCTCTTGCTCCAGGAATCTCAGCTTGCTTCCAGTCTTGGGTCTGGGTCACCGTAAGTGCTCCACCTGGAGCCCTAGTTTATTTCTTTCCTACTTGTTTTTGCCAGTTACCTTGTGGACAGTATTGTTATATCTCTCTCTGGTCCACATTGGTACATTCCCTCTGGGTTTGCCAAAGGATTGCCGCAGGTCTGTGCTACCTATTGGTTTATTTCTCAGATAAGGTACAACTTGTACTGGCAAAGAGCAGGTGCCACTGAAGGGTTTATATAGAGCGCTCTGGTCTGTCATTGGTCACTCTAGTCAGGTGAAACCTAGCCCCTCTGTGATTGGAGGAAATGGGATCCAACATGGTGACACCCATGCAGTGCTGATTCTAGGAAAAAGGGGCCAAAAACCCAGGAGCATGTTTATGTTCGCCACACCCAGGAGCATGTTTATGTTCACCACACCCAGGAGCATGTTTATGTTCACCACACCCAGGAGCATGTCTATGTTCACCACACCCAGGAGCATGTTTATGTTCACCACACCCAGGAGCATGTTTATGTTCACCACACCCAGGAGCATGTTTATGTTCGTCACACCCAGGAGCATGTTTATGTTCACCACACCCAGGAGCATGTTTATGTTCGTCACACCCAGGAGCATGTCTATGTTCGCCACACCCAGGAGCATGTTTATGTTCACCACACCCAGGAGCATGTTTATGTTCGCCACACCCAGGAGCATGTTTATGTTCACCACACCCAGGAGCATGTTTATGTTCACCACACCCAGGAGCATGTCTATGTTCACCACACCCAGGAGCATGTCTATGTTCACCACACCCAGGAGCATGTCTATGTTCGCCACACCCAGGAGCATGTTTATGTTCGCCACACCCAGGAGCATGTTTATGTTCACCACACCCAGGAGCATGTTTATGTTCGCCACACCCAGGAGCATGTTTATGTTCACCACACCCAGGAGCATATTTATGTTCACCACACCCAGGAGCATGTTTATGTTCACCACACCCAGGAGCATGTCTATGTTCACCACACCCAGGAGCATGTCTATGTTCGCCACACCCAGGAGCATGTCTATGTTCGCCACACCCAGGAGCATGTTTATGTTCACCACACTCAGGAGCATGTTTATGTTCGTCACACCCAGGAGCATGTTTATGTTCACCACACCCAGGAGCATGTTTATGTTCGTCACACCTAGGAGCATGTCTATGTTCGCCACACCCAGGAGCATGTTTATGTTCACCACACCCAGGAACATGTTTATGTTCACCACACCCAGGAGCATGTTTATGTTCACCACACCCAGGAGCATGTTTATGTTCGTCACACCCAGGAGCATGTTTATGTTCGCCCACCAGGAGCATGTTTATGTTCGCCACACCCAGGAGCATGTTTATGTTCGCCACACCCAGGAGCATGTTTATGTTCGCCACACCCAGGAGCATGTTTATGTTCGCCACACCCAGGAGCATGTTTATGTTCGCCACACCCAGGAGCATGTTTATGTTCGCCACACCCAGGAGCATGTTTATGTTCGCCACACCCAGGAGCATGTTTATGTTCGCCACACCCAGGAGCATGTTTATGTTCGCCACACCCAGGAGCATGTTTATGTTCACCACACCCAGGAGCATGTTTATGTTCACCACACCCAGGAGCATGTCTATGTTCACCACACCCAGGAGCATGTCTATGTTCACCACACCCAGGAGCATGTCTATGTTCACCACACCCAGGAGCATGTCTATGTTCGCCACACCCAGGAGCATGTTTATGT
Source organism: Crinia signifera (assembly GCF_055691185.1). Taxonomy (NCBI): domain Eukaryota; kingdom Metazoa; phylum Chordata; class Amphibia; order Anura; family Myobatrachidae; genus Crinia; species Crinia signifera. The sequence continues at coordinate 399,672,215 of NC_139218.1, read as the reverse complement.
TCACCACACTCAGGAGCATGTTTATGTTCGTCACACCCAGGAGCATGTTTATGTTCGTCACACCCAGGAGCATGTTTATGTTCGTCACACCTAGGAGCATGTCTATGTTCGCCACACCCAGGAGCATGTTTATGTTCACCACACCCAGGAACATGTTTATGTTCACCACACCCAGGAACATGTTTATGTTCACCACACCCAGGAGCATGTTTATGTTCACCACACCCAGGAGCATGTTTATGTTCGCCACACCCAGGAGCATGTTTATGTTCGCCACACCCAGGAGCATGTTTATGCTCGCCACACCCAGGAGCATGTTTATGTTCACCACACCCAGGAGCATGTTTATGTTCGCCACACCCAGGAGCATGTTTATGTTCGCCACACCCAGGAGCATGTTTATGTTCGCCACACCCAGGAGCATGTTTATGTTCGCCACACCCAGGAGCATGTTTATGTTCGCCACACCCAGGAGCATGTTTATGTTCGCCACACCCAGGAGCATGTTTATGTTCGCCACACCCAGGAGCATGTTTATGTTCGCCACACCCAGGAGCATGTTTATGTTCGCCACACCCAGGAGCATGTTTATGTTCGCCACACCCAGGAGCATGTTTATGTTCACCACACCCAGGAGCATGTTTATGTTCACCACACCCAGGAGCATGTTTATGTTCACCACACCCAGGAGCATGTTTATGTTCACCACACCCAGGAGCATGTTTATGTTCACCACACCCAGGAGCATGTTTATGTTCGCCACACCCAGGAGCATGTTTATGTTCGCCACACCCAGGAGCATGTTTATGTTCGCCACACCCAGGAGCATGTTTATGTTCGCCACACCCAGGAGCATGTTTATGTTCGCCACACCCAGGAGCATGTTTATGTTCGCCACACCCAGGAGCATGTTTATGTTCGCCACACCCAGGAGCATGTTTATGTTCGCCACACCCAGGAGCATGTTTATGTTCGCCACACCCAGGAGCATGTTTATGTTCGCCACACCCAGGAGGCCATGTTTATGTTCACCACACCCAGGAGCATGTTTATGTTCACCACACCCAGGAGCATGTTTATGTTCACCACACCCAGGAGCATGTCTATGTTCACCACACCCAGGAGCATGTTTATGTTCGCCACACCCAGGAGCATGTTTATGTTCGCCAGTGGAAGCACTCCAGCCGATTAAATGTCAGCATGGACTCCTGAAAGAGGGACTCAGAGTCTGTTGTGCAACACTCTCCAATATGAGCGCAGCCACTTGTGATCCATGTTGCAAGGATTGCATCCACCCCAGGCCCAGACTGGGCACAAGGCAATAAGAGTGACCCGAAGAGCCAAAAAAAAATTTCCATGCGGAGCCCGGGACACACTCTTCACAGACATTAAGGAAATGGGGAAACAGGAGGATGGGACAGCTGCAGTTGGAAGTCCCAGAAGATCAGGGGAAGGAAAGGACCCACAGAAACTCCGTGGCACCCCAATACATCTCTTAATACTTACCTGTATATAAGAGAGCAGACCCCGTACACTCACTACTCCCATGCAGGAGGCAGGCCCTCTACACTCACTACCCCCATGCAGGAGGCAGGCCCTCTACACTCACTACTCCCATGCAGGAGGCAGGCCCCCTACTCTCACTACTCCCATGCAGGAGGCAGGCCCCGTACACTCACTACTCCCATGCAGGAACACTCACTACTCCCATGCAGGAGGCAGGCCCCCTACACTCACTACTCCCATGCAGGAGGCAGGCCCCCTACACTCACTACTCCCATGCAGGAGGCAGGCCCCCTACACTCACTACTCCCATGCAGGAGGCAGGCCCCCTACACTCACTACCCCCATGCAGGAGGCAGGCCCCCTACTCTCACTACTCCCATGCAGGAGGCAGGCCCCGTACACTCACTACTCCCATGCAGGAGGCAGGCCCCGTACACTCACTACTCCCATGCAGGAGGCAGGCCCCTACACTTACTACCCCCATGCAGGAGGCAGGCCCCTACACTCACTACTCCCATGCAGGAGGCAGGCCCCGTACACTCACTACTCCCATGCAGGAGGCAGGCCCCTACACTCACTACTCCCATGCAGGAGGCAGGCTCCCTACACTCACTACTCCCATAGAGGAGGCAGGCCCCCTACGCTCACTACTCCCATGCAGGAGGCAGGCCCCCTACACTCACTACTCCCATGCAGGAGGCAGGCCCCTACACTTACTACTCCCATAGAGGAGGCAGGCCCGTACACTCACTACTCCCATAGAGGAGGCAGGCCCCGTACACTCACTACTCCCATAGAGGAGGCAGGCCCCGTACACTCACTACTCCCATAGAGGAGGCAGGCCCCGTACACTCACTACTCCCATGCAGGAGGCAGCCCCCTACACCTACTACTCTCATGCAGGAGGCAGGCCTGTACACTCACTACTCCCATGCAGGAGGCAGGCCCCCTACACTCACTACTCCCATGCAGGAGGCAGGCCCCCTACGCTCACTACTCCCATGCAGGAGGCAGGCTCACTACCCCCATGCAGGAGGCAGGCCCCCTACGCTCACTACCCCCATGCAGGAGGCAGGCCCCCTACTCTCACTACTCCCATGCAGGAGGCAGGCCCCGTACACTCACTACTCCCATGCAGGAGGCAGGCCCCGTACACTCACTACTCCCATGCAGGAGACAGGCCCCTACACTTACTACCCCCATGCAGGAGGCAGGCCCCCTACACTCACTACCCCCATGCAGGAGGCAGGCCCCCTACTCTCACTACTCCCATGCAGGAGGCAGGCCCCGTACACTCACTACTCCCATGCAGGAGGCAGGCCCCCTACACTCACTACTCCCATGCAGGAGGCAGGCCCCCTACACTTACTACTCCCATGCAGGAGGCAGGCCCCCTACGCTCACTACTCCCATGCAGGAGCAGGCCCCCTACGCTCACTACTCCCATGCAGGAGGCAGGCCCCTACGCTCACTACTCCCATGCAGGAGGCAGGCCCCCTACAATCACTACCCCCATGCAGGAGGCAGGCCCCTACACTCACTACCCCCATGCAGGAGGCAGGCCCCTACTCTCACTACTCCCATGCAGGAGGCAGGCCCCGTACACTCACTACTCCCATGCAGGAGGCAGGCCCCGTACACTCACTACTCCCATGCAGGAGGCAGGCCCCCTACACTTACTACCCCCATGCAGGAGGCAGGCCCCCTACACTCACTACTCCCATGCAGGAGGCAGGCCCCGTACACTCACTACTCCCATGCAGGAGGCAGGCCCCCTACACTCACTACTCCCATGCAGGAGGCAGGCCCCCTACACTCACTACTCCCATAGAGGAGGCAGGCCCCCTACGCTCACTACTCCCATGCAGGAGGCAGGCCCCCTACACTCACTACTCCCATGCAGGAGGCAGGCCCCTACACTTACTACTCCCATAGAGGAGGCAGGCCCCGTACACTCACTACTCCCATAGAGGAGGCAGGCCCCGTACACTCACTACTCCCATAGAGGAGGCAGGCCCCGTACACTCACTACTCCCATAGAGGAGGCAGGCCCCGTACACTCACTACTCCCATAGAGGAGGCAGGCCCCGTACACTCACTACTCCCATAGAGGAGGCAGGCCCCCTACGCTCACTACTCCCATAGAGGAGGCAGGCCCCCTACGCTCACTACCCCCATGCAGGAGGCTGCCCCTACACTCACTACCCCCATGCAGGATACATCCACTCCATGCTGCAGGAGAACGTTGCGCAGCCCAGTGTCAGTACTGTCCGGATGGCTTTCTGATGCAGGGAGATACTGTAGCTCAGGGAAAAGGGGAAGGGATGAAGGCCAAGGGCACAGGACTAATTTGCTATGGGGTAAGAAGGTATTCTCCAATCAACGTATAAATGAATTGTAATATATAGTATTGTTGTGGAGGTGCTCCCAGGGAGTAAGGTAAGTACAATTGAAAAAAGGGTTGATATTCAAGAGAGAATATCAATAAAGAAACTCCCCGGTGGGGCACAACCTTCTATAGTGTTGTGTGTAACAGTCTAAAATATCAACACCGATTGAGAAAGCTTCCTTAAGTGAAACGTACGTCTCGGTTGTTCCAGGTCCCCGCTGTGCACGAGCGGGACCCTGCACGCTTCACATACCTGAATCCGGCTCTCATCGCTGCGAACAGCACGACCCCCGGCCAGCTGAAGGCTCTTACCAAATGCCGGCATAGCTGACGGAGAAATACACCGGCGGCTTTGTTTTCCTGCCGCCGTCGGCATTAATCCCTGGACGGGACATTTCATTACCGCCGATCCCCCGTCCTAACCAGCCTACCTCAAGCAAGCGGCTTTCACTGATTAACAGCGCAGCCGACGGAGATACACAGCGGCGGCTTCATTCATTCATCTGCCGCCGACGGAACCAACTTCTAGACGGGACATCTAACTACCGCTTGTCTCCCTCGGTAACTCCTACAGATACTGCTTACTCCAGCTGCCTTACAGGACAAACAGCGGAGTTCACAGCTGTACCTATAGAAGCCTCAGAAGACGCTGGGGATTATTCAAAATAACGCAGAGATTATTATCTCTATTATCTATCCTCATACACAGACTGCTTCCTGTGATTTATCTACTGTGACAGTCCATATATCTAACTCCACGGTTGATATTCACCATGCCGATTGGCTGCAGTATCTTCACCGGAGCATACACACTGGGGGATTTCGCTGTCTGATGTCCAGAGCCGCCAGCGATACACCCGGGACCGGGTGTCCGTGAGTTTAACAGCTCTCAGGGCTTTGCTTCTGTGATAAATAAATACAGTAATACTTCCCCTGCAATCCTAACTACGGGGTTATAAGATAATAATCTATTGCTCACACCCTGTTGTTCTATACTTAATTACAGTGGTTTGTCATTTATTGCTAATTGATTGCATATATACCATGTTGCATTTTATTTGATTACAGCGAGTGTTACCTGTATACCTTAAACTGTGACTCTGTAACGCACAGAGATTAAGGTTTGCACTATACCCTAAACACAGTGGTAGGCAACTCATTGCACAAAGCAGTGTGTTTTGCACTGCATAGGGGTGTCCGTGAGTTTAACAGCCCTCAGGGCTTTGCTTCTGTGATAAATAAATATAGTAATACTTCCCCTACAATCCCTAACTACAGGGTTACAAGATAATAATCCATTGCTCACACCCTGTTGCTCTACACCTAATTACAGTGGCTTGTCACTTATTGCTAATTGATTGCATATATACCATGTTGCATTTTATTTCATTACAGCGAGTGTCACCTGTATACCTAAAAACTGTGACTCTGTAACGCACAGAGACTGAGTGTTGCACTATACTTAAACACAAGTGGCAGACAACTTATTGCGCAAAGCTGTGTGTTTTGAATTGCATAGGGATTTCTTCCCCATCTTTTGCACCTCAACCTATATGTGGAATTATCTCTGAAAAATCTTTTTCTTACTTACCACCTTTTGCATGGTACAATAGTGACTCAGAGGCCGGAGTCTAAGGGGGGGTACACACCAGAACGATTAGGGCTCAATTCCATCAATCTGGATCCAATTCCGACCGATTGGATGCAGATTGTATGTAGATTGGGCATGTTTAGGTCCAATTCCGATCCGATTCCAATCCGATGCGCGTCCCCGCTGTCGTTTGGTCGTTTTACAGATCCTACCTACTGCAGTGAGGATCTGTAAAAGATCCATTCAACTGGATACAGACTCAGATCGGATTGGGATCAGATTGGATGCAGATCGTTAGCAGATTGTGTGCACCCAACAGATCGTGCGAGCATCACACAATCTGCTAACAATCTACTAACAATCAGGATCGTTCTGGTGTGTACCAGGCCTTAGTACCGTAGTGCAATCTACACTTTCTTCTGCAATTCACCACCCAGGCACACTGCTCAACCAGTGTTCACTACGTCTATGGACATACACACTGGACAGTAGCGTGTGCCAGGGACTTAAAGTGAAGGTGCTCTCTTTACTGACCCCTTCCAATCAGGGTTCTCTCATCTCCGGAGGACCCATCACCTGACTCTGCGCTGTCTTTGTATAACAGGGCCAGGTTGGTCGCCCCTGGAGACAGCAGAAACCCCCTGTTGCTCCACTTTCGTACCTGTGACACTCGCTGAGTCCGCTCAACTGTGCAAACATCTGATTGCCACCGTAAGCACAGACAGCAGCCACCCCGCGAGTACACATAGCTCAGGTACTTCACCACTGCTTTCATTTTATTTATGACTTTGCAGCCCAATTCAAGCAAAATATAATTACTAGACAAAACGTGTGCTGTTTGACAGTGAGGCCCCTCTTTTGATAACATATTGTATTTATCTTGATGCTTTGATGTGTTAACCTATTGTTGGTCAAGTGAAGACGTGCCTAGTCTGACAATAAATATTTTTTACACAAATTTATTGATATTTTTGTGATACTGAAGATAAGAGGCAATATAGTCCCCTTCTCAGACTTCCACAAGATATTTTCACGATTTTTCTCAAATTGTATACTATTTTTCATGTTGTTTGTATGTTCTTGTCTCATGTTCGTCATTGATCCATCTTAAGGATCAATTTTAGTAATAATAAAGTTGATATTTTAGACTGTTACACACAACACTATAGAAGGTTGTGCCCCACCCGGGAGTTTCTTTATTGATATTCTCTCTTGAATATCAACCCTTTTTTCATCTGATGCAGGGAGATCTCAGTCATTACCTACAGCCTCAGTGACTGGAGCCACCCCTGGAGGAACAGGGTACCTGGCTCGTCTCCTGGGATTTCTGGGAGAACACGAGGGGACGCGGACGGTACAGTTAGACGTCGTCCATATTGACTGTGTCAACATTTGTGACAAAAAACTTGAAAAACGCATGTCGACCTTTGGACTGTTGACCTTTCCATTGTCCAAGGCCTGTTGACCTTCAGTGGTGGACCCTAATGCCTGTATCCCATATAGCGCACATCCCCTGGTCTTCCTCATTATGTCTGCAGTACCCAGTATCAACACTAGAGGGAGCCAGTACTTTAGTTTCTACAACACTTTTATCAACTTCTGAAAAGATACACTTGCTTTTACAGATAGGGCCTAGGGATGACCATCGTTGCCTTTGCCATTGATGGTTGCCATCGATGGCAAAAATGCAGCTGGCCATCAATAGTGTATAACTATTTAATGGATGACCATCAATGTTTTTGTATATCGATGGTCATCCATTTTCTGTGATTGAGTGGCCTGTGGACCACTCAAAATGCGGGGGCGGGGCTTTGCGTGTGTCGGGGGCAGAGCTATGCTCCGTGTCTCGGCACTTTAGGGAAAAAGCAAAAACAAAACTATTCGTTTAAGCTTTACATCGATGGTGGGAAACCATCTGGTTCTCCCCATCGATGGCAAAACTATTCGACATCGGCCATAAACCATCGATGATTTCTAATCGTTGATGGCCATCCTTAATAGGGCCTCATTTAGACCTGATCACACGGCTGCGAATTCGCTCAGCGGCGATTATCGATACACTGGGCATACATGTGGTTCAAAGCATGAGGCCGTCCTGCAACTAAATCCTACAACTAGTTCTGTTTGCTGCCCGTTCCCAAGGCGATTGACAGGGAGTTGGCGTGTGGGGGAAGAGACAGGGAGTGGGCGTGTGGGGGAGGAGACAGGGAGTGGGCGTGTGGGGGAGGAGACAGGGAGTGGTCGTTCCCAAGGTGATTGACAGGGAGTGAGCGTGTGGGGGAAGAGACAGGGAGTGGCCGTTCCCAAGGTGATTGACAGGGAGTGGGCGTGTGGGGGAGGAGACAGGGAGTGGGCGTGTGGGGGAGGAGACAGGGAGTGGTCGTTCCCAAGGTGATTGACAGGGAGTGAGCGTGTGGGGGAGGAGACAGGGAGTGGGCGTGTGGGGGAGGAGACAGGGAGTCGTCGTTCCCAAGGTGATTGACGGGGAGTGGGCTTGTGGGGGAGTAGACAGGGAGTGGGTGTGTGGGGGAGTAGACAGGGAGTGGGCGTGTGGGGGAGTAGACAGGGAGTGGGCGTGTGGGGGAGTAGACAGGGAGTGGGCGTGTGGGGGAGGAGACAGGGAGTGGGCGTGTGGGGGAGGGGACAGGGAGTGGGCGTGTGGGGGAGGAGACAGGGAGTTGTCGTTCCCAAGGTGATTGGCGGGGAGTGGGCGTGTGGGGGAAGAGACAGGGAGTGGCCGTTCCCAAGGTGATTGACAGGGAGTGGGCGTGTGGGGGAGGAGACAGGGAGTGGCCGATCCCAAGGTGGTTGACAGGGAGTGGGCATGTGGGGGAGGAGACAGGGAGTGGCCGTTCCCAAGGTGATTGACAGGGAGTGGGCATGTGGGGGAGGACACAGGGAGTGGCCGTTCCCAAGGTGATTGACGGGGAGTGAGCGTGTGGGGGAGGAGACAGGGAGTGGCCGTTCCCAAGGTGATTGACGGGGAGTGAGCGTGTGGGGAGGAGACAGCGAGTGGCCGTTCCCAAGGTGATTGACGGGGAGTGAGCGTGTGGGGGAGGAGACAGCGAGTGGGCGTGTGTGGGAGGAGACAGGGAGTGGCCGTTCCCAAGGTGATTGACAGGGAGTGAGCGTGTGGGGGAGGAGACAGGGAGTGGGCGTGTGGGGGAGAAGACAGGGAGTGGTCGTGTGGGGGGGGGGGAGCTGATAACCCCAGCTTCATTCACACAGCCAGAGGTGAAGCTCCTCCCCTTTCATCTACCCAATGGGATATTCACCACTCTTTGCATGCCTCATGAGGGGTCACACCCTACACACCACACACCCTATATCCATGGATGATCATTAAATGTACTTTCAAGAAGACCTGTGCAGTGGTCTAATCACTGTCAGAGGGGTGTGGACGCCATGTTTCCGGAGACCAGCACATGTGCTGTACCCCCTGGCACAGTGCCAGTCTACTCAGCACATGCACTGATGAGATGGGGGGGGGTGGGGGGGGCGCAGGTAGGCAGCATGTAGACCATCTCCTCTCTCAGGGCGGAATGTAGCTGTACCCTGATGCAGGGAGCCTCCTGTAGAGGCCGGGCCCATCTGACTTCTCATGGTGGCACCATGGATGGTGGGTCTACATGCTCAATGCTCAATACCATGGCCGTGCTCTTCAGGGTCTATCTCCTTATTACAGACTCAGGTAGCACCCAGAAAATAACCCAGGGCATGCGAGGACACCCTGGTAATATAGACGGGCGGGGACCAGGAAAATGCCCACCCGGGGTCATCACATTACACTCCCAGGACGGGTCTCAGGGGCCTATGTAGGGAGAAGGGAGTTGGGGATGAAGCAGTGGGGTCTCAGGGCTTGTGTTTGGGTATAGACGCTGACAGAGCTTCTATATATGTGCCCGCCATTGCTACATGTGTATTGTATCACTGTTATCTATCCAGGCTGAGCGCTATGACCACACAGAGCGGCCCATCATACAGAGCCTAACAGCAGGGTGACTGCACCTCTGCGTGTATTCAACACAGCCGACATTGTTGTCATATTGATCACGTCATATTGATTATTACATCAGTGTCACATTTATCACAGCAGCTCGGGCACTGGTGTAAATGGCGCCATAGTATTGTGAGGTCACCCCCATATCACCCCCCACAGTCCTGCAGCCACCTCTAAGCCGCAATGGTGGAGTTAGCCAAAGTCTCTTGTGTAAGTGTGTTACACGTGTCATCTGTCGCATTACCCGCAGGGTTAGGGGGCTCGTCACAATCTTATTGGCTGTTGTGTAAAAAGCTAAGTATTGTATATTAATAATAACAAAGAAAGAAAAACTCTTAGATAAACTCAGCGAGCCGGTCGTGTAGGGTATAAGAACACGTCTCGTGGGGAATAAGATGGTCCCAGCAGCCCAACCTCTCCTCAGCGTGGTGTGAGCTACACAAGCGTCCAGTCAGGACGATCACTCAGCGCGTTGTGTTGTACGCATAACGAAGCACACGGGCGGTCACTGCCTACATTCCAGGTGTTATCCTGGTCACTGCCTACATTCCAGGTGTTATCCTGGTCACTGCCTACATTCCAGGTGTTATCCTGGTCACTGCCTTCATTCCAGGTGTTATCCTGGTCACTGCCTACATTCCAGGTGTTATCCTGGTCACTGCCTACATTCCAGGTGTTATCCTGGTCACTGCCTTCATTCCAGGTGTTATCCTGGTCACTGCCTACATTCCAGGTGTTATCCTGGTCACTGCCTACATTCCAGGTGTTATCCTGGTCACTGCCTACATTCCAGGTGTTATCCTGGTCACTGCCTACATTCCAGGTGTTATCCTGGTCACTGCCTACATTCCAGGTGTTATCCTGGTCACTGCCTACATTCCAGGTGTTATCCTGGTCACTGCCTACATTCCAGGTGTTATCCTGGTCACTGCCTACATTCCAGGTGTTATCCTGGTCACTGCCTACATTCCAGGTGTTATCCTGGTCACTGCCTACATTCCAGGTGTTATCCTGGTCACTGCCTACATTCCAGGTGTTATCCTGGTCACTGCCTACATTCCAGGTGTTATCCTGGTCACTGCCTACATTCCAGGTGTTATCCTGGTCACTGCCTACATTCCAGGTGTTATCCTGGTCACTGCCTACATTCCAGGTGTTATCCTGGTCACTGCCTACATACCAGGTGTTATCCTGGTCACTGCCTACATTCCAGGTGTTATCCTGGTCACTGCCTACATTCCAGGTGTTATCCTGGTCACTGCCTATATTCCAGGTGTTATCCTGGTCACTGCCTACATACCAGGTGTTATCCTGGTCACTGCCTACATTCCAGGTGTTATCCTGGTCACTGCCTACATTCCAGGTGTTATCCTGGGGATGAGAGGTATACTGTACATCAGACAAAGGGTCTCAAGGAATTTGAAAAAAAAAAAAAATGAAATTACATTTAAGTGTATTAAGGGTACCAAGTATTAATCTAAATCTCCACTTTGATTTAGGTTCCAGGCCTTGGAGAGAGACACAGTACCAGCCATTCAGTTCCCAACTGTCACAGTACAGACCATGTTTGGAAAATGACAGTTGAGAGCTGATTGGCTGGAACCTTATACCTCTCCATAGACCCCATAAATAGTCCTGTAAGGACCCAGTGTCTCTGTGTGACATTACATTAGTGAGTGGGGTAATTCCTGTGTCTCTGTGTAACGTTACATTAGTGAGTGGGGTGATGCCTGTGTCTCTGTGTAACGTTACATTAGTGAGTGGGGTGATGCCTGTGTCTCTGTGTAACGTTACATTAGTGAGTGGGGTGATGCCTGTGTCTCTGTGTAACGTTACATTAGTGAGTGGGGTGATGCCTGTGTCTCTGTGTAACGTTACATTAGTGAGTGGGGCGATGCCTGTGTCTCTGTGTAATGTTACATTAGTGAGTGGGGTGATGCCTGTGACTCTGTGTCACGTTACATTAGTGAGTGGGGTGATGCCTGTGTCTCTGTGTAACGTTACATTAGTGAGTGGGGTGATGCCTGTGACTCTGTGTAACGTTACATTAGTGAGTGGGGTGATGCCTGTGACTCTGTGTAATGTTACATTAGTGAGTGGGGTGATGCCTGTGTCTCTGTGTCACGTTACATTAGTGAGTGGGGTAATTCCTGTGTCTCTGTGTAACGTTACATTAGTGAGTGGAGTGATGCCTGTGACTCTGTGTAATGTTACATTAGTGAGTGGGGTGATGCCTGTGTCTCTGTGTAACGTTACATTAGTGAGTGGGGTAATTCCTGTGTCTCTGTGTAACGTTACATTAGTGAGTGGGGCGATGCCTGTGTCTCTGTGTAATGTTACATTAGTGAGTGCGGTGATGCCTGTGTCTCTGTGTCACGTTACATTAGTGAGTGGGGTGATGCCTGTGACTCTGTGTAACGTTACATTAGTGAGTGGGGTGATGCCTGTTACTCTGTGTAACGTTACATTAGTGAGTAAGGTGATGCCTGTGTCTCTGTGTAATGTTACATTAGTGAGTGGGGTGATGCCTGTGACTGTGTAATGTTACATTAGCGAGTGGGGTGATGCCTGTGTCTCTGTGTCACGTTACATTAGTGAGTGGGGTGATGCCTGTGTCTGTGTCACGTTACATTAGTGAGTGGGGTGATGCCTGTTACTCTGTGTAACGTTACATTAGTGAGTGGGGTGATGCCTGTGTCTCTGTGTAACGTTACATTAGTGAGTGGGCTAATGCCTGCGACTCTGTGTCATGTTACATTAGTGAGTGGGGTGATGCCTGTGACTGTGTAATGTTACATTCGTGAGTGGGGCGATGCCTGTGACTCTGTGTAACGTTACATTAGTGAGTGGGGTGATGCCTGTGTCTCTGTGTAATGTTACATTAGTGAGTGGGGTGATGCCTGTGACTCTGTGTCACGTTACATTAGTGAGTGGGGTGATGCCTGTGTCTCTGTGTAATGTTACATTCGTGAGTGGGGCGATGCCTGTGACTCTGTGTAACGTTACATTAGTGAGTGGGGCGATGCCTGTGACTCTGTGTCACGTTACATTAGTGAGTGGGGTGATGCCTGTGTCTCTGTGTAATGTTACATTAGTGAGTGGGGCGATGCCTGTGTCTCTGTGTAATGTTACATTAGTGAGTGGGGCGATGCCTGTGACTCTGTGTAACGTTACATTAGTGAGTGGGGTGATGCCTGTGTCTCTGTGTAACGTTACATTAGTGAGTGGGGTGATGCCTGTGTCTTTGTGTAATGTAACATTAGTGAGTGGGGTGATGCCTGTGTCTCTGTGTAACGTTACATTAGTGAGTGGGGTGATGCCTGTGTCTCTGTGTAACGTTACATTAGTGAGTGGGGCGATGCCTGTGTCTCTGTGTAATGTTACATTAGTGAGTGGGGTGATGCCTGTGACTCTGTGTCACGTTACATTAGTGAGTGGGGTGATGCCTGTGTCTCTGTGTAACGTTACATTAGTGAGTGGGGTGATGCCTGTGACTCTGTGTAACGTTACATTAGTGAGTGGGGTGATGCCTGTGACTCTGTGTAATGTTACATTAGTGAGTGGGGTGATGCCTGTGACTCTGTGTAATGTTACATTAGTGAGTGGGGTGATGCCTGTGTCTCTGTGTCACGTTACATTAGTGAGTGGGGAGATGCTTGTGACTCTGTGCACAGCTGGAGGATTACTCATCGCCCCCTCGCACGCGCTCCCCGGCTCCCGCTGTGCACATTATTATGCAGATTTGCACAGGAAAGAATAAGGGGAATTTACATCTAACATTACAGGCGGCAAATTGCTGCATTTACCTCTATTTATAGACCTGACTGGAATAAGGTGCATGCAGAGTATTCTCTTATGTTCCACAATTGCCACATAATCCTGGAAATACTGTTACTGAATAGCAGCGTATTAACGCCATAGGTGTCGGGACAGAGGGGCTATTGTAAAACTGGCTGAGGCCACATAAGAGCCCTGGCTTTTGGGTCATGTTAAGTTCAGGCAGAATACAGCCAGTTTCAGTTTCGGGTTGGTATTGGGTGATGGCCTGGTTACAGGTCAGGGTCCTATCAGGGTATCAGTGGGCGTTTACCTATAAAGGGGCATATAGGTTTGGTCAGGTGATATCCTCTTGCCTTTCTGCAGCCCTCCCACCCTCCCTGGAATTTGATGACTTTTTGCACAATTTTGGATTTTGTTTCTCTTTTTTGGTTCTCCGTGAGATTGTTGTTGGCTTTTATAGGCAAATTTGCGGGAAGTCGCTACCAGCCAGCGGTCAAAGAATGGCATAAGCGGTCATTGTGGGGCACCCCCTTTTTGTAGGACGGCGGGTGTATCCTTCCCATGCGGTTGGACAAGGGGCGTTCCTGTGCAGGCTATGCAGGTAGGAGGCGGTGGTGAGCCCCTCCTGGAGTTTTTGGAGTTAACACCAAGTTGACTTGGCTGGCGCGTGATAGCGCCTTACTCTCCGCCATCCTCCAAAGTTACTTTACATTTATTTTATATCAAGTTTAATTTTCAGATACAAAATTTTGTTAAAATAAGTTAAACACGGTCACCAAACAATTAATGATTGTCGACCTTTTAAACTTAGCTCTTGGTTGTCCGTGCCGTTATTTATGGTCCGTGCCGTTATTTATGGTTCGTGCCGTTATTTATGGTCCGTGTGGTTTATTTTGTGTCAGTGGCGTTATTTATGGTCTGTGCCGTTATTTATGGTCCGTGCCGTTATTTATGGTCCGTGCCGTTATTTATAGTCCGTGCCGTTATTTATAGTCCGTGCCGTTATTTATGGTCCGTGCCGTTATTTATGGTCCGTGCCGTTATTTATGGTCCGTGCCGTTATTTATGGTCCGTGCCGTTATTTATGGTCCGTGCCGTTATTTATAGTCCGTGCCGTTATTTATGGTCCGTGCCGTTATTTATGGTCCGTGACGATATTTACGGTCCGTGTGGTTTATTTTGTGTCCGTGCCGTTATTTATGGTCCGTGCCGTTATTTACGGCCCGTTTGGTTTATTTTGTGTCAGTGGCGTTATTTATGGTCCGTGCCGTTATTTATGGTCCGTACCGTTATTTATGGTCCGTGCCGTTATTTTCTGGTCCGTGCCGTTATTTTCTGGTCCATGCCGTTATTTACGGTCCGTGCCGTTATTTACGGTCATTGCCGTTATTTTCTGGTCCGTGCCGTTATTTACGGTCCGTGCCGTTATTTTCTGGTCCGTGCCGTTATTTACGGTCCGTGCCGTTATTTACGATCATTGCCGTTATTTATGGTCCGTGTGGTTTGTTTTGTGTCAGTGCGAGTTATTTTAAGTTAAGGTAAAGGAATGGCACAATACGTTATTGGGCGCGTTATTCATTGGTTTCCTGCACGTTTGCATGGGGGACCGATTGTTCGGGACTGTGCATGCACATAGCATTTTATGCACATGTGCAGCCTCTGTGTGCAAGTGCCCAGAGCCCATGCGCACAGAAGTCCGGGCGGGGGTCGCGGAGAGGCGGGCCCTCAAATCGTGCCGTGTAGAAGAAGTCTCCCATTGCTGTGGAGATGGACGGCGTCGCGCTACTTCCGGTTCTGTCTGCAGCATCATCAGCGTCTCCAGGTGCATTTGCCCAACCAGCAATCCACTGGGAGCTACCCGCGCTGCCCTCGGACGATCATGTGCCCCGCGCTGCCCTCGGACGATCATGTGCCCTGCGCTGCCCTCAGACGATCATGTGCCCCGCGCTGCCCTCAGACGATCATGTGCCCCGCGCTGCCCTCAGACGATCATGTGCCCCGCGCTGCCCTCAGACGATCATGTGCCCCGCGCTGCCTTCAGACGATCATGTGCCCCGCGCTGCCCTCAGACGATCATGTGCCCCGCGCTGCCCTCAGACGATCATGTGCCCCGCGCTGACACGGGTGGAGGAAGCAGCAGCATTAATCCTACAGGCAATAGCGGGAACCCAGGAGACAGTACACAGCCAGCGGCCAGACACAGAGGGACCTGATTCCTGACCGCACACTACTCCTCCGCTACCAGAGACCATACACAGCCAGCGGCCAGACACAGAGGGATCAGATTCCTGACCGCACACTACTCCTCCACTACCGGAGACAGTACACAGCCAGCGGCCAGACACAGAGGAACCCGATTCCTGACCGCACACTACTCCTCCACTACCGGAGACAGTACACAGCCAGCGGCCAGACACAGAGGAACCCGATTCCTGACCGCACACTACTCCTCCACTACCAGAGACAGTACACAGCCAGCGGCCAGACACAGAGGGGCCCGATTCCTGACCGCAAACTGCTCCTCCGCTACCAGAGGACAGTACACAGCCAGCAGCCAGACACAGAGGGGCCCGATTCCTGACCGCACACTACTCCTCCGCTACCGGAGACAGTTCACAGCAGCGGCCAGACACAGAGGGACCCGATTCCTGACCGCATACTACTCCTCCGCTACCGGAGACAGTACACAGCCAGCGGCCAGACACAGAGGGACCCGATTCCTGACCGCACACTGCTCCTCCACTACCGGAGACAGTACACAGCCAGCAGCCAGACACAGAGGGACCCGATTCCTGACCGCACACTACTCCTCCACTACCGGAGACAGTACACAGCCAGCGGCCAGACACAGAGGGACCCGATTCCTGACCGCATACTACTCCTCCGCTACCGGAGACAGTACACAGCCAGCGGCCAGACACAGAGGGACCTGATTCCTGACCGCACACTACTCCTCCGCTACCGGAGACAGTACACAGCCAGCAGCCAGACACAGAGGGACCTGATTCCTGACCGCACACTACTCCTCCGCTACCGGAGACAGTACACAGCCAGCAGCCAGACACAGAGGGACCCGATTCCTGACCGCACACTACTCCTCCACTACCGGAGACAGTACACAGCCAGCAGCCAGACACAGAGGGACCCGATTCCTGACCGCACACTACTCCTCCGCTACCGGAGACAGTACACAGCCAGCGGCCAGACACAGAGGGACCCGATTCCTGACCGCACACTACTCCTCCGCTACCGGAGACAGTACACAGCCAGCAGCCAGACACAGAGGGACCTGATTCCTGACCGCACACTACTCCTCCGCTACCGGAGACAGTACACAGCCAGCGGCCAGACACAGAGGGGCCTGATTCCTGACCACACAGTACTCCTCCGCTACCGGAGACAGCACACAGCCAGCGGCCAGACACAGAGGGGCCCGATTCCTGACCGCACACTACTCCTCCACTACCGGAGACAGTACACAGCCAGCGCACAGACACAGAGGGACCCGATTCCTGACCGCACACTACTCCTCCGCTACCGGAGACAGTACACAGCCAGCAGCCAGACACAGAGGGACCTGATTCCTGACCGCACACTACTCCTCCGCTACCGGAGACAGTACACAGCCAGCGGCCAGACACAGAGGGGCCTGATTCCTGACCACACAGTACTCCTCCGCTACCGGAGACAGCACACAGCCAGCGGCCAGACACAGAGGGGCCCGATTCCTGACCGCACACTACTCCTCCACTACCGGAGACAGTACACAGCCAGCGCACAGACACGTGGGGACCTGGGGCCCGGTGATACCAGGTGGGCTCTGATTAGGCATCGTCCTCCGAGCCGGATACAACAGCTGCAGAACAGGAGATTCCTCCCTCAGTAAACACAGCCGGCATGGGAGCAGTGACAGGAGGATCAGTCCTTACATCAGCCACACGCACCAGCCGATGGGCTCTATGTACTCAGCCTGGGGGAGAGATAACCAGCCCCTAACTGCCATTTATCTCTCCAAGGATTTGTACATAGAGTCCTATTGCTGTACATATACGTTCCTGTATGTGATAGGGACTATTGTCTGGCGTGTACCGGTGACAGTGACTCAGCAGTATGTGTGTGTGCTATCAGGGCACCACCAGTAATAATACATATATGCACAGTCACCTCAGCGTTCTGTTACTGCCATGTGTTCAGCCCCCAACGGCCATGTGTTCAGCCCCCAACTGCCATGTGTTCAGCTCCCATCTGCCATGTGTTCAGCCGCCAACTGCCATGTGTTCAGCTCCCATCTGTCTTGTGTTCCGCTCCCATCTGTCTTGTGTTCAGCTCCCATCTGTCTTGTGTTCAGCTCCCATCTGCCATGTGTTCAGCCCCCAACTGCCATGTGTTCAGCCCCCAACTGCCATGTGTTCAGCCCCAAACTGCCATGTGTTCAGCTCCCATCCTTCATGTGTTCAGCCGCCAACTGCCATGCGTTCCGCTCCCATCTGTCTTGTGTTCAGCTCCCAGCTGCCATGTGTTCAGCCCCATCTGCCATGTGTTCAGCCCCCAACTGCCATGTGTTCAGCCCCCAACTGCCATGTGTTCAGCCCCCAACTGCCATGTGTTCAGCCCCCAACTGCCATGTTCAGCCCCACAACTGCCATGTGTTCAGCCCCCAACTGCCATGTGTTCAGCCCCCAACTGCCATGTGTTCAGCCCCCAACTGCCATGTGTTCAGCCCCCAACTGCCATGTGTTCCGCCCCCATCTGTCATGTGTTCCGCTCCCATCTGTCATGTGTTCCGCTCCCATCTGTCATGTGTTCCGCTCCCATCTGTCATGTGTTCCGCACCCCTCTGTCATGTGTTCCGCACCCCTCTGTCATGTGTTCCGCTTCCATCTTTCATGTGTTCCGCTTCCATCTTTCATGTGTTCCGCTTCCATCTTTCATGTGTTCCGCTTCCATCTTTCATGTGTTCCGCTCCCCTCTGTCATGTGTTCCGCTCCCCTCTGTCATGTGTTCCGCTCCCCTCTGTCATGTGTACCGCTCCCCTCTGTCATGTGTTCCGCTCCCATCTGTCATGTGTTCCGCTCCCATCTGTCATGTGTTCCGCTCCATCTGTCATGTGTTCCGCTCCTACTCTCATGTGTTCCGCTTCCATCTTTCATGTGTTCCGCTTCCATCTTTCTTGTGTTCCGCTCCCATCTGTCATGTGTTCTGCTCCCAACTGTTATGTATTCATCTCCCAACTGTCATGTGTTCTGCTCATAATTGTCATGTGTTCCGCTTCCAACTGTCATGTTTTCAGCTCCCAACCAGCATTACAGAATGCTCCTTGCATTGAACAACTTGTCAGTTCCCCTGCACGTTCTCCAGCGCCAGCTCTGAGCGCTCCTGGCTTTCTCCAGGGATCCGGATACCGGTGTCCTGTTGTTCTACCTCCCTGGTTACTCACCTGCTGCCAGAGACTTCCGCTGTGTTACCATCTCCAGTGTGTTCCAGTCTTCTGTGCCTAGCCCAGGATATATACTCAGGCTCCGCATACCATCGGCTCCCAGGCCACACCATCGGTCCCCAGACCGATTATACACTCGTCTCCCAGACCACACCATTTCCAACCAACCATTGGATCCACCATTGATGGTCCAACACCCCATTGTGTTCCATTGCTCCTCTCCCTGAGTATCCCGCAGTCCCCACAGAGAAATTTGGGCAGACGGCCGCGACCTGCTTGTCAGGCACAGCGTAGACCATATCACCTGCAGGGGACACTGGGGAGAACCCCTGGCACGTTAGACTCCGCGCCGCTGCCTGGGATCTCAGAGCTCTCCATCACATGAGCTATCTCTCAGACCACCTACCTTCCGGTCTCCTCTGCCCTCCACTGGCGCACCCAGGTCATTACCGGGAACACAACCAGACCAGCCCGTTACAATAGCCTGGAGCCGGAAATGTACAATGGCCTGATAGGAGAAGCGGAGGAGGTGAGGCCAATCACATGCAGGCAGGTAGAACCCCAGTTATATCGGCAGCGTTCTAATGCCTCCCCTCCCCTCCCTTTGTGGGCCCTTTAAAGTCACCCCTAAAACCATAGCCTGATACATGGATCTTTCCTCGCGAGTAGAGAGAAGATCATCCCCGTCCGGTTCCAGGGAGACATTGCCCAGCGGACGTACAAATCCACAGATCCATTAAACGCCGATGTTGACATGTTCATGTATGAAAGAATCCGCTGTTCAGTGTCACCGGAATATTTCACTGCAGCTCTATTATACAGTGATTAAATACCCCTTCCCTGTACCCATGACAGCAGAAGCCCCTCCATTATCTCTAAAACAGCATCAGTCCTGTGCTGTGTATGACAACACCAGTCATGCCCTGTGTATGACATCACTAGCCCATCCCTTTTGAATGACATCACTAATCGCACCCCTGTGTATGGCATCACTAGCCCCGCCCCTGTGTATGACATCACTAGCCCCACCCCTGTGTATGACATCACTAGCCCAGCCCCTGTGAATGACATCACTAATCACACCCCTGTGTATGGCATCACTAGTCTTGCCACTGTGTATGACATCACTAGCCCCACCCCTGTGTATGACAGCACTAGCCCAGCCCCTGTGCATGACATCACTAGCCCCGCCCCGTGTATAGCATCACTAATTGCACCCCTGTGTATGACATCACTAGCCCAGCCCCTGTGAATGACATCACTAACGTCATGCCCTGTGTATAACATCACTAGCCCAGCCCCTGTGTATAACATCACTAGCCCAGCCCCTGTGTATAACATCACTAGCCCAGCCCCTGTGTATGTCATCACTAGCCCCACCCCGTGTATGACATCACTAGCCCCACCCCATGTATGAATCAGCTATTTCATACAGTACATTCTTTTCTATCACTGAAAGTCTGCCTGATTAGTCAGAAATGACCCCCCCCCCCCAGCAAGTAACATAATACATTTCATATTATGTTCCAGTTATTTGATGTATAGTATTTATCTGAGTTATATGCAGCTTTATACATACACATATCAATGCCAGACAGCGGTGTTATGTTCTCTGTTTAGAAATAAAGTCAATCAGTAACCAGGAGGTATGTGATGGCAGACAGGTCCCAGGCACCACAGCAGTTACAGCCTCCAGTCCTTGCCAGCAGCATAAAGTAACACAAATAAATATATATATATATATATATATAGTCCACAGAGCAAACGCACACGCTGACATGTATTGAAATTCTGTGCCAGGTAATAATTGTATAGAGGTAGAGTCCTGAGTAGTACAGAACAACCGGCACCAGGAAATAAGGAAGTCCAATAGAAATTTCTTAATGCATATTTAATGCAAGCAAATCTTCAAGCTCAGATCAAAGATAAGTATGGTATACATCACCCATCAGGCATTTAAGAGATACAAGGTAGATTCTCCCGTCTCCTCGACGGCCGTTTCGGTGCAACAGCACCTTTTTCAAGAGGGTTTGACAATGTACTGAGCAAAAGACCTGTGTATTATAGGGCATACAAGACACACTCACCTGCTCCCACTTGCGCTAATCACAGGGATCACGGGCGCCCACTCCATGCGTCTCCTACACATTGCCGCTGACAGTCTCCTCCAACGCCGCGCACCGGAAGTGCACACGGCGTTGTGGAACTAATCCTCAGCTAATGTTGCAGGAGGACAGTAGATAGGTTCCCCCGTCCCCGGAAGTGACGCAGGTGTACAGCAGTAACCATGGAAGCCCAACAATGCCATTCATTTACACAAATAACGGCAGATCTGGAACACAAAACCGCATTCCACAAAAATACACATGCACATAATATGAAAAAGACATTAAAAAAGACAAAAAAGAGAGAAAAATACCACATGTGAAAAAATGAGATCGCATAGCTATCATCTGACATGTCACTCGCAAACTGAATCTCATGTGACCCACGTCAGAATATCATATAGCTACACCACATACAAAACACATCAATCAAAATATAACATTTATAGCAAAGGGGATTATTAGGAGCGGTGCAGATAACTACCAACACAATATATTAATGGATAAATGGTGAAAATGAAAACTCTTCATTTAAGCCCATTGGACGCATACAGTTTAACTCATATATCCAATAGCATTCCTTTTTCATAAGTATGGCATGTCTGTCGCCACCTCGCCTCAAAGGAGGCACATGTTCCAGTGGCATAAAGGCAAAGTCGCTAATCGAGTGTCCACTGTTCACAAAATGCCTTGCCACTGGGGGCGTGTTTGTGTCCATCTTGATATAAGCTTTGTTTATAGAGGACCTGTGTACCCCTATTCTTTCTTTGAGCATTCGCATGGTTTTGCCCACGTACAGTTTGTTACATGGGCATTTAATCAAATAGACAACATATCTGGTCTCACAGTTCATAGTATGTTTGAGACTGTATCTCTTGCCTGTGATGGGGTGTATAAATGTATTTGTTTTTATCATGTGTCGACAGTTGACACAACCGGAGCATTTTTGTGAGCCAACAGGCTTGGAGAGCCAATTTTTTGACTGGTCCACTTTAGGGCTAATATCCGAAAAGGTGAGTTGTTGCTTTAAATTGTGGCTTCGCTTGAAGCAGAACAATGGCGGACACTGACAGATTTTTCCCATTATTGGATCGGTGCGTAGGATGTGCCAATGCTGCAAAATGGACTCCTTTATAAATTTTGACGCCACCGAGTAGGTTGTCCGGGGACGGGGGAACCTATCTACTGTCCTCCTGCAACATTAGCTGAGGATTAGTTCCACAACGCCGTGTGCACTTCCGGTGCGCGGCGTTGGAGGAGACTGTCAGCGGCAATGTGTAGGAGACGCATGGAGTGGGCGCCCGTGATCCCTGTGATTAGCGCAAGTGGGAGCAGGTGAGTGTGTCTTGTATGCCCTATAATACACAGGTCTTTTGCTCAGTACATTGTCAAACCCTCTTGAAAAAGGTGCTGTTGCACCGAAACGGCCGTCGAGGAGACGGGAGAATCTACCTTGTATCTCTTAAATGCCTGATGGGTGATGTATACCATACTTATCTTTGATCTGAGCTTGAAGATTTGCTTGCATTAAATATGCATTAAGAAATTTCTATTGGACTTCCTTATTTCCTGGTGCCGGTTGTTCTGTACTACTCAGGACTCTACCTCTATACAATTATTACCTGGCACAGAATTTCAATACATGTCAGCGTGTGCGTTTGCTCTGTGGACTACATGTGGTTCAGGATTTGAACATTACAAGTGCACCGCCGTTTTGATTGTTGTGGTCAATTAACCACTTATTTGCTGGAAAAGTTTTCTTATCTGTGTTACGTGTTGTGTGTCTTGTGGTGTCTTTTGATACATTTGTTACCATGGATTTTGATGCCAATGATCTTATGGGAACCAAAAGATTTTTGGATAAAGATGTGAACAAGATCCTTTTTTCAGACACTAAAGAGTTGGCTTTTGATGTGGATAGTCCCTTGGAGGTACATACTGATTTGTTAAGGTTACGCAAGAGACTAGTGGAATTAGAGCTACACGGCTTAACCCTGTCACAGTATCATAAAGAGGGCCTTATACCAAGGGGCTTCCGCATCAAAAATCAGCCAACCATTGGTCGCACCAATAAAGATTTTTGTAAAAATTGGTGTGCGATACTCAACCAATGTAGTTTTGATCTTATTGTTTTGGTTGTCCAACAAGTGAATTGTGACATTGAAATTGTTAAGAGGGAGATATCAATATGTGAAAAAGAAGGTGTTGGAACATTGAAATCTGACACCTCAACAGATTGGTTGACCAAATTGGATGAGACAATTGCTAGCTTCAAAGCAGATCTGCTAGCCTTTAAAAAGGGAAAATATAAAAAGGTAAAGGAGGATTATCGTGAAGTACGTGTCTACCCCTGGCTTACTGGACAGAATACTAGACGCCCTTGGCGTGAGCAATATACAGCTAGCAGAAGACGTAGAGAGGTTAATTTCACTGATTTAGAGTCACAAACGTCACACAGTGACTCTGATCACTCCAATAAAAGTGTTTTTTTAGGCAACAGAGCCAGCAGCCGCAACAGAACAAAAAAAGACGTGAAAGATGCAGGAGAGGGGGGATCAGGCATAAACACTCAAAAGGGCAGAGGAAAGAGGGGGGAACAGAAATAATGGTGTTTAATCTTTCATCTTACAATCCCTCAGAAGCAGAGATGGCAGTCTTGAACAAGGGTTTATCCTTTGTTCAGACACACAAGCAGAAGCCATTTGAATGTGAGACCGAATTATTTCGATTTCACAGACAGTTAAGATTGAAGGATCACTTTTTGAGACAACCCATAAAGACCCCCGATTCCAAACAGTTACCCTTCCGGGTAAAGAGTGATTTTGATCCCCCATCCCCTAATGCATCGATTGATACATTCATGCGGCTGGTTAAACAGGATGTTTTGCCCATTATCAAAAAACCTGTAAGATATTATTCCAACTTAACACAGGATGAACAGCGGGCTATTAAATCCTTAAGGGATAATCCAGGTATTATCATCCGCCCCGCTGACAAAGGCGGGGGGGTGGTAGTACTGGATAGGGAGTACTATATCCAGGAAATCAAAGGACAATTGAGTGACTCTAATTGTTACTCAAAACTCACCTATGACCCTACACAGAAATATAAGGGTGAATTCGACTCAATTATTAAAATGGGTCTTATGAATAATTGGATAGATGAGTCGACTAGTGATTTCCTGGTGCAAGAGTTCCCCATTATTCCCTTATTGTACTGTTTGCCGAAAGTACACAAGTCCTTGGTCTCCCCTCCTGGGAGACCGATTATTTCCTCTATTGGCTCCATTAGTCAGCCGGTCTCGCAGTATATTGACTTTTTCCTGCAGCCGGTGGTGCAGGAGAGTCCGTATTTTCTGCGTGACACCACTGATTTTTTAAATAAACTCAGTAGGTTTGGTCAGCCAATCGAAGGGTGTATACTGGTGACACTTGATGTCGCCAGTTTGTACACCAACATTACACATGTTGAGGGAATAGGAGCGGTGCGGGAGTGCATCAGTGTCAGTCCAGCATACAAAGGTCCTCCCATTGATTTTTTGTTGTTACTACTGGAATTAGTTTTGAACAAAAATTATTTTTTGTTCGATAATGGATTTTTTTTACAGCGTCGTGGTACTGCGATGGGGTCAAACATGGCCCCATCGTATGCCAACCTTTTTATGTTCCAGTATGAGAAACAACACATTTTGTCCAACCCCATTTTTTCCAGGTTTATCGAATGTTACGTAAGGTACATTGATGACCTGTTCTTTGTATGGACTGGCACTGATGCTCTTCTTAAGGAGTTTGTAATGTTTCTGAATAATATCCCTGGTAACATTAGATTCACCTCCAGCAGTAGCCCAGTGAGCATACATTTCTTGGACGTACTCATATCCATTAAAGATGGCATGTTTGTTACTTCTCTATTTAAAAAGCCAACAGACAAAAATACTCTGTTACTCGCCAGCAGTTTCCATCCTCAGCCGCTAAAACGCGGCTTACCATATTCTCAGCTTTTGAGAGCAGTACGCATTACGTCTGACGCAACATCTCTGGACAGTGTACTTGACGACATGTGTCAACAATTTATTGAACGACAGTATGACCGCAAGGAGGTTATTGAAGCCAGAGCCAAATGTAAGGGTCTACAGAGGTCGGAGTTGTTATCCCCCAGGGTGAGGGACGAGAAAGAACAGAGGCTACACTTTGCGACAACCTACTCGGTGGCGTCAAAATTTATAAAGGAGTCCATTTTGCAGCATTGGCACATCCTACGCACCGATCCAATAATGGGAAAAATCTGTCAGTGCCCGCCATTGTTCTGCTTCAAGCGAAGCCACAATTTAAAGCAACAACTCACCTTTTCGGATATTAGCCCTAAAGTGGACCAGTCAAAAAATTGGCTCTCCAAGCCTGTTGGCTCACAAAAATGCTCCGGTTGTGTCAACTGTCGACACATGATAAAAACAAATACATTTATACACCCCATCACAGGCAAGAGATACAGTCTCAAACATACTATGAACTGTGAGACCAGATATGTTGTCTATTTGATTAAATGCCCATGTAACAAACTGTACGTGGGCAAAACCATGCGAATGCTCAAAGAAAGAATAGGGGTACACAGGTCCTCTATAAACAAAGCTTATATCAAGATGGACACAAACACGCCCCCAGTGGCAAGGCATTTTGTGAACAGTGGACACTCGATTAGCGACTTTGCCTTTATGCCACTGGAACATGTGCCTCCTTTGAGGCGAGGTGGCGACAGACATGCCATACTTATGAAAAAGGAATGCTATTGGATATATGAGTTAAACTGTATGCGTCCAATGGGCTTAAATGAAGAGTTTTCATTTTCACCATTTATCCATTAATATATTGTGTTGGTAGTTATCTGCACCGCTCCTAATAATCCCCTTTGCTATAAATGTTATATTTTGATTGATGTGTTTTGTATGTGGTGTAGCTATATGATATTCTGACGTGGGTCACATGAGATTCAGTTTGCGAGTGACATGTCAGATGATAGCTATGCGATCTCATTTTTTCACATGTGGTATTTTTCTCTCTTTTTTGTCTTTTTTAATGTCTTTTTCATATTATGTGCATGTGTATTTTTGTGGAATGCGGTTTTGTGTTCCAGATCTGCCGTTATTTGTGTAAATGAATGGCGTTGTTGGGCTTCCATGGTTACTGCTGTACACCTGCGTCACTTCCGGGGACGGGGGAACCTATCTACTGTCCTCCTGCAACATTAGCTGAGGATTAGTTCCACAACGCCGTGTGCACTTCCGGTGCGCGGCGTTGGAGGAGACTGTCAGCGGCAATGTGTAGGAGACGCATGGAGTGGGCGCCCGTGATCCCTGTGATTAGCGCAAGTGGGAGCAGGTGAGTGTGTCTTGTATGCCCTATAATACACAGGTCTTTTGCTCAGTACATTGTCAAACCCTCTTGAAAAAGGTGCTGTTGCACCGAAACGGCCGTCGAGGAGACGGGAGAATCTACCTTGTATCTCTTAAATGCCTGATGGGTGATGTATACCATACTTATCTTTGATCTGAGCTTGAAGATTTGCTTGCATTAAATATGCATTAAGAAATTTCTATTGGACTTCCTTATTTCCTGGTGCCGGTTGTTCTGTACTACTCAGGACTCTACCTCTATATATATATATATATATATATATATATATATATATATATATATAGTGTCCATTTGTGTGTCTCCAAAACACTGCCATCTGTTGGGAGCGAGTGAAACTACATCTCGTTCTCTCTCACACATGCACAAACACGGAGGTAGCAGACTAGCTTTCGAGCGGCCTTACTAGTGTGTATATATATATATATATTCATATGGGGCCATCAGTGACATTTCCCTGCATTGGTTATAAGACACATTGATCCCTATGGCTGCATGCATTATAAATAAGGTTTCTCGTGGCCACTTACAGTATATGGAACCACGTGTAATACACGGACATGGCCTAAAATGGATCAGTGTCTTCTTATCTACAAGTACAGTAGATCTTCCTCACTGCTTTGGGCCGGGGCTGGTTTACATTTGGATTTCACTCCTTTTATGAGGTGCCCCTTAGATGTACAGAACACGTTGTCCGCGGTCCTGGGTGTTACACTTTCACAGTCTCCCTGATAAGCAGGCAGGTGTACAAAGTCACAGTTCTAACAACAATTATAATAAAGTCTGCAATATAACACTGAGGGTCTTAGCATCATTTGTGGACCCACCTACCAGGGTGGAGTGACCTCATCAGGCGGGTCCCTGACATTCTTAAGGTTTAAGTTCAGAACATAGGAGCCGCCAGGTCAGCACAGTATCACCCTAGTCAGGGCATAAAGTGGTCGTGCAGAGGTGGGGGAACTAATTTCTTTATGCCACCTAATTACACCCCATCCCCTCCCCCCATTAGGCAGAGACAGGGCCAGTAGTAGGGTTTTTGGCACCCCCTGCAAACTAGAATGCGTTCCTGTAAGGATTACTGTGCTGGGCCAATGTGGAGGTTAAAATGTTCCACCTCACCATTAGAGGTGGTGGAACTCAGTTCCACCCCGTTCCCCCTCACTTTAACCCCTGACCCTAGTACATATGCAGTTACAGTCTGTCTATACTACCGCCATGTGTAATGCACCTGTCAGTGGGCCAATGTCATTGTTTATTTATGTGTAATAATTTACTGTTATGTCCTCAATATCACACAGTGCACACATATTATTACCCTAACACTGCAGTGCACTAGACAAATACACTCTATAACAAGGATACCTGCAGTCATGCTTCCCTGGTGCCTGTTCTATATACCTATTACTATAGTACTCCTATAACTCTTAATGGTGCCCTGATAGTGCGCTAGTGGTGCCCTGATAGTGCGCTAATGACGTACTGATAGTGTGCTAATGATGCCCTGATAGTGGGCTAATGGGGCCCTTATAGTGTGCTAATGGTGCCCTGATAGTGGGCTAATGGTGCCCTGATAGTGTGCTAATGGTGCCCTGATAGTGGGCTAATGGTGCCCTGATAGTGCGCTAATGGTGCCCTGATAGTGCGCTAATGGTGCCCTGATAGTGGGCTAATGGTGCCCTGATAGTGGGCTAATGGTGCCCTGATAGTGCGCTAATGGTGCCCTGATAGTGGGCTAATGGTGCCCTGATAGTGGGCTAATGGTGCCCTGATAGTGCGCTAATGGTGCCCTGATAGTGGGCTAATGGGGCCCTGATAGTGGGCTAATGGGGCCCTGATAGTGGGCTAATGGGGCCCTGATAGTGGGCTAATGGTGCCCTGATAGTGGGCTAATGGTGCCCTGATAGTGGGCTAATGGTGCCCTGATAGTGCGCTAATGGTGCCCTGATAGTGCGCTAATGGTGCCCTGATAGTGCGCTAATGGTGCCCTGATAGTGCGCTAATGGTGCCCTGATAGTGGGCTAATGGTGCCCTGATAGTGCGCTAATGGTGCCCTGATAGTGCGCTAATGGTGCCCTGATAGTGGGCTAATGGTGCCCTGATAGTGCGCTAATGGTGCCCTGATAGTGCGCTAATGGTGCCCTGATAGTGCGCTAATGGTGCCCTGATAGTGGGCTAATGGGGCCCTGATAGTGGGCTAATGGGGCCCTGATAGTGGGCTAATGGGGCCCTGATAGTGGGCTAATGGGGCCCTGATAGTGGGCTAATGGGGCCCTGATAGTGGGCTAATGGGGCCCTGATAGTGGGCTAATGGTGCACTGATAGTGTGCTAATGGTGCCCTGATAGTGGGCTAATGGTGCACTGATAGTGTGCTAATGGTGCCCTGATAGTGCGCTAATGGTGCCCTGATAATTTGCTAATGGTGCCCTGATAGTGTGCTAATGGTGCCCTGATAGTGGGCTAATGGGGCCCTGATAGTGGGCTAATAGGGCCCTGATAGTGGGCTAATGGTGCACTGATAGTGTGCTAATGGTGCCCTGATAGTGGGCTAATGGTGCACTGATAGTGCGCTAATGGTGCCCTGATAGTGCGCTAATGGTGCCCTGATAGTGGGCTAATGGTGCCCTGATAGTGTGCTAATGGTGCCCTGATAGTGCGCTAATGGTGCCCTGATAATTTGCTAATGGTGCCCTGATAGTGTGCTAATGGTGCCCTGATAGTGGGCTAATGGTGCCCTGATAGTGTGCTAATGGTGCCCTGATAGTGCGCTAATGGTGCCCTGATAGTGCGCTAGTACATGAGGGGTTAATATAGCATGCTCTGTGCCCAGCAGACGAGGGGTTAATATAGCATGCTCTGTGCTCGGCAGACGAGGGGTTAATATAGCATGCTCTGTGCTCAGCAGACGAGGGGTTAATATAGCATGCTCTGTACTCAGCAGACGAGGGGTTATTATAGCATGCTCTGTGCTCAGCAGTCGAGGGGTTAATATAGCATGCGCTGTGCTCAGCAGACGAGGGGTTAATGTAGCATGCTCTGTGCTCGGCAGACGAGGGGTTAATATAGCATGCGCTGTGCTCGGCAGACGAGGGGTTAATATAGCATGCGCTGTGCTCGGCAGACGAGGGGTTAATATAGCATGCTCTGTGCTCGGCAGACGAGGGGTTAATATAGCATGCGCTGTGCGCAGCAGACGAGTGGTTAATATAGCATGCTCTGTGCTCGGCAGACGAGGGGTTAATATAGCATGCTCTGTGCTCGGCAGACGAGGGGTTAATATAGCATGCTCTGTGCTCGGCAGACGAGGGGTTAATATAGCATGCGCTGTGCGCAGCAGACGAGTGGTTAATATAGCATGCTCTGTGCTCAGCAGACGAGGGGTTAATATAGCATGCTCTGTGCCTCAGCAGACGAGGGGTTAAGCAGTGATCCCGGCACTCCGCTGGTGCATTACGTGTGGATGAGGTGCTGAGGACAGGTAAACACAGGTGTGACGTGGAGCCATGTCCAGCCTGAGATTAGGGGAAGTGTCCCCATCGGCATCGCTGTCAGTAATCAGGGCCTGATTCAGATGCGATAACCCATTTATTAAGGGGCCCCCATCTCCAGTTCCTCTCTGAGTTGCTACACGCACTACACTACCAGCAACAGAAATCCTGGGGCCCACAGACACAACTGCTGCTCGAGTCTTACAACACTGCTTCACTTACACTCTCTGCAGCGCCTTCAGCGAGCAAAATGCCCCCCCCCCCCCGGAACAGGATAAGGGGGCGGGGCGCTAGGCACCCTTCAGGTCAACGGCGGGAAACCCGGGTCGGGGGGGGGGGGGGGGGCAGCAGCCAGGCTGGCCGGTCCCCTTTTTGTCACCTAGCCAGGTACCCAGGCCAGTGAGAGGAGACAGGGTTAATTGTGTGGGGGGGAGCAGCAGCGGGGTTAAAAGCGGAGAGCAGAGCTCATCCATCCTCCAGCTAGGACAGACAGGGAGTGGGCAGGCATCGGCAGGGCCCGGAAGAAGGTAGCTGGCAGGGAGGGTCCAGGGTTTGTACAGGAGGGATGGAGTTCACCTGTCCGACATAGGCCTCAATATTGTCAACAACAACTTGCAAGAGGCCCTGTAGTGCACGCCTGGTTCTAGCATTAATACGGCAGGGGCCATACGGGTTGTGTGCCAGGTAGGGTGAGGTGCGGATGGTAGCTGATCCCAAAATGGTAAGGGGCGGGTCACATTGCGGTGGCCGGCATGGCCCAGGCGGTACCAAATTGATAGGGGGCGTGGTCGCGTACCCACGGCGGTGGACCGGACACACCCCAGGGGTACCTCGTTATCAAGAACAGAGCGCACCGCTTCCCTTTCTTTCCCTTGCCCTGCGAATTGTTTGGTTCTGATTATGGATTTGTTTAATAAAGCTTTGACCATTTTAATTGCCCACGAACTATGACGTCATGTCTCAGTTATTTGGTTAACCAGAGCGGGGCGCCGGTAAGTCGCCCTCTCCTGCCTTATGACAGCCGGACTCATCAGACGCAGCGGAGCTAGTTTGATTATAGCTCTCTACACGTCGCTCGCCGGTGAGTTTCGAATGCGTCACAGGCCACGCCCCTACGCATTTCATCATACTCTCCTGTAATCCCACCACCTGCGTAGAGAATGCTGCCGGCTACTCTGGGTCACATCTTCCACCTGCCTCCCAATAAGCTCCGTAGGCACTGACCTGGGGAAAATGCACCGGCCCATAATGCCTCTGCTTTAAGGCCCCTGGGCAGATGCCCAGTGAGCCCATAAGTGGCCCTGATTGGGCGTCGTCATGGAGTCAGTAATCATTGCCAACGTTAGAGGACCCTGCTGGCGAGGCAGAAACTGACACCAATAACAGTGAAGCATCTTCTGTCCCTGGCGTCATTGTGTTCGCCCTATGTGATAAAGCACATTAAGAGCTGGCATTGGGCATGCCAATCTTCCTAGTGTGCCATCTTATAGTATAGGATAAAGCTATTTATACCGGGTGTGTGACAGGCATGGGCTGATTAGTGAGGCTTTTCTATGGAGTCCTGTTAATCCTCCTGGAAATCCGCATTAATGCCACCCCGGGTAGGTGTGTCCCCTGTCACTGATACCATAATGACACCTAACGCCTCTGTGACTGAGCCGGACCCGTAATCCTATTACCCTGATCCCATGGACACCCGCCAAGGTCATCGCTGGGGTAACCGGCGGTGAGTGACCTGCAGTCTGTTCCCGATGTCCTCTGACTATATCCACCTATAACAGGGTATCAGGTATTGGGGCGAATCCAAATGCCCAAATCGTCATCAATTCACCTGGATTTCATCCTAATATCTTGTATTTTTGTTTCCAACCCCGTAGGGGTGAGCGCCACATTCTGCAGCCTTAGTGCTGGCATAAGTGTGGCATTTGTGCCCTCCAGATCGCGGGCATTGCTGGTATCCCCCTCATTTGTCCCCTAGTGTCCGCTTTTGTTTTCTGTGAATGGCATAAAAATACAGAACATTAATTCTCGCTGACATTGTGGGGCTCATATCCATGCCATTTTTAGCCATCGCCCATGTACCTACCTGTAATTTCCTCCCAGAACCTCACCGTTTTTGTTGTTGGATACAGACGGGGACAAGTTTTGCTATAGTATACTCACTGGCATAACTAGAAATTTTGCACCCCACCCTCGTTGCCAGGGGTTTCATGCTCGTTGCTAGGGGTTTCCTCATTGCCAGGTTAGCGATATCTAGCGTCTATCCATCTGTCCAGTATTACCTCTAGCATCTGTCTCCTCCAAGGTGGCATCCATTTTTGGAGGGACATTTTCAGCAGTTTCCATAAGGATGGCGAGACCCATTGGAATCTGCAGAGACCATGAGCCCCTATAGCGCCGGCTCCCCCAAGCCACTGCTTGGACTGCAATGCAATTGTTACACCACTGAGTAGCCCAGAAGTAATACACAAGATGATTAATGTCTAAGAGCCTGGAATGTTTTCTCTGCGTCCAGATTCTGCATCCAATACCCTCATACACCCAACAGACACATTTTACCATCCAGCACTCTTTGGTCCTGTTTGCCTTACACCCCCTGGTGGTTGGGTCTCAGTACTGCAGCCTAGCTACCCCGAATCCCATGAGTTTGCAAAAATGGCAGCAAGGTGTGGAAAAGGGGTTAAACTTGTGCAGTGTGCCGGGGAGCGTGTAAACTATACAACTGCTTTATATTCCTTTTATTTTCAAGCGTGTGCTATGTTGTAACACCGGACTGTCACTGGCGGCTGCGGTGCCCTGGGGCTTAAGTCCCAGCATGCTAAATGTGATTATAGATATCTTTAGTGTAGGTTACAGCCTTGGGAATGTCCTTGGCTGCAAGGCTGCTGCTATGTGGGGCCTTGGGTTAGGGACGGACATCGGAATGTTCACCAATCGATAGTGCTTTACATCGATGACGTACAGAATGGAAGTTTCCCATCAGTGGATAACTGTCTGTCTGTATTTGGTGATTCAGAATGCCAGCTATAGAGAACTACCTCCAGGTTCCATCAGTACAAGGGATCAATCTTGGTGTAATCAGAGTCTGACCTGATCACATGGGTGCAATTTAGCATGGCGGCTGATAATCGATACACTGTGCGTGTGTACGGCCGGTAGTACGCATGCGCCAAGCCGCGCTCTTGCTGTGATAAAATCCTCCTCCTACTTTTTCTATTCCCAGGCTGTTAGCAAGGTGATTGGCAGGAAGTAGCCGCCTCTGGTTGTTAGCCGGCCGTTTATTGGGTGCTACGATAAAGGCGTGCCTAGGAGAGGTGGGATTCCTCTATAACGGGTTGGCGGCTTAATTGAACACTGGTCACTTCAGATTAGGTCCAGGAGATACTTCAATGTATAATGGCGGTAATCTTGGCATTATACAGTGGGGGCGTGGCTACGGTGATGTGTCCTGGCCACTCCCCTAGTCAGTAACAGTCAGATGCTGATGCTGAGAGTGATCACTGTACCCCGAGGGTGGCGATAATAAGCCTAGAGCGGAACAAACCCCTGTTTGCATAGCATATAGTCACACGGCGCATGCTACAAATATGGCCGCACCCAAGCAGTGCCGGATTAACAATGTGCCTGTTGGAGCTACAGCTCCAGGCCCGCTCTCCAAATAGGCTCATGTTGTTGATGAGGACTAGGGCCCGTATCTCTAGCCCTATGAGAACCGGAGATATAGATAATGTGCAACTCCTATTGGAGAAGATGGCCCCGCTGTGGAAACACATGCCCGGCCTCGGATACACTTCCGGCGGAAGTAGACGCGGACCTCCGTGATGATACAGGCCGCGTCTTCACGTGTATCCGGAGTTCTATCAGCCACTGAGAGGAACCAATCAGGGCTTAGAGGACTTGATTGCCTAGGGTACTTATGGACATTGGGATTCAGTATGCCCCACACTTCTGGAGAACGACATACCTGTCCGAAATGCATCAAGTGAGGCGCATACTAAAAGACTGATTTGCTGGACTGCTACCCACCTGCCTGGACCTTTTGGGAGACGGAGGTTACCGGTGCCCGGAGTCCCCTGACTTTAACATTAAGGAGCCAAGGACGGATGGGAGAAGTTCTCTTGCAGCAGCAATGCCTTTGGAAATTGTGATTTCATGCTTTTTAAATCATCTTTATTGTGAGTTCCCTGTACATAATAAATTCTTTTGTTATACGTGGATACTACACTATGATCGCTTATTAATATACCCTGACTCACAAATCTCCCAATCACGGGGGAGAAAGGGGATATCATTTGTGTCTTTACAGGTACTAAGTGAACCGGTGCTGTACCATGAGAGTTATGTATAACTTCATTTAACCACACAGTTAGCGCTAAGTGGTGTCACCAAATCTTTTTTCACATGTGGCATAATGTGTAAGAGGCAAGTACAGTATAAGGGGTTACTATTGTGTTCCATAATTTGTATAAGGGGTATATGGTGCGGTAACCTTAGGTGACCACATAAAAGGTGCTGAAATGTTGTCTACCAAGTT
The DNA here is from genome assembly GCF_055691185.1 of Crinia signifera. Lineage (NCBI taxonomy): Eukaryota > Metazoa > Chordata > Amphibia > Anura > Myobatrachidae > Crinia > Crinia signifera. The sequence goes on along the minus strand of NC_139218.1, from coordinate 399,637,979 downwards.
TTGGCTTTTAGGATTTTTTTTATGACCGAAATGCCGCCTCACCCTGCAAGTAGCTTAGGACATTGGCATCCTGCGGGTGCACCTTTGGAGGGCACCCGCCAATATATCTCCCTGCATCCTGTGAGTGTCGATGCGTTAAGAGCTGTCCTTTGCAGTGAGAGTCAGCGGGGACTCGGCGGCTCCCCCCTCCCTCACACACCCGGCGCTGATGCTGCTGCGCCGGGCTCTCCTCCTCCCTGCACCCGGAAGAGGATCAGTGCAGGGAGGAGGTCACAGGTCCGGGCAGCACAGCTCTGTGCAGCCCGGACACAGGTGAGGGGGGGGGCGATGCAGGTGGCGGGGGGCGGTGGTGGGTCGGTGCGAGGCGGCGGAGGGTTGTGGTAGAAGCCCATAGGCTTCTATGGGGCATCACCAGATTTTTCTGGCGATGCCCCGCCGCGGTAACCCGGCGGGGGATGCTTAGTGCATCCCAAAATACGGTAAAAACCCAGATAACGAGGTTTTTACCGCATTTTTAGCTTAGAGAATTTCCCCCTCAGACCGGTGCACATGCAATAATGCTGCAGTCAGGAGGCAGCCCCATAGCACCATATACAGTATATGGCGGGGTGAGTACCCGATCCTATACCACACACACAGACTATTGCAGAACCTGGGCTGTGCAATGCTCTGCAGAGGGGTGAATATACAAATGTTCCGTGCTGGCTTCTCTTCAACATCGCACACCCAAATCTCTTCCACCCCTGCACCTGCCCCATTCAGTGTAAGCCAAGTAGGGAATAATTGTAGGTATAGGCGATCTCCGCCCTGTTCCCTGTATGACAGTAACCGCAGCGTCAGTAATCACATGTGCCCATTGTACGTCTATGTAAACTCAGCACAACGTGACCGTTCCCTGAGCGATTGTTTCATCCTCCTTTTGTAAATAGATATTTAGTTAGAACCAGGAGTATTGTGTAGGCGCCATTGTCCTGCTATGATCCGTTCCTATCTCAATAGGGAACATTGCTGCCCATTCTGCGGGGCATTGTACTTACATTTCTAGGACAATGAGCGAATGTCAGATCAATGAGAGACAAAGGGGCCTATTTATCAAGCAATTCGGCCTGTGAAATATATGGAAATTGCAGATTTTCCATGTTTACATTGGTATCCCCTAGCTGGACCAAGATAGACAGCAGGAGATACTGCGTCCTTCCCAGTCACCAGCCCTCACATACTGCGTCCTTCCCAATCACCAGCCCTCGCATACCGCGTCCTTCCCGGTCACCAGCCCTCACATACAGCATCCTTCCAGGTCACCAGTCCTCACATACCGCATCCTTCCCGGTCACCAGCCCGCACATACCGCATCCTTCCCGGTCACCAGCCCTCACATACTGCGTCCTTCCCGGTCACCAGCCCTCACATACCGCGTCCTGCATCCTTCCTGGTCACCAGGCCTTACATACCTCGTCCTTCCCAGTCACCAGCCCTCACATACCGCGTCCCGCATCCTTCCCAGTCACCAGCCCTCACATACCGCGTCCCGCATCCTTCCCGGTCACCAGCCCTCACATACTGCGTCCTTCCTGGTCCCCAGCCCTCACATACTGCGTCCTTCCCAATAACCAGCCCTCGCATACCGCGTCCCGCATCCTTCCTGGTCACCAGGCCTTACATACCTCGTCCTTCCCAGTCACCAGCCCTCACATACTGTGTCCCGCATCCTTCCCGGTCACCAGCCCTCACATACTGCGTCCTTCCTGGTCACCAGCCCTCACATACTGCGTCCTTCCCGGTCACCAGCACTCACATACCGCGTCCTTCCTGGTCACCAACCCTCACATACCACGTCCTTCCCAGTCAACAGCCCTCACATACCGCGTCCTTCCCAGTCACCAGCCCTCACATACTGCATCCTTCCCGGTCCCCACCCCTCACATACCGCGTCCTTCCCGGTCACCAGCCCTCACATACCGCATCCTTCCCGGTCACCAGCCCTTACATACCGCGTCCTTCCCAGTCCCCAGCCCTCACATACTGCGTCCTTCCCGGTCACCAGCCCTCACATACCGTGTCCTTTCCGGTCACCAGCCCTCACATACCGCGTCCTTCCCGGTCACCAGCCCTCACATACTGCGTCCTTCCTGGTCACCAGCCCTCGCATACCGTGTCCTTCCCGGTCACCAGACCTCACACACCGCATCCTTCCCGGTCACCAGACCTCACACACCGCATCTTTCCCGGTTACCAGCCCTCACATACCGCATCCTTCCCGGTCACCAGCCCTCACATACCGCGTCCTTCCCGGTCACCAGCCCTCACATACCGCATACTTCCCGGTCACCAGCCCTCCCACACAGCATCCTTCCCGGTCACCAGCCCTTACAGACCATGACCTTCCTGGTCTCCAGCCCTCGCATACCGTATCCTTCCCGGTCAGCAGCCCCCACATACCGCGACCTTTTCAGTCACCAGAACTCACATTCCAGATCCTTCCCGGTCACCAGCCCTCACATACCGCGTCCTTCCCGGTCACCAGCCCACCCTCGCATACCGCGGTGGCAGAGCAGTGAGAGAGGCTGGCAGTGCAGGGGTGGCAGAGCAGTGAGAGAGGCTGGCAGTGCAGAAGTGACAGAGCAGTGAGAGAAGCTGGCAATGCAGGGGTGGCAGAGCAGTGAGAGAGACTGGCAGTGCAGGGGTGGCAGAGCAGTGAGAGAAGCTGGCAATGCAGGGGTGGCAGATCAGTGAGAGAGGCTGGCAGTGCAGGGGTGGCAGAGCAGTGAGAGGCTGGCAGTGCAGGGGTGGCAGAGCAGTGAGAGAGACTGGCAATGCAGCGGTGGCAGAGAAGTGAGAGAAGATGGCAGTGCAGGGGTGGCAGAGCAGTGAAAGAAGCTGGCAGTGCAGGGGTGGCAGAGCAGTGAGAGAGGCTGGCAGTGCAGGGGTGGCAGAGCAATGAGAGAGGCTGGCAGTGCAGGGGTGGCAGAGCAATGAGAGAAGCTGGCAATGCATAGGTGGCATAGCAGTGAGAGAGGCTGGCAATGCATGGGTGGCATAGCAGTGAGAGAAGCTGGCAGTGCAGGGGTGGCAGAGCAGTGAGAGAGGCTGGCAGTGCAGGGGTGGCAGAGCAGTGAGAGAAGCTGGCAGTGCAGGGGTGGCAGAGCAGTTAGAGAAGCTGGCAGTGCAGGGGTGGCAGAGCAGTGAGAGAGGCTAGCAGTGCAGGGGTGGCAGAGCAGTGAGAGAGGCTGGCAATGCAGGGGTGGCAGAGAAGTGAGAGAAGATGGCAGTGCAGGGGTGGCAGAGCAGTGAGAGAAGATGGCAGTGCAGGGGAGCAGTGAGAGAAGCTGGCAGTGCAGGGGTGGCAGAGCAGTGAGAGAAGCTGGCAGTGCAGGGGAGCAGTGAGAGAAGCTGGCAGTGCAGGGGTGGCAGAGCAGTGAGAGAAGCTGGCAGTGCAGGGGTGGCAGAGCAGTGAGAGAAGCTGGCAGTGCAGGGGTGGCAGAGCAGTGAGAGAAGGTGGCAGAGCAGTGAGAGTAGCTGACAGCCCAGGGGTTGCAGAGCAGTGAGAGAGGCTGGCAGTGCAGGGGTGGCAGAGCAGTGAGAGAAGCTGGCAGTGCAGGGGTGGCAGAGCAGTGACCGAAGCTGGCAGTGCAGGGGTGGCAGAGCAGTGACCGAAGCTGGCAGTGCAGGGGTGGCAGAGCAGTGAGAGAGTCTGGCAGTGCAGGGGTGGCAGAGCAGTGAGAGAGGCTGGCAATGCAGGGGTGGCAGAGCAGTGAGAGAAGCTGGCAGTGCAGGGGTGGCAGAGCAGTTAGAGAAGCTGGCAGTGCAGGGGTGGCAGAGCAGTAAGAGAAGCTGGCAGTGCAGGGGTGGCAGAGCAGTGAGAGAGGCTGGCAATGCAGGGGTGGCAGAGCAGTAAGAGAAGCTGGTGGCAGTGCATTGGTGGCAGAGCAGTGAGAGAGGCTGGCAGTGCAGGGGTGGCAGAGCAGTGAGAGAGGCTGGCAATGCAGGGGTGGCAGAGCAGTAAGAGAAGCTGGTGGCAGTGCATTGGTGGCAGAGCAGTGAGAGAGGCTGGCAGTGCAGGGGTGGTAGAGCAGTGAGAGAGGCGGCAGTGCAGGGGTGGCAGAGCAGTGAGAGAAGCTGGCAGTGCAGGGGTGGCAGAGCAATTAAAGAGGCTGGCAATGCATGGGTGGCATAGCAGTGAGAGAAGCTGGCAGTGCAGGGGTGGCAGAGCAGTGAGAGAGGCTGGCAGTGCAGGGGTGGCAGTGCAGTGAGAGAAGCTGGCAGTGCAGGGGTGGCAGAGCAGTTAGAGAAGCTGGCAGTGCAGGGGTGGCAGAGCAGTAAAAGAGAGGCTAGCAGTGCAGGGGTGGCAGAGCAGTGAGAGTAGTGGGCAGTGCAGGGGTGGCAGAGCATTGAGAGAGGCTGGCAGCGCAGGGGTGGCAGAGCAGTGAGAGAGGCTGGCAATGCAGGGGTGGCAGAGCAGTGAGAGAGGGTGGCAGAGCAGTGAGAGAAGATGGCAGTGCAGGGGAGCAGTGAGAGAAGCTGGCAGTGCAGGGGTGGCTGAGCAGTGAGAGAAGCTGGCAGTGCAGGGGAGCAGTGAGAGAAGCTGGCAGTGCAGCGGTGGCAGAGCAGTGAGAATGGCTGGCAGTGCAGGGGTGGCAGAGCAATGAGAGAGGCTGGCAATGCAGGGGTGGCAGAGCAATGAGAGAGGCTGGCAATGCATGGGTGGCATAGCAGTGAGAGAAGCTGGCAGTGCAGGGGTGGCAGAGCAGTGAGAGAAGCTGGCAGTGCAGGGGTGGCAGAGCAGTGAGAGAAGCTGGCAGTGCAGGGGTGGCAGAGCAGTGACAGAAGCTGGCAGTGCAGGGGTGGCAGAGCAGTGACAGAAGCTGGCAGTGCAGGGGTGGCAGAGCAGTGAGAGAGGCTGGCAGTGCAGGGGTGGCAGAGCAATGAGAGAGGCTGGCAATGCAGGGGTGGCAGAGCAGTGAGAGAAGCGGTCAGTGCAGGGGTGGCAGAGCAATGAGAGAGGCTGGCAATGCATGGGTGGCATAGCAGTTAGAGAAGCTGGCAGTGCAGGGGTGGCAGAGCAGTGAGAGAGGCTGGCAGTGCAGGGGTGGCAGAGCAGTGAGAGAAGCTGGCAGTGCGGGGGTGGCAGAGCGGTTAAAGAAGCTTGCAGTGCAGGGGTGGCAGAGCAGTGAGAGAGGCTAGCAGTGAAGGGGTGGCAGAGCAGTGAGAATAGCGGGCAGTGCAGGGGTGGCAGAGCAGTGAGAGAGGCTGGCAGTGCAGGGGTGGCAGAGCAGTGAGAGGCTGGCAGTGCAGGGGTGGCAGAGCAGTGAGAGAAGATGGCAGTGCAGGGGTGGCAGAGCAGTGAGAGAAGATGGCAGTGCAGGGGTGGCAGAGCAGTGAGAGAAGATGGCAGTGCAGGGGTGGCAGAGCAGTGAGAGAAGATGGCAGTGCAGGGGAGCAGTGAGATAAGCTGGCAGTGCAGGGGTGGCAGAGCAGTGAGAGAAGCTGGCAGTGCAGGGGAGCAGTGAGAGAAGCTGGCAGTGCAGGGGTGGCAGAGCAGTGAGAGAGGCTGGCAGTGCAGGGGTGGCAGAGCAATGAGAGAGGCTGGCAGTGCAGGGGTGGCAGAGCAATGAGAGAAGCTGGTAGTGCAGGGGTGGCAGAGCAATGAGAGAGGCTGGCAATGCATGGGTGGCATAGCAGTGAGAGAAGCTGGCAGTGCAGGGGTGGCAGAGCAGTGAGAGAGGCTGGCAGTGCAGGGGTGGCAGAGCAGTGAGAGAAGCTGGCAGTGCAGGGGTGGCAGAGCAGTTAGAGAAGCTGGCAGTGCAGGGGTGGCAGAGCAGTGAGAGGCTAGCAGTGCAGGGGTGGCAGAGCAGTGAGAGAAGCTGGCAGTGCAGGGGTGGCAGAGCAGTGAGAGAGGCTGGCAGTGCAGGGGTGGCAGAGCAGTGAGAGAGGCTGGCAGTGCAGGGGTGGCAGAGCAGTGAGAGAGGCTGGCAGTGCAGGGGTGGCAGAGCAGTGAGAGAGGCTGGCAATGCATGGGTGGCAGAACAGTGAGAGAAGATGGCAGTGCAGGGGTGGCAGAGCAGTGAGAGAAGCTGGCAGTGCAGGGGAGCAGTGAGAGAAGCTGGCAGTGCAGGGGTGGCAGAGCAGTGAGAGAAGCTGGCAGTGCAGGGGAGCAGTGAGAGAAGCTTGCAGTGCAGGGGTGGCAGAGCAGTGAGAGAAGCTGGCAGTGTAGGGGTGGCAGAGCAGTGAGAGAAGCTGGCAGTGCAGGGGTGGCAGAGCAGTGAGAGTAGCTGGCAGTGCAGGGGTGGCAGAGCAGTGAGAGTAGCTGACAGCGCAGGGGTTGCAGAGCAGTGAGAGAGGCTGGCAGTGCAGGGGTTGCAGAGCAGTGAGAGAAGCTGGCAGTGCAGGGGTGGCAGAGCAGTGAGAGAAGCTGGCAGTGCAGGGGTGGCAGAGCAGTGACCGAAGCTGGCAGTGCAGGGGTGGCAGAGCAGTGAGAGCGTCTGGCAGTGCAGGGGTGGCAGAGCAGTGAGAGAGGCTGTCAATGCAGGGGTGGCAGAGCAGTGAGAGAAGCTGGCAGTGCAGGGGTGGCAGAGCAGTGAGAGAAGCTGGCAGTGCAGGGGTGGCAGAGCAGTAAGAGAAGCTGGCAGTGCAGGGGTGGCAGAGCAGTAAGAGAAGCTGGCAGTGCAGGGGTGGCAGAGCAATGAGAGAGGCTGGCAATGCATGGGTGGCAGAGCAGTGAGAGAGGCTGGCAGTGCATGGGTGGCAGAGCAGTGAGAGAAGCTGGCAGTGCAGGGGTGGCAGAGCAGTTAGAGAAGCTGGCAGTGCAGGGGTGGCAGAGCAGTGAGAGGCTAGCAGTGCAGGGGTGGCAGAGCAGTGAGAGAGGCTAGCAGTGCAGGGGTGGCAGAGCAGTGAGAGTAGCGGGCAGTGCAGGGATGGCAGAGCATTGAGAGAGGCTGGCAGTGCAGGGGTGGCAGAGCAGTGAGAGAGGCTGGCAATGCAGGGGTGGCAGAGCAGTGAGAGAAGATGGCAGTGCAGGGGTGGCAGAGCAGTGAGAGAAGATGGCAGTGCAAGGGAGCAGTGAAAGAAGCTGGCAGTGCAGGGGTGGCAGAGCAGTGAGAGAAGCTGGCAGTGCAGGGGAGCAGTGAGAGAAGCTGGCAGTGCAGGGGTGGCAGAGCAGTTAGAGAAGCTGGCAGTGCAGGGGTGGCAGAGCAGTAAGAGAAGCTGGCAGTGCAGGGGTGGCAGAGCAGTGAGAGAGGCTGGCAATGCAGGGGTGGCAGAGCAGTAAGAGAAGCTGGTGGCAGTGCATTGGTGGCAGAGCAGTGAGAGAGGCTGGCAGTGCAGGGGTGGCTGAGCAGTGAGAGAGACTGGCAGCGCAGGGGTGGCAGAGCAGTGAGAGAAGCCGGCAGTGCAGGGGTGGCAGAGCAATGAGAGAGGCTGGCAATGCATGGGTGGCAGAGCAGTGAGAGAGGCTGGCAGTGCATGGGTGGCAGAGCAGTGAGAGAAGCTGGCAGTGCAGGGGTGGCAGAGCAGTTAGAGAAGCTGGCAGTGCAGGGGTGGCAGAGCAGTGAGAGAGGCTAGCAGTGCAGGGGTGGCAGAGCAGTGAGAGTAGCGGGCAGTGCAGGGGTGGCAGAGCATTGAGAGAGGCTGGCAATGCAGGGGTGGCAGAGCAGTGAGAGAAGATGGCAGTGCAGGGGTGGCAGAGCAGTGAGAGAAGATGGCAGTGCAAGGGAGCAGTGAAAGAAGCTGGCAGTGCAGGGGTGGCAGAGCAGTGAGAGAAGCTGGCAGTGCAGGGGAGCAGTGAAAGAAGCTGGCAGTGCAGGGGTGGCAGAGCTGTGAGAGAAGCTGGCAGTGCAGGGGAGCAGTGAGAGAAGCTGGCAGTGCAGGGGTGGCAGTGCAGGGGTGGCAGAGCAATGAGAGAGGCTGGCAGTGCAGGGGTGGCAGAGCAGTGAGAGAAGCTGGCAGTGCAGGGGTGGCAGAGCAGTGACAGAAGCTGGCAGTGCAGGGGTGGCAGAGCAGTGAGAGAAGCTGGCAGTGCAGGGGTGGCAGAGCAGTGACAGAAGCTGGCAGTGCAGGGGTGGCAGAGCAGTGAGAGAGGCTGGCAGTGCAGGGGTGGCAGAGCAGTGAGAGAGGCTGGCAATGCAGGGGTGGCAGAGCAGTGAGAGAAGCTGGCAGTGCAGGGGTGGCAGAGCAGTGAGAGAAGCTGGCAGTGCAGGGGTGGCAGAGCAGTAAGAGAAGCTGGCAGTGCAGGGGTGGCAGAGCAGTGAGAGAGGCTAGCAATGCAGGGGTGGCAGAGCAGTAAGAGAAGCTGGTGGCAGTGCATTGGTGGCAGAGCAGTGAGAGAGGCTGGCAGTGCAGGGGTGGCAGAGCAGTGAGAGAGGCTGGCAGCGCAGGGGTGGCAGAGCAGTGAGAGAAGCTGGCAGTGCAGGGGTGGCAGAGCAATGAGAGAGGCTGGCAATGCATGGGTGGCATAGCAGTTAGAGAAGCTGGCAGTGCAGGGGTGGCAGAGCAGTGAGAGAGGCTGGCAGTGCAGGGGTGGCAGAGCAGTTAGAGAAGCTTGCAGTGCAGGGGTGGCAGTGTAGTGAAAGAGGCTAGCAGTGCAGGGGTGGCAGAGCCGTGAGAGTAGCGGGCAGTGCAGGGGTGGCAGAGCAGTGAGAGAAGCTGGCAGTGCAGGGGTGGCAGAGCAGTGAAAGAGAGTGGCAGTACAGGGGTTGCAGTGCAGTGAGAGAGGCTGACAGTGCAGGGGTGGCAGAGCAGTGAGAGAAGCTGGCAGTGCAGGGGTGGCAGAGCAGTGACAGAAGCTGGCAGTGCAGGGGTGGCAGAGCAGTGACAGAAGTGGCAGTGCAGGGGTGGCAGAGCAGTGAGAGAGGCTGGCAGTGCATGGGGTGGCAGAGCAGTGAGAGAGGCTGGCAATGCAGGGGTGGCAGAGCAGTGAGAGAGGCTGGCAATGCAGGGGTGGCAGAGCAGTAAGAGAAGCTGGTGGCAATGCATTGGTGGCAGAGCAGTGAAAAAGGCTGGCAGTGCAGTGAGAGAGGCTGGCAGTGCAGGGGTGGCAGAGCAGTGAGAGAAGCTGGCAATGCAGGGGTGGCAGAGCAGTGAGAGGAGCTGGCAGTGCAAGGCTGGCAGAGCAGTGAGAGAGGCTGGCAGTGCAAGGGTGGCAGAGCAGTGAGAGAGGCTGGCAATGCATGGGTGGCAGAGCAATGAGAGAGGCTGGCAATGCATGGGTGGCATAGCAGTGAGAGAGGCTGGCAATGCATGGGTGGCATAGCAGTGAGAGAGGCTGGCAATGCATGGGTGGCATAGCAGTGAGAGAGGCTGGCAATGCAGTGGTGGCAGAGCAGTGAGAGAAGCTGGCAGTGCAGGGGTGGCAGAGCAGTGAGAGAAGCTGGCAGTGCAGGGGTGGCAGATTAGTGAGAGAGGCTGGCAGTGCAGGGGTGGCAGAGCAGTGAGAGAGGCTGGCAGTGCAAGGGTGGCAGGGTAGTGAGAGAAGCTGGCAGTGCAGGGGTGGCAAAGTAGTGAGAGAGGCTGGCAGTGCAGGGGTGGCAGAGCAGTGAGAGAGGCTGGCAATGCATGGGTGGCATAGCAGTGAGAGAGGCTGGCAATGCATGGGTGGCTTAGCATTGAGAGAGGCTGGCAATGCATGGGTGGCATAGCAGTGAGAGAGGCTGGCAGTGCAGTGGTGGCAGAGCAGTGAGAGAAGCTGGCAGTGCAGGGGTGGCAGAGCAGTGAGAGAAGCTGGCAGTGCAGGGGTGGCAGAGCAGTGAGAGAGGCTGGCAGTGCAGGGGTGGCAGAGCAGTGAGAGAGGCTGGCAGTGCAGGGGTGGCAGAGCAGTGAGAGAGGCTATCAGTGCATGGGTGGCAGAGCAGTAAGAGAAGCTGGCAGTGCCTAGGACCCAGAGGCTGGCAGATGTGACAGGGGGGTGTGAGCAGTGTGGGAGGGGGGGGGGGGGGGAGAACACTGTGTACACAGAGCTATGTCTCACAGTCAGCAGCGCAGGACCTGTTCCCTGCTCAGCACATTCTCTCTGGTATCAGGGCTGCACCTGTCTGGCTGGTAGAACCGGATCGGCAGCCCAGGGCTGGCTCAGAGCATTGCTGACATATGGACCAGCTGCTGGGGAGCAGAGTGTGAGAGAGGAGCCAGATCTGTCTGCTAGGGCCCCCAGAGCTTCCTCATCATGTCCAGGGACAGCGTCCAGATCCCAGATGACCGCGACTTCCAGAACTTCAGGAGCGAGTGCCACTCGGAATCCGGCTGGACCCTGACATATAACAAGTCCGGGATCACGGTGTGGGTGCAGATACTGGAGGAGGAGAGGGCTCTGCACAAGATCAAGGTGGGTGCAGGATCAACTGGTTACACTGGATCTGTTACTGGTTACACTGTATCTGTTACTGGTTACACTGGATCTATCATTGGTTACACTGTATCTGTTACTGGTTACACTGTATCTGTTACTGGTTACACTGGATCTATTACTGGTTTCACGGTATCTGTTACTGGTTACACTGTACCTATTACTGGTTACACTATCTGTTACAGGTTACACTGTATCTGTTACTGGTTACACGGTATCTGTTACTGGTTACACGGTACCTATTACTGGTTACACTGTATCTGTTACTGGTTACACTGTATCTGTTACTGGTTACACTGTATCTGTTACTGGTTACACTGTATCTGTTACTGGTTACACTGGATCTATTACTGGTTTCACGGTATCTGTTACTGGTTACACTGTACCTATTACTGGTTACACTATCTGTTACAGGTTACACTGTATCTGTTACTGGTTACACGGTATCTGTTACTGGTTACACGGTACCTATTACTGGTTACACTGTATCTGTTACTGGTTACACTGTATCTATTACTGGTCAGCTGCGGGATCCACACTGGTTACACTGTATCCATTACTGGTCAGCTGCGGGATCCCCACTGGTTACTCTGTATCTATTACTGGTCAGCTGTGGGATCCCACTGGTTACACTGTATCTATTACTGGTCAGCTGTGGGATCCTACTGGTTACACTGTATCTATTACTGGTTACACTGTATCTATTACTGGCCAGCTGTGGGGTCCCACTGGTTACACTGTATCTGTTACTGGCAGCTGTGGGATCGCACTGGTTACACTGTATCTATTACTGGCCAGCTGTGGGATCCCACTGGTTACACTGTATCTATTACTGGTTACACTGTATCTATTACTGGTCAGCTGTGGGATCCCACTGGTTACACTGTATCTATTACTGGTTACACTGTATCTATTACTGGGTATCTGCTTCCCGACAGGTGAGATCCCACCTGTTACAATGTAACTAATAATATCTGGCAGGAGGTGAGATCCCACTTGTTACAATGTATCATACCTGGCAGGAGGTGAGATTTTACTTATTACAATGTATCACACCTGGCAGGTGAGATCCCACTTGTTACAATGTATCATACCTGGCAGGTGAGATCCCACTTGTTACAATGTATCATACCTGGCAGGTGAGATCTTACTTGTTACAATGTATCATACCTGTCAGGTGAGATCCCACTTGTTACAATGTATCACACCTGGCAGGTGAGATCCCACTTGTTACAATGTATCATACCTGGCAGGAGGTGAGATTTTACTTATTACAATGTATCACACCTGGCAGGTGAGATCCCACTTGTTACAATGTATCATACCTTTCAGGAGGTGAGATCCCACTTGTTACAATGTATCATACCTGGCAGGTGAGATCCCACTTGTTACAATGTATCACACCTGGCAGGAGGTGAGATCCCACTTGTTACAATGTATCATACCTGGCAGGAGGTGAGATCCCACTTGTTACAATGTATCACACCTGGCAGGAGGTGAGATCCTAATTGTTACAATGTAGCTATGACACCTGGCAGGTAGCGGCAGTGTGTTATACCTTTCACCTCTTCTTCATCACGTTTACTCCCAGGTTAGCAGAGCACCCAACCTACATCTATTGTTCCCCGACGAACCACGTGGGACATAGCATTCGTGACTGTATATTTTTATATTTCCATATTTTTTCTGTTTCCCCCATATCTACTATCCCTGCCACTATACCCTGTAGTGCCACCACTGATATATAATTTCCCATTGCTCCCAGATGACCCCGCAGTGCCACCACGATATATAATTTCCCATTGCTCCCAGATGACCCCCACAGTGCCACCACGATATATAATATCCCATTACTCCCAGGTGACCCCGCAGCGCCACCACTGATATATAATTTCCCATTACTCCCAGGTGACCCCGCAGTGCCATCAATGATATATAATTTCCCATTACTCCCAGGAGACCCCAGAGTGCCACCACAATATATAATTTCCCATTGCTCCCAGGTGACCCCGCAGTGCCACCACCAATATATAATTTCCCATTGCTACCAGGTGACCCCGCAGTGCCACCACCGATATTTATTTATTATTTATTTATTAACAGTTTCTTATATAGCGCACACAGATTCCGCAGCGCTTTACAGAGCATAGTTATAATCAAAAACACATAACAAATTACATTACAAGACAGTTTAGGACAAGTACATGGTTAATATGGATAGTTGCATCCGATATATAATTACTCCCAGGTGACCCTGCAGTGCCATCAATGATCTATCATTTCCCATTACTCCCAGGTGACCCCAGAGTGCCACCACCGATATATAATTTCCCATTGCTCCCAGGTGACCCCGCAGTGCCACCACCGATATATAATTTCCCATTACTCCCAGGTGACCCCGCAGCGCCATCAATGATATATCATTTCCCATTACTCCCAGGTGACCCATAGAGTGCCACCACCGATATATAATTTCCCATTACTCCCAGGTGACCCTGGAGTGCCACCACCGATATATAATATCCCATTACTCCTAGGTGACCCCGGAGTGCCACCACCGATGTATAATTTCCCATAACTCCCAGGTGATCCCAGAGTGCCATCACAGAAATATAATTTCCCATTACTCCCAGGTGACCCCGGAGTGCCACCACCGATATATAATTTCCCATTACTCCCAGGTGATCCTGGAGTGCCATCACAGATATATAATTTCCCATTACTCCCAGGTGAGCCCGGAGTGCCATCACAGATATATAATTTCCCATTACTCCCAGGTGTCCCCGGAGTGCCATCACGGATATATAATTTCCCATTACTCCCAGGTGATCCCGGAGTGCCACCACCGATGTATAATTTCCCATTACTCCCAGGTGAGCCCGGAGTGCCATCACAGATATATAATTTCCCATTACTCCCAGGTGAGCCCGGAGTGCCACCACCGATATATAATTTCCCATTACTCCCAGGTGATCCTGGAGTGCCATCACAGATATATAATTTCCCATTACTCCCAGGTGCCCCCGGAGTGCCACCACCAATATATAATTTCCCATTACTCCCAGGTGACCCCTGAGTGCCACCACCGATGTATAATTTTCCATTACTCCCAGGTGCCCCCGGAGTGCCACCATCTATGTACCAAGCCTTGCAGAGTGATTTCTGCACAATTGCACATCAGTATTGTAACCTCCATTATATATATGGCACAGCTGCTGTGCAGCGTTATTCTGCCCTAGCTCGGAACGTGTGCTGGGCAGTAGAACGTCCGCAGCAGCCCTGTGACATTTAGCTGCGGGTCACATAAAGGTCTGTGCTGATTACAAGCTCAGGATCGTTCCTCCATAATAAGAAGCCATTTCCAGCCCAGGCAGACGCAGACAGCCAGACTGTGACAGAGCTGCCGTCAGCCCAAGCCCACGTCACCACTGTCGTACTGTAAGTCCCAGCATTCTCTGTCTGTCACCACTATAGATAGGAGCTAAAAAGCAATATGGCATGGAGGCACGGTGGTTAGCATTGCTGCCTCACAGCACTAAGGTCATGCTTATGAATCCAATCAGTCAGGCCCTGAGATTGGGTGCCGGATGACGCTCCGACAGTGGGGATCCTGACAGTAAGTATCCCAACGTCGGGATCCCCACTGTCGGAACCCCATACCACACCTGCGTGAGTGGCCCCATTTACTCCAATGATCTTTATGTGCTTATAACTTGCTTTCCTAAGCTCTTCATACAGTAGACGGAGTGTTCTTAATGCTGCCACAAGACTGGTGTATTATCATTTACATCATTATAATATAATGGGTGTTGGTTCATGTCAGTAATTATCCTCCCCATCGCTTCCTGTGTGACTGTCTTTAGTACTGGAGTCATGTGGATTTCACACTGGTCATGAAAGGGTTATATAGGGTCACCTGGAAACATCCTTCTGGTATATTTTCCAAGTCTTAGTCATCGCCGGCGGGGTTTTGGAGAAAGTGTTCCGTCATTGAGTTGTGTGCTTTGGCCAAACAGGATTACACAGTAGCGGAACTGGTTCTTCAGCTCTTTCAAATAGTTCCTTAAACATATTCCTGAAACGTAGACGCCCGAGGCCAATTGAAGCACCCATGAGAAGTTCCTCCTAACTCATACAGTATTTAATTCCTGACCTAGGAGGTGGCCCCTGTACCACTGTGGGCCCTGGTATAGGAGGTGGCCCCTGTATCGCTCTTTGCTTCGGCTTTGGAGATGGCTCCTGCACCGTTCTTAGCTGGCCTAGGAGGGGGCTCCAGTACTGCTTTTGGCTCTGACCTAGGAAATGGCTCCTGTACCATTCTTAGACCCAGTCTAGGAGGTGGCTCATGTACTGCTCTTGGCCCCAGTCTTGGAGATGGCTACTGTACTGCTCTTGGCCCCAGCCTAGTAGGTGGCTCCTGAAGCTCTCTTGGCCATGGCCTAGGAGATGGCTACTGTACCGCTCTTGGCTTAGGCCTAGCAGATGGCTCCTGTACCATTCTTAGACCCTGCCTAGGAGGTGGCTCCTGTATTGCTCTTGGCCCCAGCCTAGGAAATGGCTCCTGTACCGCTCTTGGACCCAGTATTGGAGATGGTGCCCACACCTCAGCTGTATTTATATAGTTGTCAATCGGTGGATTCCCCCTTAGATGGGACTGAATGCTATGAGTCTCTGACCATGACACCTCCACCCATGGACCATTAGATACCCTCAGTCGGTGCGGTACTCGTATAGCTTTGAGTGACAATTCCCCTTTAAGATGCATGCAGGGGCTGAAGAGGAGCCCGGGGAGGACAGACAGGGCGAGAGCTCTGTGTCTTCTGTATCAGGGTGAGGATGAGCCCGGGGAGAACAGACAGGGCGAGAGCTCCGTGTCTCCTGTATCAGGGTGAGGATGAGCCCGGGGAGGACAGACAGGGGGAGAGCTCCGTGTCTCCTGTATCAGGGTGAGGATGAGCTCAGGGAGGACAGACAGGGGGAGAGCTCCGTGTCTCCTGTATTAGGGTGAGGATGAGCCCGGGGAGGACAGACAGGGGGAGAGCGCCGTGTCTCCTGTGTTAGGGTGAGGATGAGCCCAGGGAGGACGGACAAGGCGAGAGCTCCGTGTCTCCTGTATCAGGGTGAGGATGAGCCCAGGGAGGACAGACAGGGCGAGAGCTCCGTGTCTCCTGTATTAGGGTGAGGATGAGCCGGGGGAGGACAGACAGGGGGAGAGCTCCGTGTCTCCTGTATTAGGGTGAGGATGAGCCCAGGGAGGACAGACAGGGGGAGAGCTCCGTGTCTCCTGTATTAGGGTGAGGATGAGCCCGGGGAGGACAGACAGGGGGAGAGCTCTGTGTCTCCTGAAGTAGGGTGAGGATGAGCCCAGGGAGGACAGACAGGGCGAGAGCTCCGTGTCTCCTGTATCAGGGTGAGGATGAGCCCAGGGAGGACAGACAGGGCGAGAGCTCCGTGTCTCCTGTATTAGGTGCGAGGATGAGCCCGGGGAGGACCGACAGGGGGAGAGCTCCGTGTCTCCTGTATTAGGGTGAGGATGAGCTCGGGGAGGACAGACGGGGCGAGAGCTCCGTGTCTCCTGTATTAGGGTGAGGATGAGCCCGGGGAGGACAGACAAGGCGAGAGCTCCGTGTCTCCTGTATTAGGGTGAGGATGAACCTGGGGAGGACAGACAAGGCGAGAGCTCCTTGTCTCCTGTATCAGGGTGAGGATGAGCCAGGGGAGGACAGACAGGGTGAGAGCTCCATGTCTCCTGTATTAGGGTGAGGATGAGCCCGGGGAGGACAGACAGGGTGAGAGCTCCTTGTCTCCTGTATTAGGGTGAGGGTGAGGATGAGCCAGGGGAGGACAGACAGGGTGAGAGCTCCGTGTCTCCTGTAGTAGGGTGAGGATGAGCCCGGGGAGGACAGACAAGGCGAAAGCTCCGTGTCTCCTGTATTAGGGTGAGGATGAGCTCGGGGAGGACAGACGGGGGGAGAGCTCCGTGTCTCCTGTATTAGGTGCGAGGATGAGCCCAGGGAGGACAGACAGGGGGAGTGCTCCGTGTCTCCTGTATTAGGGTGAGGATGAGCTCGGGGAGGACGGACAGGGCGAAAGCTCCGTGTCTCCTGTATCAGGGTGAGGATGAGCCCAGGGAGAACAGACACGGCGAGAGCTCCGTGTCTCCTGTATTAGGGTGAGGATGAGCTCGGGGAGGACAGACAGGGGAGAGCTCCGTGTCTCCTGTATTAGGGTGAGGATGAGCCCGGGGAGGACAGACAGGGGAGAGCTCCGTGTCTCCTGTATTAGGGTGGAGGAACCCGGGGAGGACAGACAGGGCGAGAGCTCCGTGTCTCCTGTATTAGGGTGAGGATGAGCCCGGGGAGGACAGACAGGGGGAGAGCTCCGTGTCTCCTGTATTAGGGTGAGGATGAGCCCGGGAAGGACAGGCGGGGCGAGAGCTCCGTGTCTCCTGTATTAGGGTGAGGATGAGCTCGGGGAGGACAGACAGGGCGAGAGCTCCGTGTCTCCTGTATTAGGGTGGAGGAACCCGGGGAGGACAGACAGGGCGAGAGCTCCGTGTCTCCTGTATTAGGGTGAGGATGAGCCCGGGGAGGACAGACAGGGGGAGAGCTCCGTGTCTCCTGTATTAGGGTGAGGATGAGCCCGGGAAGGACAGGCGGGGCGAGAGCTCCGTGTCTCCTGTATTAGGGTGAGGATGAGCTCGGGGAGGACAGACAGGGCGAGAGCTCCGTGTCTCCTGTATTAGGGTGAGGATGAGCCCGGGGAGGACAGACAGGGCGAGAGCTCCGTGTCTCCTGTATTAGGGTGAGGATGAGCCCGGGGAGGACAGACAGGGTGAGAGCTCCTTGTCTCCTGTATTAGGGTGAGGGTGAGGATGAGCCCAGGGAGGACAGACAGGGTGAGAGCTCCGTGTCTCCTGTATTAGGGTGAGGATGAGCCCAGGGAGGACAGAAAGGGGGAGAGCTCCGTGTCTCCTGTATTAGGGTGAGGATGAGCCCGGGGAGGACAGACAGGGGGAGAGCTCCGTGTCTCCTGTATTAGGGTGGAGGAACCCGGGGAGGACAGACAGGGCGAGAGCTCCGTGTCTCCTGTATTAGGGTGAGGATGAGCCCGGGGAGGACAGACAGGGGGAGAGCTCCGTGTCTCCTGTATTAGGGTGAGGATGAGCCCGGGAAGGACAGACAGGGCGAGAGCTCCGTGTCTCCTGTATTAGGGTGAGGATGAGCTCGGGGAGGACAGACAGGGCGAGAGCTCCGTGTCTCCTGTATTAGGGTGAGGATGAGCTCGGGGAGGACAGACAGGGCGAGAGCTCCGTGTCTCCTGTATTAGGGTGAGGATGAGCCCGGGGAGGACAGACAGGGGGAGAGCTCCGTGTCTCCTGTATTAGGGTGAGGATGAACCTGGGGAGGACAGACAGGGCGAGAGCTCCGTGTCTCCTGTATTAGGGCGAGAGCTCTGTGTCTCCTGTATTAGGGTGAGGATGAGCCTGGGGAGGACAGACAGGGCGAGAGCTCCGTGTCTCCTGTATTAGGGCGAGAGCTCCGTGTCTCCTGTATTAGGGTGAGGATGAGCCTGGGGAGGACAGACAGGGCGAGAGCTCCGTGTCTCCTGTATTAGGGCGAGAGCTCCGTGTCTCCTGTATTAGGGTGAGGATGAGCCCGGGGAGGACAGACAGGGCGAGAGCTCCGTGTCTCCTGTATTAGGGTGAGGATGAGCCCGGGGAGGACAGACAGGGGGAGAGCTCCATGTCTCCTGTATTAGGGTGAGAATGAGCTCGGGGAGGACAGACAGGGCGAGAGCTCCGTGTCTCCTGTATTAGGGTGAGGATGAGCCCGGGGAGGACAGACAGGGGGAGAGCTCCGTGTCTCCTGTATTAGGGCGAGAGCTCCGTGTCTCCTGTATTAGGGCGAGAGCTCCGTGTCTCCTGTATTAGGGTGAGGATGAGCCTGGGGAGGACAGACAGGGCGAGAGCTCCGTGTCTCCTGTATTAGGGCGAGAGCTCCGTGTCTCCTGTATTAGGGTGAGGATGAGCCCGAGGAGGACAGACAGGGCGAGAGCTCCGTGTCTCCTGTATTAGGGCGAGAGCTCCGTGTCTCCTGTATTAGGGTGAGGATGAGCCTGGGGAGGACAGACAGGGCGAGAGCTCCGTGTCTCCTGTATTAGGGCGAGAGCTCCGTGTCTCCTGTATTAGGGTGAGGATGAGCCTGGGGAGGACAGACAGGGCGAGAGCTCCGTGTCTCCTGTATTAGGGTGAGGATGAGCCCGGGGAGGACAGACAGGGGGAGAGCTCCGTGTCTCCTGTATTAGGGCGAGAGCTCCGTGTCTCCTGTATTAGGGTGAGGATGAGCCTGGGGAGGACAGACAGGGCGAGAGCTCCGTGTCTCCTGTATTAGGGCGAGAGCTCCGTGTCTCCTGTATTAGGGTGAGGATGAGCCCGAGGAGGACAGACAGGGCGAGAGCTGCGTGTCTCCTGTATTAGGGCGAGAGCTCCGTGTCTCCTGTATTAGGGTGAGGATGAGCCTGGGGAGGACAGACAGGGCGAGAGCTGCGTGTCTCCTGTATTAGGGTGAGGATGAGCCTGGGGAGGACAGACAGGGCGAGAGCTCTGTGTCTCCTGTATTAGGGCGAGAGCTCCGTGTCTCCTGTATTAGGGTGAGGATGAGCCTGGGGAGGACAGACAGGGCGAGAGCTCTGTGTCTCCTGTATTAGGGTGAGGATGAGCCCGAGGAGGACAGACAGGGGGAGAGCTCCGTGTCTCCTGTATTAGGGCGAGAGCTCCGTGTCTCCTGTATTAGGGTGAGGATGAGCCTGGGGAGGACAGACAGGGCGAGAGCTCCGTGTCTCCTGTATTAGGGCGAGAGCTCCGTGTCTCCTGTATTAGGGTGAGGATGAGCCCGAGGAGGACAGACAGGGCGAGAGCTGCGTGTCTCCTGTATTAGGGTGAGGATGAGCCCGGGGAGGACAGACAGGGCGAGAGCTCCATGTCTCCTGTATTAGGGTGAGGATGAGCCCGAGGAGGACAGACAGGGCGAGAGCTCCGTGTCTCCTGTATTAGGGCGAGAGCTCCGTGTCTCCTGTATTAGGGTGAGGATGAGCCCGGGGAGGACAGACAGGGCGAGAGCTCCGTGTCTCCTGTATTAGGGCGAGAGCTCCGTGTCTCCTGTATTGGGGTGAGGATGAGCCCGGGGAGGACAGACAGGGTGAGAGCTCCGTGTCTCCTGTATTAGGGTGAGGATGAGCCCTGGGAGGACAGACAGGGCGAGAGCTCCGTGTCTCCTGTATTAGGGTGAGGATGAGCCCGGGGAGGACAGACAGGGGGAGAGCTCCGTATCTCCTGTATTAGGGTGAGGATGAGCCCGGGGAGGACAGACAGGGTGAGAGCTCCGTGTCTCCTGTATTAGGGTGAGGATGAGCCCGGGGAGGACAGACGGGGGTAGAGCTCCGTGTCTCCTGTATTAGGGTGAGGATGAGCCCGGGGAGGACAGACAGGGGGAGAGCTCCGTATCTCCTGTATTAGGGTGAGGATGAGCCCGGGGAGGACAGACAGGGTGAGAGCTCCGTGTCTCCTGTATTAGGGTGAGGATGAGCCCGGGGAGGACAGACAGGGCGAGAGCTCCGAGGCTCCTGTGTTAGGGTGAGGATGAGCCCGGGGAGGACAGACAGGGTGAGAGCTCCGTGTCTCCTGTGTTAGGGCGAGAGCTCCGTGTCTCCTGTATTAGGGCGAGGATGAGCCCGGGGAGGACAGACGGGGGTAGATCTCCGTGTCTACTGTATACGGCTGTTGCTATGGTTGCGGTCTCCCCGTTATACCTCCTATACTCGGCGTCCCGCAGCAGGTTACAGCCCTCGGCAGTAGCAGCTGTCAGGGAGAACGTTCCCCCAGATTGAGGAATATTTTCGGATGGAGAGAAACCTGCGTGGGCGGATTTTCTTGAAATGTTTGGAACATAACAATCTGTGATGACGGAACGGTACGGAATCCGGGTGATATGGCGACAGTGTCTAAATAGATGGTCAATAGGTCGACACGAACAAGGTTGACTTTTTGGTGCTGACGACCTTGTGCCTGTCGACCTTTGCCCATTGACCTATGACTGTCTATGTAGACACAGTACACCTATTAATATGGAACTGGGGGTACAAGGGGGGGGGGGGGTGGCGAGTCCAGGTGAGAGGTCAGTAACCTGTGCCCTGTCGGCTGTCATAGTAGCACAATTCCCTGCAGACCCTGTCAGCTGAGACTTGTAGTTCAACAGCAGGTTCCAGGCCTGGTCCTTGATTCCCCCCCCCCCCCCCCCCCCCCCCCCCCCCACCCAGGATGTGACCGTTCTATGTTCTACAAAGTGTTTATCTTCATCTCATCTTAAAGCTGAACTGAGGCTGGTCACATGGGTGCGTCTAATCTCCCCCCCACCCCCCTGTCTTGTGTTTCCCAGGGGTCTCTGCTGCTGTAACACTGGTAAACCTGCTTCCTGCCCAGTAAGATCTGTACATATGATGGATAGGATACTATTAACCCTTTATCTGCCTCAGAATTGGTGTGAATATTGCCGCGCAGACATCTGTATTCATCCTAATGACCTGTAATGTTACTTTATATAACAAACAGAACCGGTTTCTACACAACATTTTTGTATTTGTATTTATATAACAAATGTGAGCGGCGCTGGAATTTTGAACAGATTTTTTAGCAGACCTCTCACAGAGATGCTGGCACTCAACAACCCCGGAACTGCCCCTCATGCCGGGTTCTGCCGTATGGCATTTTATGTCCTGATTATCAGTTTGTATAGCGATGGGCTTTTTCTATTTCTAACAAAATGACCCCCTCTTTGTACTGAAGTGATCCTGCACTGGCATCTGCATCTCGGTCGCCACAGAGTGCGGCGTTGCGGTGGCTCCGTCATCTCTGTTCACATGTGGCGGATGATACATTTGCGGTTCTGTCCCTATAAAGGTTTGTTGTGACCGGGACTGAACCCACAAGCTCAGAGGTACCGGACTGGGTCCCAACAGTCATTTACCCGACGTCGGGATCCCGACTGACAAAACACCGACAGCCGGGTGCCCAACGGCCACCGGCTACTCTCCCTCATGGGGGTCCACGACCACCATAGAGATAGAATAGAATAGGTAGCGAGCGCAGCGAGCCACCGTGCCCGCAAGGGGCTTAGTTGCGCTCACCATGCTGTCTGGGTCCGGCCAGTCGGGATTGCGATGTCGGGATAATCACTGTCGGGATCAGGACTGTCGGACCCCTGTACCACACCCCAAGCTCAGTGAGGCAGTCCGTGCTGTGCTTGATACGGTAACAGCCCTGTAGTGTCTGATGACCAGGGGATCCTGTAGTTCTCAGGTAACCACAGCCCCACTTCCACTAAACAGGTATAACGCCTCATGGCCGTCCAACAAGACTGGTTCCATTATGTAGTGATAGAGCATGTAATCCGCCCCTCCCCCGCAGCGTGACCAGCATACGCAGTAGGAACTTACAGCTCATCAGTATAAAGGACAAGGGACGTTGTACTGTGCATTCAGCTAATATTACATTATTCTACATGGCCAGAACTTTGTGGGCCCCATAGCAACAATTTGGTTCCCCATGGTGGCACCCTAGTTCATTTCATGCCCCATAGTGGTGCTCCAGTTCATTTCATGCCCCATGGCGGTGCTCCAGTTCATTTTATGCCCCATGGTGGTGCTCCAGTTCATTTCATGTCCCATGGTAGTGCCAAACTCCACACAGTTAGGACCGTGGTGGGAAGCCAGGATCTTGGTGCTGTTACTCAGCAATGCTAACCACTACACCAACCATGTATATACATCTCCATGCAATCTCTAGTGCTTGGGTTAAGTGCTTCCTGCTTTCCTCTCCTGATGACACCCAGGGGTTATGTGTAATAGACAGGGCGCGGGAATGAGAAGTGTAAGCACACACACAGTCACACCGAGTAGATGGGATTCAATGATCCTGTGGTTACGGAGGGTGAGGGTATAGGAGAGAGCCAGTCACGGATTAGCCTTGCAGATGATTCATATCGCAGCAGATGATTCACATCGCAGAGGCCCAACTCCTGCTGCTGGCGGGATGGAAAACAGGCTAATCATTATCCCTAGTGTGGCGCTGGCACAGCATGCCCTGACCAGGTGGCACACAGAAAGGGGCATCTGAGTGACACCCAGCAAATGGAAGATATACTGTAGAAGCAGAAGGCCCCAAACTGGGCACAAGCTGGAGGCAGCCATATTGTCAGGGTGAGGATGCATTTTATATGCTGATATAATATCTTCCTCCACTCTGCACCTCAGGCGTGTGCCGCCCGTTGGTGAACGCACAGGCTGCATTGTCATTCATATTGATATGGTAGCTGACAAAATGAATTCCTCCACTCTGCACCTCAGGCGTGTGCCATCTCTGATTAATGCAAAGGCTGCATTGTCATTCATGTTATGGTAGTCGACAAAATGGCTCCCTCCACTCTAGTATTGTATACTAGCCACTAGATACAGTGTTGTATCGTATATTAGCCACTAGTAATGGTGTTGTATGCTAGCCACTAGTAACGGTGTTGTATCGTATACTAGCCACTAGTAATGGTGTTGTATGCTAGCCACTAGTAACGGTGTTGTATTATATACTAGCCACTAGTAACGGTGTTGTATTGTATGCTAGCCACTAGTAACGGTGTTGTATTATATACTAGCCACTAGTAATGGTGTTGTATTGTATACTAGCCACTAGTTACAGTGTTGTATTGTATACTAGCCACTAGTAACAGTGTTGTATTGTATGCTAGCCACTAGTAACGGTGTTGTATCGTATACTAGCCACTAGTAACAGTGTTGTATCGTATACTAGCCACTAGTAATGGTGCTGTATTGTAAACGAGCCACTAGTACCGGTGTTATATTGTATACTAGCCACTAGTAATGGTACTGTATTGTATACTAGCCACAAGTAACAGTGTTGTATTGTATACTAGCCACTAGTAATGATGTTGTATTGTATACTCGCCACTAGTAACGGCGTTGTATTGTATACTTCCCACTAGTAACGGTGTTGTATTGTATACTTGCCACTAGTAACGGTGTTGTATTGTATACTTGCCACTAGTAACAGTGTTGTATTGTATATTTGCCACAAGTAACGGTGTTGTATAGTAGACTAGCCACAAGTAACGGTATTGTATTGTATACTTGCCACTAGTGACGTTGTTGTATTGTATACTAGCCACTAGTAACGGTGTTGTATTGTATACTAGCCACTAGTAACGGTGTTGTATTGTATACTTGCCACTAGTAACGTTGTTGTATTGTATACTAGCCACTAGTAACAGTGTTGTATTGTATACTAGCCACTACTAATGGTGTTGTATTGTAGACTAGCCATAAGTAAGTGTTGCATTGTATACTAGCCACTAGTATCTGGTGTTGTATAGAAAACTAGCCACTAGTATCTGGTGTTGTATAGTAGACTAGCCACTAGTAACAGTGTTGTATTATATACTAGCCACTAGTAACACTGTTGTATTGTAGACTAGCCACTAGTAACACTGTTGTATTGTAGACTAGCCACTTGTAACGGTGATGTATTGTATGAGGAATACGTTTTCCTTGTTTAGATACGTTGTCTTCGGTTGGGTACATTTGGCTTTTAATGCAGGTTTATATCTGTGTTCCTAATTACGGGCTGGCATCAGTAGTGACTGGCGAGCAGGGTCCTGAGACTACTCCGAGCTGGGTGTCACTCATTGACGGTGTCAGCCCCAGCGGCAGTCTCTCACCTCTCAGTGATGTCTTTGACACTCTCTGATGTTTGATGTCACATTCCCAGCACCCAGACATAGAACAATCTCCCCGGGGATAATTTACACTTACATTCCTAATGATGAGAGAGTGACACTTTCCCTCGTTATAGCTACACCTCTCTGCTCTCCCCCGGTACAAATCACCAGCTGTATGAATTGCACCCAGTATGAGACCTGTACTGTGCCGGTGGGCAGTGAGAATTGCTCCCAGTATGCAGTAGTACACCTGTACTGTGTTCCTGAGCAGTAAGAATTGCACCCAGTATGCAGGTGTCCCCGGGCAGTGAGAATTGCACCCAGTATGCAAGTGTCCCCGGGCAGTGAGAATTGCACCCAGTATGCAAGTGTCCCCGGGCAGTGAGAATTGCACCCAGTATGCCGGTGTTCCCGGGCAGTGAGAATTGCACCCAGTATGCCGGTGTTCCCGGGCAGTGAGAATTGCACCCAGTATGCAGGTGTTCCCGGGCAGTGAGAATTGCACCCAATATGCAGGAGACCTGTACTGTGTCGGTGGGCAGTGAGAATTGCACCCAGTATGCCGGTGTTCCTGGGCAGTGAGAATTGCACCCAGTATGCAGGTGTCCCCGGGCAGTGAGAATTGCACCCAGTATGCAGGTGTCCCCGGGCAGTGAGAATTGCACCCAATATGCAGGAGACCTGTACTGTGCCAGCGGGCAGTGAGAATTGCACTCAGTATGCAGGTGTCCGCGGGCAGTGAGAGTTGCACCCAGTATGCAGGTGTTCCCGGGCAGTGAGAATTGCACCCAGTATGCAGGTGTTCCCGGGCAGTGAGAATTGCACCCAGTATGCAGGTGTCCGCGGGCAGTGAGAGTTGCACCCAGTATGCAGGTGTCCGCGGGCAGTGAGAATTGCACCCAGTATGCAGGTGTCCCGGGCAGTGACCAGGCATTAGCCATGAAGGGGTTAAGCATCAGCCGTTTATCAGTGTTTGCTCAAGGTTGAAAGAGGATGTGAGTGGAATAAACCACACATATAATAGCCGCATGCCACACGGATCACGTGACGCGACTGTGCCATCAAGGACAAAACTCAGAGAGCGCTAACAATGGCCGGACTCTCCATACAATGTGTTCCTACTACTGGCCCTGACTGCCCCCTCCAGTCTGTGCCCGTCCAGCTCCGCATCACCCCCCGGTGCCATTATATCAGTGGTTCTCAAACTTGGTCCTCAGGGCCCCAACCACTCACATTTGCACAGGTGCACTCATTACTCACTGACACATTCCCCAGGTCACCCGGCAGCAGCACAGGTGTACTCATTACTCACTGACGCATTTACCAGGTCACCGGCAGCTGCACATGTGTACTCATTACTCACTGACACATTTACCAGGTCACCGGCAGCTGCACAGGTGTACTCGTTACTCACTGACACCTTTCACAGGTCACCCAGCAGGTGCACAGGTGTACTCATTACTCACTGACACATTCCCCAGGTCACCCGGCAGCAGCACAGGTGTACTCATTACTCACTGACACATTTACCAGGTCACCGGCAGCTGCACAGGTGTACTCGTTACTCACTGACACCTTTCACAGGTCACCCAGCAGGTGCACAGGTGTACTCATTACTCACTGACACATTCCCCAGGTCACCCGGCAGCAGCACAGGTGTACTCATTACTCACTGACACATTTCCCAGGTCACCCGGCAGGTGCACATGTGTACTCATTACTCACTGACACATTCCCCAGGTCACCCGGCAGCAGCACAGGTGTACTCATTACTCACTGACACATTTCCCAGGTCACCCGGCAGGTGCACATGTGTACTCATTACTCACTGACACATTTACCAGGTCACCAGGCAGGTGCACATGTGTACACATTACTCACTGACACATTTCCCATGTCACCCGGCAGGTGCACAGGTGTACTCATTACTCACTGACACATTTCCCAGGTCACCCGGCAGCTGCACAGGTGTGCCCATTACTCACGGACACATTTCCCAGGTCACCCGGCAGGTGCACAGGTGTACTCGTTACTCACTGACACCTTTCACAGGTCACCCAGCAGGTGCACAGGTGTACTCGTTACTCACTGACACATTTCCCAGGTCACCCAGCAGGAGCACAGGTGTACTCATTACTCACTGACACATTTCCCAGGTCACCCGGCAGGAGCACAGGTGTACTCGTTACTCACTGACACATTTCACAGGTCACCCGGCAGCAGCACAGGTGTACTCATTACTCACTGACACATTTACCAGGTCACCGGCAGGTGCACAGGTGTACTCGTTACTCACTGACACATTTCACAGGTCACCCAGCAGGTGCACAGGTGTACTCATTACTCACTGACACATTTCACAGGTCACCCAGCAGGTGCACATGTGTACTCATGACTCACTGACACATTTCCCAGGTCACCCGGCAGGTGTACTCATGACTCACTGACACATTTCCCAGGTCACCCGGCAGGTGCACAGGTGTACTCATTACTCACTGACACATTTCCCAGGTCACCCGGCAGGTGCACAGGTGTACTCATTACTCACTGACACATTTCCCAGGTCACCCGGCAGCTGCACAGGTGTACCCATTACTCACGGACACATTTCCCAGGTCACCCGGCAGGTGCACAGGTGTACTCATTACTCACTGACACATTTACCAGGTCACCGGCAGCTTCACATGTGCACTCATTACTTACTGACACATTTCACAGGTCACCCAGCAGGTGCACAGGTGTACTCATTACTCACTGACACATTTCCCAGGTCACCCGGCAGGTGCACATGTGTACTCATTACTCACTGACACATTTCCCAGGTCACACAGCAGGTGCACAGGTGTACTCATTACTCACTGACACATTTCCCAGGTCACCCGGCAGGTGCACATGTGTACTCATTACTCACTGACACATTTCACAGGTCACCCAGCAGGTGCACATGTGTACTCATTACTCACGGACACATTTCCCAGGTCACACAGCAGGTGCACAGGTGTACTCATTACTCACTGACACATTTCCCAGGTCACCCGGCAGGTGCACATGTGTACTCATTACTCACTGACACATTTCCCAGGTCACCCGGCAGCTGCACTCATTACCCACTGACACATTTCACAGGTCACCCAGCAGGTGCACAGGTGTACTCATTACTCACTGACACATTTCCCAGGTCACTCGGCAGGGGCACAGGTGTACTCATTACTCACTGACACATTTCCCAGGTCACCCAGCAGGTGCACATGTGCACTCATTACTCACTGACACATTTCCCAGGTCACCCCGCAGCTGCACAGGTGTACCCATTACTCACGGACACATTTACCAGGTCACCCGGCAGGTGCACAGGTGTACTCATTACTCACTGACACATTTCACAGGTCACCCAGCAGGTGCACATGTGTACTCATTACTCACGGACACATTTCCCAGGTCACACAGCAGGTGCACAGGTGTACTCATTACTCACTGACACATTTCCCAGGTCACCCTGCAGGTGCACATGTGTACTCATTACTCACTGACACATTTCCCAGGTCACCCGGCAGCTGCACTCATTACCCACTGACACATTTCACAGGTCACCCAGCAGGTGCACATGTGTACTCATTACTCACGGACACATTTCCCAGGTCACTCGGCAGGGGCACAGGTGTACTCATTACTCACTGACACATTTCCCAGGTCACCCGGCAGCTGCACAGGTGTACCCATTACTCACGGACACATTTACCAGGTCACCCGGCAGGTGCACAGGTGTACTCATTACTCACTGACACATTTCCCAGGTCACTCAGCAGCTGCACAGATGTACTCATTACTCACTGACACATTTCCCATGTCACCCGGCAGGTGCACAGGTGTACTCATTACTCACTGACACATTTCCCAGGTCACCCAGCAGGTGCACAGATGTACTCATTACTCACTGACATATGTCCCAGATCACCCGGCAGATGCACAGATGTAGTAACTGCTCACTGACACATTTCCCAGGTCACCTGGCAGCTGCACATGTGTACTCATTACTCACGGAAATATTTCCCAGGTCACACAGCAGGTGCACAGTTGTACTCATTACTCACTGACACATTTCCCAGGTCACCCGGCAGGTGCACATGTGCACTCATTACTCACTGACACATTTCCCAGGTCACTCAGCAGGGGCACAGGTGTACTCATTACTCACTGACACATTTCCCAGGTCACCCGGCAGGTGCACATGTGTACTCATTACTCACTGACACATTTCCCAGGTCACCCGGCAGGTGCACAGGTGCACTCATTACTCACTGACACATTTCCCAGGTCACCAAGCAAGTGCACAGGTGTACACATTACTTATTGACACATTTCCCATGTCACCCGTCAGGTGCACAGGTGTAACCACTGCTCACTGGATGGGAAACCATTGGCCCTCCGGCTGTTTTTGAACTACACATCCCAGCATGCCCTACAACAGTTTTAGTAGGGGCTTTTGGCATGTGTAGTCCAACAACAGCTGGAGGGCCAATGGTTCCCCATCCCTGTTTTACAAGATCCCTTTTCTGGTCTCTGCAGTGCCGGATGGAGCTAGTACCTATTTCATTGTGATCATGTGACGTTCTTAGGTCAGTGTCGCTATATAAGAACGAGCCGCTACCCCTTAAGCAGTCATTCAGTATTTCCCTTACCTCTGGCCGTGGCTGTACCGCTACTTCAGGCCTCACGACCCCAGACAGAGCATGTATTACAGATCCCCTTAGTACTACAAGTGAGATCATTGGCCCCACCTGTGGATCTTATGTCAGCAAGTAATGAGTGCACCTGTACAGCAACCAGGAGATCTGGAAAACATGTACAGGTACCGCCATCTCCACTGAGGATTGCTAGTAAATGGGTCCCCATCTATGGTGCTGTGACCAGTCTCTTGTTGGGATTCTCCCCGGGGTGCTCCTGGAATAGACACAGCTGCAGCACAGGAGGGGTTAAGCGTCACTATGGTCTCTGCATCACCGTTGCCTAGATACCCACAGCATCGCTCTCCCGGCCTGGCAACATCTCCTCCACAGGGAAGAAACCGCAGGATACAGGCCCTGCGAGCAGCACTGGCACAGGGCACCATGCACCAATGTAAACGTAGCTTTGCATTACAGGGATACCAACGAATATGCCGTCAGTATGTAGCATGACCGGCCTGTCCGGTGAGGTCTGCCACCTACTGCTGTCAGCGAGGCCTTCATGACTGCGTGTAAGATGGCTGACTGCGCCTCAAGCAGGCGGGGACAAAGGAAAGCGTCAATGGCTTAACTGAGAGTCCGCCTAGGCCATCTAAACATGTACTAAACGTGTGTCATGGCAATCCTCCCCCGCTCACGCCTGCCACATGACGCATTCCGCACAGGATTATGGGAATTTCAGTGGCGCACACAGGGGGGGTTTCTGAGTACCCAGAAACCCCCCCAGGAGTCCTAGGCTGAAAGCTGAGGGTCCCCTCTTTCCATGGGTACAAGAATTTAAAAAATCGGCCCTTGGGAACCAGAGATATCTGACTTCAAAGCAGTGGTCCCCATCCAAGCCTGTTAATTGCTATTCCCAGTCAGATATTTCAGGTTTTGTCTGACTAAGAGTTTTCTGAGGGTATATTCCAAAAGCTGGGACTCTCCCCCTTTGATGGACATTAGAAGCTTGGGTACTTTCCTAGCACGGCCACAAAGATCATGATCGTGGGCATCGTGAGGAAAAATCGGGGGCATCGCGGCCATCGCATGCACTAAAAAATCGGGTGCGATGGTACCGACGCGATGCCCGCGATTTCCCCATAGGGAACAATGTTAAATACCTCAATTTACCCGCGATGCCCCCGATTTCCCATAGGAATCAATGTTAAATGGCTCAATTTACCCAAATCATCATAGGGAACAATGGGAAATGGGCCAGAAAACCCAAAAAACACAGCTGAACAGTGAAATGTCCCCCCAAAAGTAGTTGACGCCACCCCACGATCAACGCAAACCCGAAGCGTGGCGAGCGCAGCGAGCCCACGAGGGGCGGCGGTACGCGTCCTCCGACCTTTTCATACCCCCACTATCCACGTCGGCGTGGAGTCGAGAATAGAATAGTGTGGCGAGCGCAGCGAGCCACCGAGCCCGAAGCGTGGCGAGCGCAGCGGATACCTGTGAAGCCCGCGAAGGGACGCGTTTACCTGTGAAGGTATCCGCGTCCGCTCGCCACGCTTCGGGCTCGGTGGCTCGCTGCGCTCGCCACACTATTCTATTCTCAACTCCATGCCGACGTGGATAGTGGGGGTATGAAAAGGTCGGAGGACGCGTACCGCCGCCCCTCGCGGGCTCGCTGCGCTCGCCACGCTTCTGGTTCGCGTTGATCGTGGGGTGGCGTCAACTACTTTTGTGGGGACATTTCACTGTTCAGGGGTGCTTTTTGGGTTTTCTGGCCCATTTACCATTGTTCCCTATGATGATTTGGGTAAATTGAGCCATTTAACATTGATTCCTAAGGGGAAATCGGGGGCATCGCGGGTAAATTGAGGCATTTAACTGATAAGTTGGGAATAAATCCACTGTTAAGTTCGAGGATAAATAATCGGCTCTCTGACGTAAACTTGTTGTAATTATACATTCATTTAAGCTATACATTCACTTCACGATCTCTTCGATGGACAGTAACAGGTGATGAGGCTTCAAAATAGATTGAGCTGGTAGTCTTTGATTGATGACAACAGGTGATAGTAGCTTGCAATTACGATATGTCACATATAAGTCCTTGGATACATATACTGAATATATATATATTGTTCATTAGCTTGAAATCTTCAACTTGTGTGGAAATATAACTTTGTCCCATTCTAACATAACATTGTTCCCTATGGGGAAATCGGGGGCATCGCGTCTGGACCATTTAAGCTTTTTTTAGCCGCATACAACGCAACCGACGCGATATTGACTTTTTTCAATGCATTTCAATGGGAAAATCGGGGGCATCGCGTCGGACGCGTCGCAGACCACTAAAAATGACACCCGATGCCCGCGATTGTGGCCGTGCTAGGAAACAAGTACCGAAGCTTGTCTCTACTGTTCCCAGAACCAGAGATATCAGCCTTCCAGCAGCTGGTTACTGCTCCAGCTCCACACACCTGGTATGTAGTATTATATACTCATTGGCAGATTGCTGTGCCTCCTGAACTCTGATCCCCTCGTCCCCAGTACCATTTGGTAGATGGGATTCTCTAGTTTTTAATTCCATTAAAATCTAAGAAATCTATTTCTGGGAACTGGAGATATCTGCAGTCAAGCAAGCTGTCCTCCCACCAGAAAATTATGTATAATAAGCCCACTCCACTATACACCCCTCCTCTGCAAATTAAACATCCTCTACCACCCTGGAAGTTATGTATCAGGGCCCCTTCATTCAGCCCAATGCCCCCTTCTCCCACTCCATCTCCCACCATCTGTACAGTAAAGGGGTAATTAGTGGAAATTACTGATCCGGGCCCTACATGCTGAGCGGTTGATATAATACCCCCTACCACCCGCGGGACATCAAAGCTTCCCCCACCCCTACCGCTGGAGGATCGGTAGGGGCCCCAATACATTGCTATGCCCAGGGGTCTACACTGCTGTTGACGCCCCTGCATGTATATTTATGTATGTATATATATATATATATATATATATATATATGTGTGTGTGTGTGTATATATGTGTATATATATATATATATATATATATATATATATATATATAGACAAAAGAGATATAGAATGCGCCTTCTCGTGTATCACCACCACCACCTTTGATTTAGATGGAAAATAATCACTTGTTTCAATTTCACAATTGCACAACTTTATTAAAAATGGTAAAACAGATTGCAGTATTGTTTCTTTCGGTAGTTTGTAAGGAGTCAATAGATTTCAGACATCACAAGAACCCGACGCGTTTCATCACTTGGACTTCATCAGCGGTGAAATAGACTCAATAAAAAGAAGCGGCACAATAAAAGTAACGACTAGAAACGACTGTTTCTTCTACGGTCTTGAACCAACCAAAATTTAGATTCAACTCCAGTGTGGAATGGGGCAAAGGAAGGATAACTGCAGTTACTGGAGTGGCACGGGTGTACGAGTTCTTTCATATATATATATGTCACAGGTAGTGTATAGAGAGGATTAACGGACTAATCTCTCAATTTATCCTTCCTTTGCCCCATTCCACACTGGAGTTGAATCTAAATTTTGGTTGGTTCAAGACCGTAGAAGAAACAGTCGTTTCTAGTCGTTACTTTTATTGTGCCGCTTCTTTTTATTGAGTCTATTTCACCCCTGATGAAGTCCAAGTGACGAAACGCGTCGGGTTCTTGTGATGTCTGAAATCTATTGACTCCTTAGAAACTACCGAAAGAAACAATACTGCAATCTGTTTTACCATTTTTAATAAAATTGTGTAATTGTGAAATTGAAACAAGTGATTATTTTCCATCTAAATCAAAGGTGGTGGTGATACACGAGAAGGCACACTCTATATCTCTGTTGTCTATGCTGTTCTTCTTCCCCCACTAACAGTGGGGACTTATAGAGTTGCGGCCTAAAAATATCTATCCTAGCACAGTGAAAGGGTTATTCCTCTACATATATATATATATATATATATATAAATATATATATTATTATTATTATTATTTATATACATTTGGTCTATCTATAATACTTTAACTGACCCGGCATATACTGGGTCACCTAAATGCAGGGTTGCCGACTTTCAAAAAATCCTCTCCGGGAGAAGCCCTGGACCCTGCCTAAGTGTCCATCTCCGTGCTTTGCTCCGCCCCTCTGGAAACCCCTTCTGAAAATTCTGCGTTTGCCCCTGGATTTCTGCAGTGATGGGGCTGTTATCACTGTGCCCTATAGATGAGCGGTCAGGGATAGCACCGGGAATACCACCAGCATTATGCATGGACAGCGATGGCCTCCCCATACATGTGCACACCAAGGACTGGGGACAGTGCTGCTGGGGACAGTGCTGCTAGACATTGCACAGGACTCCGCTGTATACGTTCAGCCACCGCAAACTCCTCTGGAGGCAAAAA
The DNA here is from genome assembly GCF_055691185.1 of Crinia signifera. NCBI lineage: Eukaryota > Metazoa > Chordata > Amphibia > Anura > Myobatrachidae > Crinia > Crinia signifera. The sequence continues at coordinate 399,604,775 of NC_139218.1, read as the reverse complement.
TATGTGATTTCCAGGGCAATAAAACTGGTCTCATTCCAGAGACAACACCAGAGGTTACCATGGCAACGGCTGGGCTGTAACACTGATTGATGATTGGTAATATGTGTCCGCTACCAGTGGCGGATTCAGGGGGGGGGCACCCGGGCACGTGCCCCCCCTGTCATTTATTTTGTAGCTGAGGACCAGGGCTTTCCAACGAGCCCAGCCCCGTGTCTCTAGCCCCCCGGGAACCGGAGATATCGCCTGGCAAACCTGTAACGTTTTTTCCCCATAGGATAATATGGGACCCATCAATTCCGACCCCTGCCAGTTCCTGCCCTGGCATCACAGAAGCTTGTGGTTGATTTCATTCAATTCCAAATCGCTGGGCCTTCAATATGATACCAGGCTGGTCCAAATCGGACAATCGGTTCCAGAGATATTGCGTGTAAACCGATTTTTTTTATTTTTGAAATGTAATTTCATGGCTGTTCATGTTCTTTGATGGCAGATTACTCTGGAACCAAACGTTCCAGTTTCACTGGACCATAATCATTCAAAGCCCACTCAAAAGTTCTTCAATATAATACTTGTCTCATGTAAATGGGTCAGTTAGTTCCGAAGATATAGCCGGTTAAATGAGATAACTGGTTAAAGGGGGGATGGGGTGGTTTTCTCTCCCCCTCACACCAGAAAATGCAGAGACTAGGCTGGTGTAAAAGGGGCCAACCTGGGAATGCATTTTCTGGTGTGAAAGGGCTATTATTTCAAATAGCCAGGACCTGCAGTGCTCTGAATACAGCCAGGCTCTGCCACTGTCAGTGGCTATCACTTCTGCCTGGCGGCGGCTGTCCCCCATTTACCACGAGCATGTATTCCCCCTTGGCAATGAACATGTAATCCCACATGGCAATGAGCATGGAACCTCTGGCAATGAGCATGGAACCCTTGGCAATGAGCATGTAGAGAAGCAGCACTTTTGTAGCATAATTTTTAATAGGCATTATGGTGTTTGGCATAACACATAATGGACATAATGGCGTGTAACTTAATGTGTAATGGACATTATGGTGTAAATGTTTTATGCGAGCCTTTGGTGGACAATGTCCCTGTTTATGAAGTGTATTGTGAATTCTGGCTCAATCCATGTGGCATTATGTGAATTTTGGCTCAATCCGTGTGGCATTATGTGAATTTTGGCTCAATCCATGTGGCATTATGGGAATTTTGGCTCAATCCGTGTGGCATTATGTGAATTTTGGCTCAATCCATGTGGCATTATGGGAATTTTTTTCCAATCCGTGTGGCATTATGTGAATTTTGGCTCAATCCATGTGGCATTATGTGAATTTTGGCTCAATCCGTATGGCATTTTATGCATTTGGCTCAATCCGTGTGGCATTATGTGAATTTTGACACAATCCATTTGGCATTATGTGAATTTTGGCTTAATCCGTGTGTGTTATTATGTAAATTTTGGCTCAATCCATGTGGCATTATGTGACCTCAAACTTAATATCTCAAAAACAGAATTAATTATATTTCCGCCAATAAATAGTAGTTACCAACCTGATATCTCTATCGCTGTTGAGAAGATGACAATCACTCCTACCTCTCAAGCTCGCTGCCTAGGTGTTATCCTTGACTCAGAACTTTCCTTTGTACCCCACATCCAATCTGTCTCAAAATCATGCCACATGCACCTAAAAAACATATTTAAAATTCGCCCTTACCTTACACAAGACACTGCAAAAACTCTAATCCATGCTCTCATCATCTCACGCATTGATTATTGCAATAGTCTCCTTATTGGCCTTCCCCAATACAGACTCTCACCACTACAGTCCATTATGAATGCAGCTGCAAGGCTAATCTTCCTAGCCAGACGTTCATCGTCTGCAAAGCTACTCTGTCAGTCACTTCATTGGTTACCTGTATTCTACCGTATTCAATACAAAATTCTTTTACTTACACACAAAGCCATAAACCAAACTACACCAACATACATATCTTCTCTTATCTCAAAATATCATCCAACACGACCTCTACGCTCCTCCCAAGATCTGCGTCTCTCATCCACACTCATTACCCGCTCCCATTCCTGACTGCAGGACTTTCTTCGGGCTGCACCCACTCTGTGGAATGCCCTCCCAAGCACAATAAGACTCTCCTCCAGTCTCCAAACCTATAAGCGTTCCCTGAAGACTCATCTCTTCAGACAAGCTTATCAAATTCCAGAACCAGTCATAGAACCTTGCGTTCTGGTAGAATCGATGCAATAAAGAATACAGTATCTATCCTTATGTATCAATGCCTATTTCCCTATAGATTGTAAGCTTGCGAGCAGGGCCCTCCTACATTTTGACTGTCTGTAAATACCCTGTTTTGTTGTATCACTGTCTGCTATTGTAAAGCGCAACGGAATATGCTGCGCTATATAAGAAACTGTTAATAAATAAATAAATAATAAATAAATGTGACTTTTGACACAATCCATGTGGCATTATTTGAATTTTGTCTCAATCCATGTGGCATTATGTCAATTTTGGCTCATTCCATTTGGCATCATGTGTAAGGGACAAGTATAATGGGGTCTAGTATTTTGTTGCATAATGTGTAGAAGTTGTATATGGTGTTGACACGCCCCCTGTTGAGTGGCAACACATCCTTTTCTGGAGCGCGCCTTTGGCGCGCGCACAACTACATCCTTCACTTTTGTCGCCATGGTGGGCCTGCGTACTTTAAATGCCAGGGCCTATTTTTAATTCCATTCCCACCCTCTCCTGCCGCTCTCTTAGCATGTACACTGGCACCACTAACACCGCCCCTCCCCCACCCAAACCCTTTTTTATCATGGTGCCCCCCCTGTCATTTTATCCTGGATCCGCCCCTGTCCGCTACTGATCAATACTGTACCTGCATCCTTTAGTGACCCAAGGTGATTGACACCAGCATATAGAATGACCTTTTTGGCATATCTACTAATGCTTACATATGGAGCACCTACTGTGCTAGATGTCAGTATACATGACCCCCATGTCCCATGCATTCTGAGCTACTGTATGCTCCCTGGAGCGTAGGCCGCACTGCAGCCACTATAAGTGGCATTTGCAGGAGCTGGGCAGTGCAGTGCCCATGTAATCCCAGGTCCCACACTGGCCTATTCCTGCTTGGTATTAGGAGTCGTGTCATAGGGTGGGTATCGCGTCACAGCAGCGTCTGCAGGTGCTATATACACTATATACTGCCTACTGCAAGAACCTATAGCCAGAAAACTCTGCAGCAAAGTCAATAAGAGGGCGCACATTGTATGTAGTGTTTGTGCATTCGTCACCATAGCGGAGGGATCCGGGAAGAAGAGGGGTCGGCAGGGGTCCCTGAGATTGGCAAGTGCTGGAAAATTATCTTCCCGTAGCCGCCCAATGGGCATTTCTGATTGGTCACATCAGATGTGACCATGTCAGGGAAAGCCCAGCCTGGCTCCATAAATATATATATATATTCACATATCTTATACTGAGATTATATATAAGAAGACGCGTGTCCGGTCTGTACTGAGATTATATATAACAAGACGCGTGTCCGGTCTGTACTGAGATTATATATAAGAAGACGCGTGTCCGGTCTGTACTGAGATTATATATAAGAAGACGCGTGTCTGGTCTGTACTGAGATTATATATAAGAAGACGCGTGTCTGGTCTGTACTGAGATTATATATAAGAAGACGCGTGTCTGGTCTGTACTGAGATTATATATAAGAAGACGCGTGTCCGGTCTGTACTGAGATTATATATAAAAAGACGCGTGTCCGGTCTGTACTGAGATTATATATAAGAAGACGCGTGTCCGGTCTGTACTGAGATTATATATAAGAAGACGCGTGTCCGGTCTGTACTGAGATTATATATAAGAAGACGCGTGTCTGGTCTGTACTGAGATTATATATAAGAAGACGCGTGTCCGGTCTGTACTGAGATATATATAAGAAGACGCGTGTCTGGTCTGTACTGAGATTATATATAAGAAGACGCGTGTCTGGTCTGTACTGAGATTATATATAAGAAGACGCGTGTCCGGTCTGTACTGAGATTATATATTAGAAGACGCGAGTCCGGTATGTACTGAGATTATATATAAGAAGACGCGTGTCCGGTCTGTACTGAGATTATATATAAAACGCGTGTCCGGTCTGTACTGAGATTATATATAAGAATACACGTGTCTGGTCTGTACTGAGATTATATATAAGAAGACGCGTGTCTGGTCTGTTTTTAGATTATATATAAGAAGAGGCGTGTCTGGTCTGTACTGAGATTATATATAAGAAGACGCGTGTCTGGTCTGTACTGAGATTATATATAAGAAGACACGTGTCTGGTCTGTACTGAGATTATATATAAGAAGACGCGTGTCTGGTCTGTACTGAGATTATATATAAAAAGACGCGTGTCTGGTCTGTACTGAGATTATATATAAGAAGACGCGTGTCTGGTCTGTACTGAGATTATATATAAGAAGACGCGTGTCCGGTCTGTACTGAGATTATATATAAGAAGACGCGTGTCTGGTCTGTACTGAGATTATATATAAGAAGACGCGTGTCTGGTCTGTACTGAGATTATATATAAGAAAACGCGTGTCCGGTCTGTACTGAGATTATATAATATTAGAAGACGCGAGTCCGGTATGTACTGAGATTATATATAAGAAGACGCGTGTCTGGTCTGTACTGAGATTATATATAAGAAGACGCGTGTTCGGTCTGTACTGAGATTATATATAAGAAGACGCGTGTCCGGTCTGTACTGAGATTATATATAAGAAGACGCGTGTCCGGTCTGTACTGAGATTATATATAAAACGCGTGTCCGGTCTGTACTGAGATTATATATAAGAATACACGTGTCTGGTCTGTACTGAGATTATATATAAGAAGACGCGTGTCTGGTCTGTTTTTAGATTATATATAAGAAGACGCGTGTCTGGTCTGTACTGAGATTATATATAAGAAGACGCGTGTCTGGTCTGTACTGAGATTATATATAAGAAGACGTGTGTCTGGTCTGTACTGAGATTATATATAAGAAGACGCGTGTCTGGTCTGTACTGAGATTATATATAAGAAGACGCGTGTCTGGTCTGTACTGAGATTATATATAAGAAGACGCGTGTTCGGTCTGTACTGAGATTATATATAAGAAGACGCGTGTCCGGTCTGTACTGAGATTATATATTAGAAGAAGCGAGTCCGGTATGTACTGAGATTATATATAAAAAGACGCGTGTCCGGTCTGTACTGAGATTATATATAAAACGCGTGTCCGGTCTGTACTGAGATTATATATAAGAATACACGTGTCTGGTCTGTACTGAGATTATATATAAGAAGACGCGTGTCTGGTCTGTACTGAGATTATATATAAGAAGACGCGTGTCTGGTCTGTACTGAGATTATATATAAGAAGACACGTGTCTGGTCTGTACTGAGATTATATATAAGAAGACGCGTGTCTGGTCTGTACTGAGATTATATATAAAAAGACGCGTGTCTGGTCTGTACTGAGATTATATATAAGAAGACGCGTGTCTGGTCTGTACTGAGATTATATATAAGAAGACGCGTGTTCGGTCTGTACTGAGATTATATATAAGAAGACGCGTGTCCGGTCTGTACTGAGATTATATATTAGAAGACGCGAGTCCGGTATGTACTGAGATTATATATAAGAAGACGCGTGTCCGGTCTGTACTGAGATTATATATTAGAAGACGCGAGTCCGGTATGTACTGAGATTATATATAAGAAGACGCGTGTCCGGTCTGTACTGAGATTATATATAAAACGCGTGTCCGGTCTGTACTGAGATTATATATAAGAATACACGTGTCGTGTCTGTACTGAGATTATATATAAGAAGACGCGTGTCTGGTCTGTTTTTAGATTATATATAAGAAGACGCGTGTCTGGTCTGTACTGAGATTATATATAAGAAGACGCGTGTCTGGTCTGTACTGAGATTATATATAAGAAGACGTGTGTCCGGTCTGTACTGAGATTATATATAAGAAGACGCGTGTCTGGTCTGTACTGAGATTATATATAAGAAGACGCGTGTCCGGTCTGTACTGAGATTATATATAAGAAGACGCGTGTCCGGTCTGTACTGAGATTATATATAAGAAGACGCGTGTCTGGTCTGTACTGAGATTATATATAAGAAGACACGTGTCTGGTCTGTACTGAGATTATATATAAGAAGACGCGTGTCTGGTCTGTACTGAGATTATATATAAGAAGACGCGTGTCCGGTCTGTACTGAGATTATATATAAGAAGACGCGTGTCCGGTCTGTACTGAGATTATATATAAGAAGACGCGTGTCCGGTCTGTACTGAGATTATATATAAGAAGACGCGTGTCCGGTCTGTACTGAGATTATATATAAGAAGACGCGTGTCCGGTCTGTACTGAGATTATATATAAGAAGACGCGTGTCCGGTCTGTACTGAGATTATATATAAGAAGACGCGTGTCCGGTCTGTACTGAGATTATATATAAGAGGACGCGTGTCTGGTCTGTACTGAGATTATATATAAGAAGACGCGTGTCTGGTCTGTACTGAGATTATATATAAGAAGACGCGTGTCTGGTCTGTACTGAGATTATATACTGAGATTATATATAAGAAGACGCGTGTCTGGTCTGTACTGAGATTATATATAAGAAGACACGTGTCTGGTCTGTACTGAGATTATATATAAGAAGACACGTGTCTGGTCTGTACTGAGATTATATATAAGAAGACGCGTGTCCGGTCTGTACTGAGATTATATATAAGAAGACGCGTGTCCGGTCTGTACTGAGATTATATATAAGAAGACGCGTGTCTGGTCTGTACTGAGATTATATATAAGAAGTCACGTGTCTGGTCTGTACTGAGATTATATATAAGAAGACGCGTGTCCGGTCTGTACTGAGATTTTATATAAGAAGACGCGTGTCCGGTCTGTACTGTGATAGTCACCCCGCTCTCCCTTTTCTAATTTCTGCAGTGCCGGATGGAATGTAAAGACGTATCCGCTGAAATTCTCTATGACGTCCTACATGATGTGGAATATCGTAAGAAGTGGGACACTAATGTCATTGAGACATTTGATATTGGGAAGCTGACCGTAAATGCCGACATTGGATACTACGCATGTAAGTAAATGACCAGGGAATATTAGGGATTACAGTGTTATTATATGTCCCAGTCTTTCCAACCCAATCCCAAACACCTACCTGCTTTCCCTAATTTCTGTCTTCTGCCTAAATGGGGCATGGCCTAATGTTAAAGGGGGCGTGCCTTAGAATCCGGGTGACACCATTTTAAACGATTTTGCAGATTCTGACGGGTCGGAACAGCAACATCTAAACATTGTCCAGTGTGTATGCGTAATGTCGCCGATGGTGTGCGCTCCTCATCAGGGACATCCTCCGGCACGTGGGGCTTCTCTATCTTACATCACTTTCATGTCTCCTCCTACTCCATATTACTATAGATCAGGGCTGGGCAACACCGGCCCTCCAGATGTTGATGAACTACAAATCCCAGGATGCTTTGCATTAGTTTTGCTATGTGGCCATGCTGAAACTGATGCAAGGCATGCTGGGATGTGTAGTTCATTAACATCTGGTGGGCCGGTCTTGCCCAGCCCTGCTATAGATGGTCCATATTGAAGCATGAGTTGCTTACAATGTGTGGCCCCATAGCTGTGGCCCCTGCTGTGCCCTATGTTCCCCTGTGGAACCTGAATAACCTCACTCCGACCATCTCTCCTCAGGGAAGTGCCCGAAACCACTGAAGAACCGTGATGTCATCACGCTGCGCTCCTGGCTGCCAATGGGAAGCGACTACATCATCATGAACTACTCCGTGAAACACGCGGTGAGTGCATTTCCTGGTGTGCGCAGGATACAGAAGTGTATCATTTTATAAGGAGGCGGTCTGGCCACACCCCCTCTCAATACCAAGGGCCCCGCTGAGCAGTTGGTGGCCCTGAATATAAGTGTATTGCTTGTGTATATAGCCTACTAGTTACTAGGGATGGCCATCGTAGCCATTGCCATCGATGGTTGCCATCGATCGCAGTAGTGCAACTGGCCATCGATAGTGGCATACTATACATTACCATCAATGTTTGGTACTTGTTTCCTAGCACGGCCACAACGATCATAATCGCGGTCATCGGGGGTAAAATCGGGGCCATCGCGGGCATCGCATGCGCAAAAAAATCGGGTGCGATGGGCCAGACGCGATGCCCGCGATTTCCCCATAGAGAACAATGTTAAATGCCTCAATTTACCCACGATGACCACGATTTCCCATAGGAAACAATGTGAAATGGCTCAATTTACCCAAATTATCATAGGAACAATGGTAAATGGGCCAAAAACGCCCCTGAACATTGAAATGTCCCCCTAAAAGTAGTTTACGCCACCACGTGATCAACGTGAACCCGAAGCGTGGCGAGCGCAGCGAGCCCGCGAGGGGCGGCGGTACGCGTCCTCCGACCTTTTCATACCCCTACTATCCACTAGGGCGTGGAGTGAGAATAGAATAGTGTGGCGAGCGCAGCGAGGCGAGCGCAGCGAGCCCCGCGAGGGGACGCGGATACCTGTGAAGCCCGCGAAGGGACGCGTTTACCTGTGAAGGTATCCGCGTCCCCTCGCGGGGCTCCCTGCGCTCGCCACGCTTCGGGCTCGGTGGCTCGCTGCACTCGCCACACTATTCTATTCTCACTCCACGCCCTAGTGGATAGTGGGGGTATGAAAAGGTCGGAGGACGCGTACCGCCGCCCCTCGCGGACTCGCTGCGCTCGCCACGCTTCGGGTTCACGTTCATCACGGGGTGGCGTGAACTACTTTTGGGGGGACATTTCACTGGTCAGGGGGGTTTTTTGGGCTTTCTGGCCCATTTACCATTCTTCCCTATGATGATTTGGGTAAATTGACCCATTTAACATTGTTTCCTATGGGAAATCGGGGTCATCGCGGGTAAATTGAGGCATTTAACATTGTTCCCTATGGGGAAATCGCGGCCATCGCGGGTGGACCATTTAAGCATTTTTAGGCGCACACGACGGGACCGACCCGATTTTTCACTGTTTTCAATGCATTTCAATGGAAAAATCGGGGGCATCGCGTCGGTCGCGTCGCAGGCCACTAAAATTACCCCCGATGGCCAAGATTTGTGGCCGTGCTAGGAAACAAGTACCCAATGTTTTTACCTATAGATTTTCTTTGACTGATTAGCCTGTGGGCCAATGAAAAACATGGAAGTGGGGCTTCACGGGTGTCGGGAGTGACATCAATGGTTTTCAGCCATCGATGGCAGAACTATTCTACATCTGCCATAAACCATCGATGGTTTTGAATCATTGAGGGTCGATGACTAGCCCTACTAGTTACTAGTCAAAATGACAGAACAACATAACAATAATGTCCGCCCCGAATGCTGTGCACGCTCGTACACTTGAATTGCTCCACCAAGTGCCATCTAGTGGCTGCATGTGTGCAAAACACTTGAACTCCTCCCATAGAGGTGAGGAGCAATGTTAGCATTATAGTTTGGGCATTGAAGTGACCCCTCCAGGGCATCCCAGTTATTATTATGAAGATGTTGGCCGGCAGTCGGCACACAAAGACCCCCTGTAGCCGTCCTCTCTGTAGATGGCACCGTCAGCCTTAGCCTGGTCACGGCGCTGTCTGTCTCAGTAACTGGTCACCACAGACGGATGCACAGCTCAGCTTGTTCCAGAGCGCCCGGCGTGTCCTGTGCACGGTCTGATCTCATTGGCATGTGCTCAGATAATTCCCGCTCCGAACTCCCTGCATAAATCTAGGTCACTTTCCTCTGCTGCTCGCACCAACATCTTATCGCCAATGATATGTCTAAGCCGGGAACACATGAGAGGGCCGCGTCCCTGTCCTGGGGATAGTGGCTGTAATAACGCGCCTCTAATGTGGGCAGCCGGCGTGGCGTAGTGCCTAATGGTGGCGCTAGATCTAGTGCGTATGAGGCCTAAGGCAGTGAGTTATTGTCACCGCTGTTATCACCCCTGTCATATACCCCTGCCGTGCACAGATATGTGTATATATACTTTATATAATAATTACACATTGCCTTAAGGGCCCATACACTAGTGCGATTTGGCCTGTTTTCTCACGATTCTGACGGAATGGAGCGATAAATCGGGTGAAATCAGGCCAAATCGCATGTGTTTGACATCCGAATTGACCCGATGCACATCGCACCAGACCCCCCAGGTCGCCCTGGCTGCAGAAGCAATCTCCTGAGCCTTCTGTTACCCCCTGAGGCTTCCTTCATCCCTTATCCTCAGCAATACAGGTTGTGCATGAGTCCCACTCACACTGAAAGGGGACACAGTTCATCAACACCAATGACACTGACAAATCTGCAGAGAAATCTAATGTGGATACACAACTCTTTTTCAAACATGGAACGTGAGTGAAATCCGTGCGACCCAAAGAGCTCACAATCAAATCTAGTTTTGTATGACATGGGTCTCCCCGTTCAGATTATCACCGTTACTGACTGTTCCTCCTATTGCTGTCGTTACAGAAATATCCCCCCAAGAAGGACTTGGTGAGGGCGGTGTCTATACAGACCGGGTACCTGATACAGGGAGGCGGCAAAAACAGCTCCACCCTCATCTACCTGGCGCAGGTGGATCCCCGAGGTAAGAGGCACACACTGCCAGGGACACATTTGGGGAAATTTACTAAGGTGTGTGTTCTACTTCACATGTGATGTCCCCAACCAATCAGAATTTCCCCCATTGATTTAGTGATTATTTCATTACTTATAGATGGTTAATGATTAATGCAGATAATGTGGGAGCCAGAGAAGGATGTGGTCACATTATCATGTGGGCATTTGGGCACTGGTGCTATGTGTCTGTAGCTCCTATGGCCTGGGAGGTCAGGTCCTCTTTGGGCATTGGTGCTATGTGTCTGTAGCTCCTATGGCTGGGAGGTCAGGTCCTCTTTGGGTGCTGGTGCTATGTGTCCGTAGGTCCTATGGCTGGGAGGTCAGGTCCTCTTTGGGTGCTGGTGCTATGTGTCTGTAGGTCCTATGGCTGGGAGGTCAGGTCCTCTTTGGGCGCTGGTGCTATGTGTCTGTAGCTCCTATGGCCTGGAGGTCAGGTCATCTTTGGGCACTGGTGCTATGTGTCCATAGCTCCTATGGCCGGGAGGTTAGGTCCTCTTTGGGCACTGGTGCTATGTGTCTGTAGCTCCTATGGCTTGGAGGTCAGGTCCTCTTTGGGTGCTGGAGCTATGTGTCTGTAGCTCCTATGGCCGGGAGGTCAGGTCCTCTTTGGGCACTGGTGCTATGCGTCTGTAGCTCCTATGGCCGGGAGGTCAGGTCCTCTTTGGGCACTGGTGCTATGTGTCTGTAGCTCCTATGGCCTGGAGGCCAGGTCCTCTTTGGGTGCTGGAGCTACAGTATGTGTCTGTAGCTCCTATGGCCGGGAGGTCAGGTCCTCTTTGGGCACTGGTGCTATGTGTCTGTAGCTCCTATGGCCGGGAGGTCAGGTCCTCTTTGGGCGCTGGTGCTATGTGTCTGTAGCTCCTATGGCCTGGAGGTCAGGTCCTCTTTGGGCACTGGTGCTATGTGTCTGTAGCTCCTATGGCCGGGGGGTCAGGTCCTCTTTGGGCACTGGTGCTATGTGTCTGTAGCTCCTATGGCCGGGAGGTCAGGTCCTCTTTGGGCACTGGTGCTATGTGTCCGTAGGTCCTATGGCCTTGAGGTCAGGTCCTCTTTGGGCACGGGTGCTGTCTCTGTAGCTCCTATGGCCGGGAGGTCAGGTCCTCTTTGGGCACTGGTGCTATGTGTCTGTTCCTCCTATGGCTGGGAGGTTAGGTCCTCTTTGGACACTGGTGCTATGTGTCCGTAGCTCCTATGGCCGGGAGGTCAGGTCCTCTTTGGGCGCTGGTGCTATGTGTCTGTAGCTCCTATTGCCTGGAGGTCAGGTCCTCTTTGGGCATTGGTGCTATGTGTCTGTAGCTCCTATGGCCGGGAGGTCAGGTCCTCTTTGGGCACTGGTGCTATGTGTCTGTAGCTCCTATGGCCGGGAGGTCAGGTCTTCTTTGGGCACTGGTGCTATGTGTCTGTAGCTCCTATGGTCGGGAGGTCAGGTCCTTTTTGGGCACTGGTGCTATGTGTCTGTAGCTCCTATGGCCGGGAGGTCAGGTCCTCTTTGGGCGCTGGTGCTATGTGTCAGTAGGTCCTATGGCCTTGAGGTCAGGTCCTCTTTGGGCACTGGTGCTATGTGTCTGTAGCTCCTATGGCTGGGAGGTCAGGTCCTCTTTGGGCACTGGTGCTATGTGTCTGTTCCTCCTATGGCTGGGAGGTTAGGTCCTCTTTGGACACTGGTGCTATGTGTCCGTAGCTCCTATGGCCGGGAGGTCAGGTCCTCTTTGGGCGCTGGTGCTATGTGTCTGTAGCTCCTATGGCCTGTAGGTCAGGTCCTCTTTGGGCATTGGTGCTATGTGTCTGTAGCTCCTATGGCCGGGAGGTCAGGTCCTCTTTGGGCACTGGTGCTATGTGTCTGTAGCTCCTATGGCCGGGAGGTCAGGTCCTCTTTGGGCACTGGTGCGATGTGTCTGTAGCTCCTATGGTCGGGAGGTCAGGTCCTCTTTGGGCGCTGGTGCTATGTGTCTGTAGCTCCTATGGCTGGGAGGTCAGGTCCTCTTTGGGCACTGGTGCTGTCTCTGTAGCTCCTATGGCCGGGAGGTCAGGTCCTCTTTGGGCACTGGTGCTATGTGTCTGTAGCTCCTATGGTCGGGAGGTCAGGTCCTCTTTGGGCACTGGTGCTATGTGTCTGTAGCTCCTATGGTCGGGAGGTCAGGTCCTCTTTGGGCGCTGGTGCTATGTGTCTGTAGCTCCTATGGCTGGGAGGTCAGGTCCTCTTTGGGCACTGGTGCTGTCTCTGTAGCTCCTATGGCCGGGAGGTCAGGTCCTCTTTGGGCACTGGTGCTATGTGTCTGTAGCTCCTATGGCTGGGAGGTCAGGTCCTCTTTGGGCACTGGTGCTGTCTCTGTAGCTCCTATGGCCGGGAGGTCAGGTCCTCTTTGGGCACTGGTGCTATGTGTCTGTAGCTCCTATGGTCGGGAGGTCAGGTCCTCTTTGGGCACTGGTGCTATGTGTCTGTAGCTCCTATGGCTGGGAGGTCAGGTCCTCTTTGGGCACTGGTGCTGTCTCTGTAGCTCCTATGGCCGGGAGATCAGGTCCTCTTTGGGCACTGGTGCTATGTGTCTGTAGCTCCTATGGCCTGGAGGCCAGGTCCTCTTTGGGTGCTGGAGCTACAGTATGTGTCTGTAGCTCCTATGGCCGGGAGGTCAGGTCCTCTTTGGGCGCTGGTGCTATGTGTCTGTAGCTCCTATGGCCTGGAGGTCAGGTCCTCTTTGGGCACTGGTGCTATGTGTCTGTAGCTCCTATGGCCGGGGGGTCAGGTCCTCTTTGGGCACTGGTGCTATGTGTCTGTAGCTCCTATGGCCGGGAGGTCAGGTCCTCTTTGGGCACTGGTGCTATGTGTCCGTAGGTCCTATGGCCTTGAGGTCAGGTCCTCTTTGGGCACGGGTGCTGTCTCTGTAGCTCCTATGGCCGGGAGTTCAGGTCCTCTTTGGGCACTGGTGCTATGTGTCTGTTCCTCCTATGGCTGGGAGGTTAGGTCCTCTTTGGACACTGGTGCTATGTGTCCGTAGCTCCTATGGCCGGGAGGTCAGGTCCTCTTTGGGCGCTGGTGCTATGTGTCTGTAGCTCCTATTGCCTGGAGGTCAGGTCCTCTTTGGGCATTGGTGCTATGTGTCTGTAGCTCCTATGGCCGGGTGGTCAGGTCCTCTTTGGGCACTGGTGCTATGTGTCTGTAGCTCCTATGGCCGGGAGGTCAGGTCTTCTTTGGGCACTGGTGCTATGTGTCTGTAGCTCCTATGGTCGGGAGGTCAGGTCCTTTTTGGGCACTGGTGCTATGTGTCTGTAGCTCCTATGGCCGGGAGGTCAGGTCCTCTTTGGGCGCTGGTGCTATGTGTCAGTAGGTCCTATGGCCTTGAGGTCAGGTCCTCTTTGGGCACTGGTGCTATGTGTCTGTAGCTCCTATGGCTGGGAGGTCAGGTCCTCTTTGGGCACTGGTGCTATGTGTCTGTTCCTCCTATGGCTGGGAGGTTAGGTCCTCTTTGGACACTGGTGCTATGTGTCCGTAGCTCCTATGGCCGGGAGGTCAGGTCCTCTTTGGGCGCTGGTGCTATGTGTCTGTAGCTCCTATGGCCTGTAGGTCAGGTCCTCTTTGGGCATTGGTGCTATGTGTCTGTAGCTCCTATGGCCGGGAGGTCAGGTCCTCTTTGGGCACTGGTGCTATGTGTCTGTAGCTCCTATGGCCGGGAGGTCAGGTCCTCTTTGGGCACTGGTGCTATGTGTCTGTAGCTCCTATGGTCGGGAGGTCAGGTCCTCTTTGGGCACTGGTGCTATGTGTCTGTAGCTCCTATGGCCAGGAGGTCAGGTCCTCTTTGGGCGCTGGTGCTATGTGTCAGTAGGTCCTATGGCCTTGAGGTCAGGTCCTCTTTGGGCACTGGTGCTATGTGTCTGTAGCTCCTATGGCTGGGAGGTCAGGTCCTCTTTGGGCACTGGTGCTGTCTCTGTAGCTCCTATGGCCGGGAGGTCAGGTCCTCTTTGGGCACTGGTGCTGTGTCTGTAGCTCCTATGGCCGTGAGGTCAGGTCCTCTTTGGACACTGGTGCTATGTGTCCGTAGCTCCTATGGCCGAGAGGTCAGGTCCTCTTTGGGCACTGGTGCTACGTGTCTGTAGCTCCTATGGCTGGGAGGTCAGGTCCTTTTTGGGCACTGGTGCTGTCTCTGTAGCTCCTATGGTCGGGAGGCCAGGTCCTCTTTGGGCACTGGTGCTGTCTCTGTAGCTCCTATGGCCTGGAGGTCAGGTCCTCTTTGGGCACTGGTGCTATGTTTCTGTAGCTCCTATGGTCGGGAGGTCAGGTCCTCTTTGGGCACTGGTGCTATGTGTCCGTAGCTCCTATGGCCGGGAGGTCAGGGCCTCTTTGGGCACTGGTGCTATGTGTCTAGCTCCTATGGCCGGGAGGTCAGGTCCTCTTTGGGCACTGGTGCTGTCTCTGTAGCTCCTATGGCCTGGAGGTCAGGTCCTCTTTGGGCACTGGTGCTATGTGTCTGTAGCTCCTATGGCCGTGAGGTCAGGTCCTCTTTGGGCACTGGTGCTATGCGTCTCTAGCTCCTATGGCCGTGAGGTCAGGTCCTCTTTGGGCACTGGTGCTATGTGTGGAAATGATATTAAGGTTTGTTCTTCTGTTTCCTGTAGGTTCCTTGCCCAAATGGGTTGTGAACAAGTCCTCACAGTTTCTGGCCCCAAAAGTAAGTGACAACGTATTGCTCGTTATGGAGTCTGTATATCTTTGTTTTAGGGGCTTTATCGGTCATTTGATCAAGTAGTTAGTAACATGAGCAGAGGGAGCAATTGCAGGCAGTATAGTGAATTTATCTTTCATCCATAGGGGACGCTAGAGTAGTCCTGACGATGGGGTATAGACAGGTGACTATGGAGCTGGGCAATTTAATATTAAAATGTGTGTGTGCTGGCTCCGCCCCCTCTATGCCCCTCCTGCAGACCAGTTTTTTTTTTACTGTGCCCGAGGGAGTTGTTACATATCTCTGGGACTCCAGATATTCATTTTTCTACAAAAGGGTGACAGTTGGCCTCGGTCAGCCTGCACTGTGGGACTCTGCTAAGGATCCCCAGTACCATCAGACGGAGTCTGCAAGGGACAACATTATACTCCATTCCCCAGTTTACTGTATGAATGATCCCCGCAGCCGTCCACCATTTAGCAGGTGCCTAAAGTTGGTGAGTATAGTCCTACACAAATACTTGCTGCCTGTACTAGTCATACCTAGACACACCCAGCAATTCCTGCAACAGTGTTGCTATATGGATATGATATATCCCAGGCAGGGTACCCGGGATCCAAAATGGCATCCATCAGGTTCAGCAAAAAGCAGCATTAACAGGTACGTACTTTCTTACTGCACTGATCTCCTCTCCCCATGTACTGTCCGCTGTGCCTGCCTACTGACATGTCACTGACATGTCAGCAGGGCGGCGGCGTGTGTGATGTCCCCGCTGCCTAGCGTGCCGCTCATGAAACTGGCACAGGTTGTATGAAGTGGGGCAGAGAAGAGCAATCGGGCACTGTGTATTGTGCCCTGCATTTATTCCATGTTATACATATATATTTGTGTTTATATTGTATGCATACTGGGGTCAAAGATTAGACATCTTTGACTGCAGAGAAGTGGATGCGCATCTCCTCCTTCCTGTGGTTACTGCGAACGTGACCGGCAAAGCACAGGAACTCTGAACCACAGAAGTATAGCACGCGATTGTGCTGCCTGTGGTCCGCCGGCTCCTGTAGTACAAGATGTGACGCCAGGTTGGGTGTCGCAGTTGTCTGGCATTATGTCAGATTTAACTGCTCAATTGGCTGCAAGTTGTTGGAGGCCCATGTCATTGTACCGGTCCCAGTTCCGCAAAGTCACCAGAGATTTAATTCCAGTTTTGTTTTCTGGTTCCCAAGCCAGACAGAACAGTGAGACCAATTTTGAATTTGAAATCACTCAATCCTTACCTCAGGGTATTCAAATTCAAGATGGAATCTCCGCGTTCAGTCACCGCAGGTATGGAAGGGAAGCAGTTCCTGGTGTCTTTGGACATAAACGATGGTTCTCTCCACATTCCTATCTGGTTACCACATCAGCAGTATCTGCAATGTGCGATACTCGACACCCACTATCAGTTTCAAGCCCTGCCTTTCCGGTTGTCCACAGCACCAAGAGTTTTCACCAAAGTGATGGCTGTGATGATGGCGTATCTACAAACACATGGAATAAACATCATTCCTTATTTAGACAATTTGCTTCTCAAAGCATCATCCAAAGAGCGCCTTCTTCAAGACGTTTTAGTTACTCAAAAGGCTCTCGTTCAACATGGTTGGATAATCAATGTGATCAAGTCACAGTTAGTTCCCACTCAGAGAATTCTATTTTTGGGCATGATCATAGACACTGTTTTGGAGACGGTATTCCTTCCTGTCAGCAAGGCTCATGCCATTCAGGCGTTAGATCGCCAGGTCCTTCAACCTAAATGGGTATCCATTCATCTTTCCATTCGGTTGTTGGGAAAGATGGTAGCAGCCTTCGAGGCTTTACAATTTGGAAGATTCCATTCCAGACCCTTCCAACTAGATCTGCTATCCAAGTGGACAAGGTCCCATCTCCATTTGCATCGTATAGTCAGATTGTCCCCTCAAACTCGTCTTTCTCTACTGTGGTGGCTCAAGGAGCAGAATCTTGTGCAAGTCAACATGGCCGGGGTGCGGTGACACTTCAAAACACATTTCAAGGTCAATGGACACCTCAAGAAGCAAATCTTCCCATAAATGTGTTAGAATTGAGGGCAGTTTACCGAGCTTTGTGTCAAGCTACTCCAATTAGTAGTAGTAGTAGTAGTACGTTTATTTATAAGGCGCCGCAAAGTGTCCGCAGCGCCGTACATAGCAAACAAAAAAACAAATTACAAGGTAACGTACAGGGTGTGTTGAAAAATACAGTATAAATAGGGGTATAGCTGGTAGAACTAAAATCAGCATCAGTTCAGAAGTAGGTGTGGAAATTGTCGAGGAGACTGAAGATGAAGTAGAGGAAGGGAAGAACAGGACAGGAGCACAGGTGAGGTAATGAGGTAGGGTGAGTACGTGAGGAAGGAGGGCCCTGCTCATAAGAGTTAACATACTAAAAATAGGTGGGTGGACGAACGAAAGACAATAGGATAAGTAGGAACGGAGGGGAACGGAGGCAGGATAGGAGGATCAAAAGAGGTTAGGAGGAGGGATAGGCTAGTCGAAAAAAGTGCGTTTTGAGGGAGCGCTTGAAGGAGGTAAGGGAATCAGAAAGCCTGATGGGTGGCGGGAGGTTGTTCCAGTGCAGGGGGGCAGCGCGAGAGAAGTCTTGGACACGGGAGTGGGAGGAGGTGATTAGGTGAGAGGTCAGTCGGCGCTCAGCGGTGGAGCGAAGAGGACGGGAGGGAGTGTGGATAGAGATCAGTGAAGAGAGGTAGGGAGCTGTGGAGGAGTAGAGAGCCTTGTAGGTGGTGGTGAGGAGTTTAAAGAGAACTCGGAAAGGAATGGGGAGCCAGTGAAGAGATAGACAGAGGGGGGAGGCGGAGGTAGAGCGGCGGGAGAGGAAGATGAGCCGGTACTTCTTTACTTTCACGGCGCCAGCATGGCGCCGCGCGTACTTCCGGGTTACGCTCGCCACTAATTAAGTAAAATAAACTAAGTTAACGCCATGCCAACATGGATAGTTCATACCTCCACTATCCATGTTGGCATGGAGTTGATTTTAATTAGCGTGGCGAGCGTAGCGAGCCACCGAGCCCGCAGCGTGGGCGAGCGAAGCGAGCCCCGCAAGGGGACTCTGACGCGCGGCGCCATGCTGGCGCCGTGAAAGTAAAGAAGTACCGATGAGCCTACCAGCAGCGTTAAGAATGGATTGGAGAGGTGCGAGGCGGGTGAGAGGTAGCCCAGAGAGAAGGATGTTGCAGTAGTCAAGGCTGGAGATGACAAGAGAGTGAATGAGAATTTTGATTGCGTCAGTGGAGAGGAATGAAAGGAAAAGCTGTGCAGGCTCAGTCCGACAATGCCACGGCTGTGGCATATATCAACAAACAGGGCAGAACCAGAAGCAAGGCAGCCATGAAGGAGGTGGTGACAATCCTTTGTTGGGCCAAAAGACATTCTCAAGCATTCTCAGCAAATTTTATACCTGGAGTCTGCCAATTAGTAGATCGGTGAGGGATGCCAGAGGAAACGACAAAAAGCTGCCCAGTTACTACTCCAGGACTCAAGATCCGCAAGCTCTTGCAGTGGACGCATTGACAGCTCCGTGGCCATTCCAATTAGTCTACTCGTTTCCACCATTTCCATTTCTTCCCCGATTTCTCAAGAGGGTGAAGCAGGCACAAGTGCTGGTCATCCTCATTGCTCCAGGTTGGCTAAGGAGATCTTGGTATGCCAATTTCCAGTTTCTACTTTCGGACGACCCTTGGACCAGACCTGCTTCTGCAGGGTCCTTTCCTTTATCAGGATGTCATCTTTCAACAATGATACGAGCACAGAAAGCCATTACCTCTAAATATTATTATCGAATCTGGAAAGCGTATGTCCTGTGGTGTGAAAAAATACATTCGTCAGTGGTGACATTTCGACTAAATGTCTACTTTGGTTTCTTCAATCTGGATTGGAAGCTGGTTCACTAAAAGTCCAGGATTCAGCCACCTTTTTTGGCACCTACAGCTCCGTGGGATCTTACCCTCGTATTACAGTTCCTACAGTCTCCACTGTTTGAGCCACTAAAATCTAAGATCTAAAATATTTAACTTGGAAAACTATTTTGTTACTTGCCCTTGCTTCAGCCAGGCGAGTGTCTGAATTAGGAGCTCTGTCATGCCGTTCGCCTTATTTGATCTTTCATGAAGACAGGGCAGAACTTCAAACTCGTCAGGATGTTCTACCAAAGGTGGTTTCGGCATTCCCCATAAATCAACCTATTGTGGTGGCTGTGTTAGTGGACGAGTCTCCAGCTGCAAAGTCTCTAGATGTTGTAAGGGCGCTTTGCATCTACAGTATGTTAAGAGTTTCCATCTGCAAAACAGATGCTCTTTTTGTTCTGTATGAAGAAAATAGACAAGGTTGATTTGCCTCAAAACAGACCTTGTCCAGGCGGATACATCTTACAATTCATCAGGTGTATACTGCAGCATCGTGGCCGGTGCTGGCATCAGTATCATTCCACCAGTTCCGTGGGTCCTTCTTGGGCAGCTACCTGGGGAGTTTCAACTTTACATTTGTGTCCTGCAGCAACTTGGGCTGGCAGACGCACGTTCAAAAAATGTTATCGGTTTGATACGATTGATGCTCCTGAATCTTTGTTTGGCTGCACGGTTCCACAAGACTCTCAGCGCTCTCCCGTCCGTGTAAGGGGCTTTGCGATGTCCCTAACGCAAGAACTACTCTAGCGTCCCCTATGTATGAAAGAGAATATAGGATCTTGGTACTTACCAATAAATCCCTTTCTCTGATTCCATAGGGGATGATAGAAGCCCACCTCTCCGCTACTTCATTTACAGGAGACTGGTTATATTTCAATTAGATTGTTCTGGGTTGCTGTTGCTTGCCAGTTTAGTTTTACTTAATGAGTGGTTGGTTCATGTGTTTATATATCTCCTACTCCATTGTATGTTTCCCGTCTCTCCTTGGGCATAGTGTTTAACTGGTCTGTGGGAGGGGCATAGAGGGGGAGGAGCCAGCACACACACATTTTAATATTAAAGTGCCCGGCTCCATAGTCACCCGTCTATACCCCATAGCGTCCCCTATGGAACCAGAGAAAGGAATTTATCGGTAAGTACCTAAATCCTATTTTTTCTTCATGGTGGTAGAACAACCCAGCTACAACATAAGACATATAAGACAGATGGAGACTCATATTCACCAACAGACCCAGTAAATGGTGGCCACATTTGGTTTAGTACCAGAAAGTACTAAAACATTTAAGGAGTTGCAATTGTTACTTCAGAGGACTAAGGAGATGTCAGGGGAGAGTTGTAGAACACTCCGCACCTTCTCCTACCCTGCATGTGATTATAGGATAAGAACTTCATGTGGCGAGAGGTGATCGGCCAGGAGCCAGAAGAGATTGTTGGTGTATATCCAAAAACTTATTAAAACCTCATTTTTCATCCTATGGATCCTGTGTCCACCCATCAGTGTCTGGTCTCTAATACCCCTTACCCCTTTTACACCAAATCCCTGGTCTTTGAACACGGGAGTTTCCAGGGTTGGACCCAGCAGGCCACCTCTCTTGCCTTAGTGGTCTTCTGCTCCCAGTCCTGCCCGGGTTATGGTGACACCTAACTCCACTGAAAAGAGGTAGATGTGAATCCTGATAGATCTCAGATCTTGGGTAGCAGTGTCTACTACTCCTTACAGATTGTACACAACAAATTGTCAATGGGTGGAAAACCTCTTGAGATTCTAAGAACTAATGAGCAGATCGAGATACAGATATGATACATATAGGAGGAATAAAGAAAGGGCTTATAAATCATTAGTGCAAGACCGCAACATGGGGAAGGGAGAGGGGCAGGTTTATCATATACAGTACTGTAGCAGCTAAATATATATATGTTCCTGTGTCTCCAGGCCATGAAGAAGATGTACAAAGCCTGCTTGAAGTATCCAGACTGGAAGAAGAAACACAACCCTCAACACAAGCCCTGGATCTATCCAGAGCAGAGCACCCTGCCCACCATCAGCCTCTCCGAGGTGTCCGTCCTGCACGCCGACTCGCTGGAAAATATTGATGAGAGTTGTGTGGCAGAGACTAAGGATGACCGGGGAGAGGCCAGCGATGACGACAGTGTCAACTGAGAGCCGGCAACCTCCACCAGATACTAATGACCATGGCGGGGGCCTGAGAGCGGTCCTGTCGCTATGGATGGAGAGTTGGTGGAGAAGGACAGTGGGGGCTAGTGGGTTTTAAATGAAAAGAGTTAATTTTTATACAACCCCCCCAGGGTTCTGGGCATTTGTATTTTGGTCCTGTGTCCGTAAAAAAATCTTCATCGGTAGAGAACTTGTTAATGATCTTAATGAGGCTCTGCTCTGGAACTGGTCAACTTTGACATTCTGCCAAGGCTGTAGGACAACCGGAGGGGAACCTTTAGGAACCGCGCTAGAAGCGGGTCCTTAAAGTCGTATTTTATCTATGTCCTCCATGTAGATTGGGGGGGGGGGGGTGGAATGTGGCCAATCTCTGCTGAGACATCTCAGTCCATCATAGAAATATTGCAAGGCTTCTCTTAATGTTTTGGTTTTAAAGCACATACCACCCTAAACTCCAGCGTATGAGGAGACGATAGTCTTTAATGGGATACGATGAGAGTTGGCGTCATTTATGGGAACGGGAGAAGTAGTGGATATTTCCTGTGTACAACTGCCATAGTGAACCGTGCACAGCATACGCCTCATTTCGCCTCCATGTGTATTTGTTAGCGACCACTTGTAGGAGAGAAGCCATTAAAGGACCACCCCCCCACCCCCCGCGCCCAACACAATTAGTCCTGGGACCTGTTGATGAAGGCACAGAAGAGGACGATGCGGCATTGGTGTTTGTCCGAGGCCTTGCGCATATGCTGGGGACCTTTATGATGCAGAGAACAGGAAGTCACAATGTTACAAAGTTACTGTACTGTTTCCGGGAACATGTAGAACGCTGCTGATTCCGTCTACCTCTCGCGCACAGAACGATAATCGCACTAGTGAAACGCTGCCAGTAAGGGCGGGATGTACTATTACTCGCATTTCTGTAGTGAAGTGTAGTTGTTTTTTTCGTGATGATTTCGCTCTCTTTTTGCGGAGATCTCCGCGTTATGTACTATTTTTTTTTCCTATGTTCATGTCCGCGTTAACTCTGATATCCGTCGGAATAGTTACGCATTTTTTTTTTTTTTTTGCGCATGCGCAATGACGTTTACTCCTGTCATGTCAGTTGTTTCTGTGTGTGCTGTGCGGCGCGGGTTTCTCTCACTCCCAGGCGCCACCTACTCTGCCCATCACCATAGCCCTACCACCCCTCAGAACCTACTGTGCCCATCACCAACGCCCTACCTCCCCTCAGAAACCTACTGTGCCCATCACCTCCGCCCTACCACCCCTCACACGTGCCTATCAATTCAGCCCTACCACCCCTCACCCTAACAACATCCCTTGCCCTAATTTAACAATGACGACACCTTAATCTGCTTCAAACCAAACCCCATTTTGCAATTTGGCATTACCTCTAACAAATAATCCATGCAAACATCACATTGCCCTCATTACCCTAAGCCACGTCTATCCAGCAAAATGCATTCTAATGAGATGCCCACAAGACAACCAACGCCCCTATTAACTCAGACAAATAATAAAAAAAAAAAATTACCTTCTTGTTTAATATATTTGTGACATAAAAAAAACCCCCATGAGATAAAACAGTGTATTAACGCCTGAAATACAAGGCGAATTAATTCCACACAAAGCTGAGCGCTGCGAGTGTTAGTACATCACACAGGCGCTTCAGCTACACAGAGATGAATGAGGGGATCTGCCGCGCCGGAAACTCCGCGAGAACAGAAGCCGGCGGAGTTTTTTTTTCAACAACACAATGAAACTTGATTAATACATAACACGAAGCCATTGCGGACGCGAAACATGGATGTCTACGGAGCGGTAAGCGTTAGTACATCCCGCCCTAAGAGAGAAAAGGGACAATTTATAGGATAATTCCATCTCTATGTAATGTCTGTAATAAAGAGAATATTTGCCCACGAAACGCGCCAGTCTATGTGTTATTGAAACTCCTGTTGTTGGAGCATCCGGGAACCCTGGTAGGGGTATTACTGCACAGGTGGGAGTGTAACTGGGAGCTTGCATTAAAAACAAAACTGGTGCTGTAACCCATAGTAACCAAGTAGAGGTTTGCACTCTATACCACGCATGCATAAATTACATGTAGAATCGGAATGGATGAGGGGGTTCTGCAACTTTTTCTAAGCGCAATCATTTAATTCTGTCTTTTCTCTGTGCTTTTCAGCCATGTAACCATATCCACCACTGTATAAGCCCCTTGTCCTATCAGAACAATCTGCAGTGGCTCTGGGGATGTAGTTGTATTCCAGAGCAGATCAGGCCCGAGTCATCTCCTGGGGACACATTTCTGAGCCGCTCTCCCTGATGATATATAGAGTTGGCTGAAACGCGCAGGACAAGAACAGCCGGAATGGCATGCAGTAGGATTTGTAGGAGATATAACGGACATCTGCTGTGTGTTCTTATCCCTGCCCGCCACAGACCTCACCTGTCAACAGGTAAAATTCAGGCGGCAGTGCCAGCAGAACGTGGCAAGTGGCGGGCGCATCCTTTCCTATTATTATTTCTTTTTATGCTATAGCGCCAGCGTATTCCGTCACTCCTCACAATTGGGGATGCAGTAATAAAACAATACTGGGTGCCGGCAGCGAGGTAAGACTAAGCAAAGTGCGTCAGTTATGTGGTGCCTGTCACCAGCCGCCATCCCCGCTCCTGACTCTGGAGGCAGCCACATGTCCCTGCAGCTGGGAAGCGGTTAATAGATGTGTCACAGGCCGAGAATGACCTTGAGGATAAAGGCATCTCTCTCGGTATCCGGAACGCTGTCAGAGCAGTTTCCATGACAACCCCTAGAGAATTCCTGGCTGGCTGTTGTCATCGGGATAACGTCCGATTCCATCATTTGTCTGACGGACGTGCTGCGTCCAGACACCGCGCCGCCCAGAGGGACCGCAGCAGATATCTATGGCCAGCGACCGCAGATAACATATGTGTCTATGGGGGATGTGATGCCGTCAGATTTACCAGAATGCAAAGGCCCCACATTGAGAGCCAGTATTAGCCCATTTTTGGGGGGTCAAGATGCTGAAAACAAGGGGTGATCACAGCTTAATACGTGATCCGCTTTATGAATAATATTAAGGGAAGATTTATCAAAACTGGGAGAGAGATAAAGTACTAACCAGCCAGCTCAGAACTGTCATTTTTCAAACACAACCAGTAATATGACAGTTAGGAGTCACTACTTTATCTTTTTCCAAGCGTTGATAAATCTCCACCAAAGAGCATTATTATTACAGTGTCTAGGTCGACATGCAAAAGGTCAACAATCAAAATGTCGACATGAATTCATCATTTTTTGGACTTTAACCTCCACTCGGACTCCAATTGGGAACAGCAAAGTGTGCTGAGTGAGGCACCAAACATGGGTACGCACTACATTAATTGGGGGATCTATGTTGACAGGTCCCCACATTAACACCAAACAAAACGGAAACTTTGTGCATGTCGACCTGTTTGGTGTTGGGGCGGTGTAATGGCCGTGAGCGAGACAGAGAACATTCCACACATGAGGGGTCCTGTTTCCTGACTGACTAAGCCACCCTCATATATACTGTACCACCATGGTGTCAAATGCCCCTCCAGCTATTGTGGAACTACACGTCCCAGCATGCCCTGCTACAGTTTTAGCAATCCATTATATCAAATCTGTGGCAGGGCATGCTGGGATGTGTAGTTCCACAACAGCTGGAGGGCCATGAGTTTGACACAACTGCTGTACTAGCTATGAGATGCGCTTTGATGATGTCCTGAGTGTTGTTATGGAAACACTGCATTATATATTGCACAGGGCCGGTGCAGTGAGCGCTATCAGTGCGCAATTCCTCAAACCCCTCCAGTTGCAGCACAATCTGAATTATTACTCTTTATGCAGTGCAGAGCACTGCTCTGCAAATGTTGTGCGCTTCCCTCAGTAGATACTGCACTTTGTTCTTCCATGGAATCCCCTGGGAATCAACCGGCTCTGGATGAGAACAACTGAGCGCAACGTGGGAATTGCATGCACTCATTATAATGGCGGCATCACACGGAGACTGGAATCCGTGGATGCAGAGAAACTGTGCTGGAAGACACAGAGAAATTCACAAACACAAAGGTCATTAGAATTTTAGCTTCTGATTCCAAAGAAGCTCTGTGCAAAAACAGGATTCGCCAGTCGCTGAATGCAAAGCACTGCAGAAACTTGTCTATACTACATAACCAACATGGCCGCCGGGGCACTTCCTGAGTACAAGCTGGAGCAGGAGACATAGCCAACATGGCCTCCGGGGCACTTCCTGAGTACAGGCTGGAGCCGGAAACATAACCAACATGGCCTCAGGGGCACTTCCTGAGTACAGGCTGGAGCCGGAAACATAACCAACATGGCCGCCGGGGCACTTCCTGAGTAAAAGCTGGAGCTGGAGACATAACCAACATGGCCTCAGGGGCACTTCCTGAGTACAAGCTGGAGCCGGAGACATAACCAACATGGCCTCAGGGGCACTTCCTGAGTACAAGCTGGAGCTGGAGACATAGCCAACATGGCCTCCGGGGCACTTTCTGAGTACAAGCTGGAGCTGGAGACATAACCAACATGGCCTCAGGGGCACTTCCTGAGTACAAGCTGGAGCTGGAGACATAGCCAACATGGCCGCCGGGGCACTTCCTGAGTAAAAGCTGGAGCCGGAGACATAACCAACATGGCCTCCGGGGCACTTCCTGAGTACAAGCTGGAGCCGGAGACATAACCAACATGGCCGCTGGGGCACTTCCTGAGTACAAGTCGGAGCCAGAGACATAACCAACATGGCCTCCGGGGCACTTCCTGAGTACAAGCTGGAGCTGGAGACATAACCAACATGGCCACCTGGGCACTTCCTGAGTACAAGCTGGAGCCGGAGACATAGCCAACATGGCCGCCGGGGCACTTCCTGAGTACAAGCTGGAGCCGGAGACATTGCCAACATGGCCACCGTGGCACTTTCTGAGTACAATCTGGAGCGCTGGAGACATAGCCAACATGGCCTCTGGGGCACTTTCTGAGTACAAGCTGGAGCCGGAGACATAACCAACATGGCCTCCGGGGCACTTCCTGAGTACAAGCCGGAGCCAGAGACATAACCAACATGGCCTCCGAGGCACTTCATGAGTACAAGCTGGAGCGCTGGAGACATAGCCAACATGGCCACCGTGGCACTTTCTGAGTACAATCTGGAGCGCTGGAGACATAGCCAACATGGCCGCCGAGGCACTTCCTGAGTACAATCTGGAGCGCTGGAGACATAGCCAACATGGCCTCTGGGGCACTTCCTGAGTACAAGCTGGAGCCGGAGACATAACCAACATGGCCGCCGAGGCACTTCCTGAGTATAAGCTGGAGCTGCAGATATAACCAACATGGCTGTAGGGTGCGCAATTGAACCAAAGTGCTGCTATACACACATTCACAGAGTAGAAAACACCTTAGACTACTCAAAACATGAAGCAATTGTGGAAAGAAGTGAATCTGTGGGATAGCGCTCAGAGGTAGCCAAATAATGAGGTGATTAAACCATATAATGGTATAAATTATGGAACACCATACAAAACCCTATACATTACTCATCAGAGGTCAACAGGTGAGTATGTAATAGAAGGGATGGATGGTCCAATTTCATCAGATTCTCCCCTTATTAAAGTGGTGACTTGTCATAAAAGCATATAACAGAGGGTTCCCGGCAAACAGCAGGCATACAGATGTTAGGGTGAAGTCCTTCAGTCTGGGTCCCTTGTATCCGGAAGACAAGGGGGGCTCAGTCCAGGGTGCTCCACTGCCACGATCCTTTACCCAGGAACCACGCTGTCCAAGTACACGCTTAACGCGTTTCGGAATGAGTTTCCTTCATCAGAAGTGTGTAATTAAAATGTCCATAAGGAGGCATATATATACTGCTATGCATTAAGAACATAATACAGATCAGCTGCCGCTAATCGGCATACAACATCCGGCTTCCCCGTGAAACCAATATGGAGGTGCGTTCCATTACATGGAAGTACGCGGCTCAGTGTGATTCAGCCTTCTCCGACTGGAGCGCATCCATCATCTGTTACCGCTGGACACACAGGATGTGACGTTTGCGTGTCACAAAAGCGGAGGTCAACAGGTAAGTATGTAATAGAAGGGATGGATGGTCCAATTTCATCAGATTCTCCCCTTATTAAAGTGGTGACTTGTCATAAAAGCATAAAACAGAGGATTCCCGGCAAAAAATGTTTTAATTACACACTTCTGATGAAGGAAACTCATTCCGAAACGCGTTAAGCGTGTACTTGGACAGCGTGGTTCCTGGGTAAAGGATCGTGGCAGTGGAGCACCCTGGACTGAGCCCCCCTTGTCTTCCGGATACAAGGGACCCAGACTGAAGGACTTCACCCTAACATCTGTATGCCTGCTGTTTGCCGGGAACCCTCTGTTATATGCTTTTATGACAAGTCACCACTTTAATAAGGGGAGAATCTGATGAAATTGGACCATCCATCCCTTCTATTACATACTCACCTGTTGACCTCTGATGAGTAATGTATAGGGTTTTGTATGGTGTTCCATAATTTATACCATTATACGGTTTAATTACTTCTTTATTTGGCTACCTCTGAGCGCTATCTCACAGATTCACTTCTTTCCACAATTACTTCCGGAGTACAAGCTGGAGCCGGAGACATAGCCAACATGGCCGCCTGGGCACTTCCTGGGTACAATCTGGAGCCGGAGACATAACCAACATGGCCGCCGGGGCACTTCCTCAGTACAAGCTGGAGCCGGAGACATAACCAACATGGCCACCTGGGCACTTCCTGAGTACAAGCTGGAGCCGGAGACATAGCCAACATGGCCGCCTGGGCACTTCCTGAGTACAAGCTGGAGCCGGAGACATAGCCAACATGGCCACCGTGGCACTTTCTGAGTACAAGCTGGAGCCGGAGACATAGCCAACATGGCCACCGTGGCACTTTCTGAGTACAAGCTGGAGCCGGAGACATAGCCAACATGGCCACCGTGGCACTTTCTGAGTACAAGCTGGAGCCGGAGACATAACCAACATGGCCACCTGGGCACTTCCTGAGTACAAGCTGGAGCCGGAGACATAGCCAACATGGCCGCCTGGGCACTTCCTGAGTACAAGCTGGAGCCGGAGACATAGCCAACATGGCCACCGTGGCACTTTCTGAGTACATGCTGGAGCTGGAGACATAACCAACATGGCCACCGGGGCACTTCCTGAGTACATGCTGGAGCTGGAGACATAGCCAACATGGCCGCCGTGGCACTTTCTGAGTACAAGCTGGAGCTGGAGACATAACCAACATGGCCACCGGGGCACTTCCTGAGTACAAGCTGGAGCTGGAGACATAACCAACATGGCCACCGGGGCACTTCCTGAGTACAAGCTGGAGCCGGAGACATAGCCAACATGGCCGCCTGGGCACTTCCTGAGTACAAGCTGGAGCCGGAGACATAGCCAACATGGCCACCGTGGCACTTTCTGAGTACATGCTAAAGCTGGAGACATAACCAACATGGCCTCCGGGGCACTTCCTGAGTACATGCTGGAGCTGGAGACATAACTAACATGGCCTCCGGGGCACTTCCTGAGTACATGCTGGAGCTGGAGACATAACCATCATGGCAGCCGGCGCACTTCCTGATAGGGTGACCAACTCATCCCTTTAATCCGGGACACATATTAATTACACAGGTTCTGTGGCAGTTTAAAACCAGGTGAAAGCCAGCCACAGAACCTGTGTAATTAATATGTGTCCCGGATTAATGCGATGAGTTGGTCACCCTACTTCCTGAGTACAAGCTGGAGCCAGAGACATAACCAACATGGCCGCCGGGGCACTTCCTGAGTATAAGCTGGAGCTGGAGACATAACCAACATGGCCGCCTGGGCACTTCCTGAGTACAAGCTGGAGCCGGAGACATAGCCAACATGGCCACCGTGGCACTTTCTGAGTACATGCTGGAGCTGGAGACATAACTAACATGGCCTCCGGGGCACTTCCTGAGTACATGCTGGAGCTGGAGACATAGCCAACATGGCCGCCGTGGCACTTTCTGAGTACAAGCTGGAGCTGGAGACATAACCAACATGGCCACCGGGGCACTTCCTGAGTACAAGCTGGAGCTGGAGACATAACCAACATGGCCACCGGGGCACTTCCTGAGTACAAGCTGGAGCCGGAGACATAGCCAACATGGCCGCCTGGGCACTTCCTGAGTACAAGCTGGAGCCGGAGACATAGCCAACATGGCCACCGTGGCACTTTCTGAGTACATGCTAAAGCTGGAGACATAACCAACATGGCCTCCGGGGCACTTCCTGAGTACATGCTGGAGCTGGAGACATAACTAACATGGCCTCCGGGGCACTTCCTGAGTACATGCTGGAGCTGGAGACATAACCAACATGGCCTCCGGGGCACTTCCTGAGTACATGCTGGAGCTGGAGACATAACTAACATGGCCTCCGGGGCACTTCCTGAGTACATGCTGGAGCTGGAGACATAACCATCATGGCCGCCGGCGCACTTCCTGATAGGGTGACCAACTCATCCCTTTAATCCGGGACACATATTAATTACACAGGTTCTGTGGCAGTTTAAAACCAGGTGAAAGCCAGCCACAGAACCTGTGTAATTAATATGTGTCCCGGATTAATGCGATGAGTTGGTCACCCTACTTCCTGAGTACAAGCTGGAGCCAGAGACATAACCAACATGGCCGCCGGGGCACTTCCTGAGTATAAGCTGGAGCTGGAGACATAACCAACATGGCCGTCAGGGCACTTCCTGAGTACAAGCTGGGGCCGGAGACATAATCAACATGGTCGCCGGGGCACTTCCTAGGTACACTCTGGAGCCGGAGACATAACCAACATGGCCGCCGGGGCACTTCCTGAGTACAAGCTGGGGCCGGAGACATAGCCAACATGGCCGTCAGGGCACTTCCTGAGTACAAGCTGGATCATACTTGCCGACTTTTCATCTTCACTTTGCGGGAGACCAGGGAGAGGGCAGCTAATTAGGGGGCGTGGGAGCTCTCAAATTTAATGTGGATAGCTCCGCCCATGACCAACCCCCATTTATGGCATTAAAATGGGCGTGGCCATGGGCGGAGCTATCCACATTACATATAGTACATCTAGTACCGTAGCACTTTCTAAAGGAACCCTGTTAAAGAAAAAATAGTGGGGAACAGAGGGAGGGAAGCAGGAGGGAAGCACGAAGCAGCCAGCCGCTATCTTACCATGTTATCTGACTGCAGCGCTGCCTTCTGCTGCTTGTGCCGCTCCCTCTGCTGCTCCTGCTCCCATAGCTGCCCCCTGCTGCGCTGCCTTCTGCTGCTTGTGCCGCTCCCTCTGCTGCTCCCGCTCCCATAGCTGCCCCCTGCTGCGCTGCTGCTATCTTACCATGTTATCTGCAGCGCTGCCCCCTGCTGCTTGTGCCGCTCCCTCTGCTGCTCCTGCTCCCATAGCTGCCCCCTGCTGCGCTGCCTTCTGCTGCTTGTGCCGCTCCCTCTGCTGCTCCCGCTCCCATAGCTGCCCCCTGCTGCGCTGCTGCTATCTTACCATGTTATCTGCAGCGCTGCCCCTTGCTGCTTGTGCCGCTCCCTCTGCTGCTCCTGCTCCCATAGCTGCCCCCTGCTGCGCTGCCTTCTGCTGCTTGTGCCGCTCCCTCTGCTGCTCCCGCTCCCATAGCTGCCCCCTGCTGCGCTGCTGCTATCTTACCATGTTATCTGCAGCGCTGCCCCCTGCTGCTTGTGCCGCTCCCTCTGCTGCTCCCGCTCCCATAGCTGCCCCCTGCTGCGCTGCCGCTATATTACCATCTTATCTGCGGCGCTGCCTTCTGCTGCTTGTGCCGCTCCCTCTGCTGCTCCCGTTCCCATAGCTGCCCCCTGCTGCGCTGCCTTCTGCTGCTTGTGCCGCACCCTTTGCTGCTCCCGCTCCCATAGCTGCCCCCTGCTGCACTGCCACTATCTTACCATCTCATCTGCAGCGCTGCCTTCTGCTGCTTGTGCCGCTCCCGCTGCTGCTCCTGCTCCCATAGCTGCCCCCTGCTGCACTGCCACTATCTTACCATCTCATCTGCAGCGCTGCCTTCTGCTGCTTGTGCCGCTCCCGCTGCTGCTCCTGCTCCCATAGCTGCCCCCTGCTGCACTGCCGCTGTAGCCACTGCCGACAGATCCCCGGCTGGATTAGCCGCGACGTCTGCCCGGGACTTCGTGACTTGCGCATGCGCAGTCCTTATTTATTTTTATTTTTTTGGCCAGGCGGGCTAAAAAAACGGGAGGATCCCACACATTCCCGGGAGACCGGGAGGAAAGAACAAAAAACGGGATACTCCCGCTAAATGCGGGAGGGTCGCAACCCTGATCTGGATGGCGGTGATGCAACCTCTGCCAACCACATGCTGGGAAGAATACACTTTGTAATGGAATTAGGACACTCCAGTAACAGACATGGCGTTGCGTTCCTTCCTGTGTGTACAGGTGTTCCATTCCTTCTCAGGTGCACCGGTGTTCTGTTCCTCCCCGCACACACAGGTGACACAGGGACTCCGTTCTTCCGAGAGTACAGGTGTTCTGCCCCCCCCGCAGGTGCGGGATACGGTTGTTGGGTCTACAGCAAGTTGGTCGACAAGCATTGGGTCAACACTGTTAGGTTGACATGGTTCTGGGTCAACATGGGTATAGCTTGACATGGGTCTAACTCGACAGGTCATTAGGTCGACACAAGCATTAGGTCGACAGTCAAAAGGTCGACATGGGGTTTTTCACTTTTTTTTTAGCTGACATGTGCCGACAGGCGGTATTTCATGCCCTTCCATCCACTAGGGCGTGGTGAGAATAATATAGTGTGCCGAGCGTAGCAAGCCACCGTGCCCGAAGCATTGCGAGCGAGGGGATGCGGTGCAGTGAAAACTGTGTCCATGTCGACATTCAGGTAAAAAAACATTGAAAACCCCATGTCGGCCTTTTGACTGTAGACCTAAACACTGTCACCCTAATGCTTGTGTCGACCTATTGACCTCTTCAACCTAAACCCATGTCGACCTACAACCACGTCGACCTTTCCCCATATCAACCTAACAGTGTCGACCTAATGCTTGTCGACCAATTTTCTGTAGACCAAATGATCCCAACCCCCAGGTGCACAGACATTCCTCCCCACATGCAAAGGCAGCCTTCCCCATGCACACAGATGTTCTGACCATCACCATGTGCACATAGATGTTCCATTCCTCCCAGTGTGCACTGGTGATCAAGTCCTCCCCATTCACACCGGCATCCCCCCCCCCCCCCACACACACACACACACTTGCACAGGTGCTCCATTCTTGCATAGGTGTTTTGCTCCTTCCCACGTGCACAGATGTCCAGCTCCACCCCACGTGCAAAAATTTCCAACTCCACCACACGTATACAAATGTCCCACTCCACCCCACGTGCACAGATGTCCCACTCCTCCTCCCGTACTCGGGTGTCCCGCTCCTCCCCCCATACTCGGATGTTCCGCTCGTCCCCGCGTACTCGGGTGTTCCGCTGGTCGCCACGTAGTCAGGTGTTCTGCTCCTCCCCACGTAGTCAGGTGTTCTGCTCCTCCCGCAGAGGCTGTGACACTACCCCTGGCATATCACTACAGCTCTGAGCACAGGCTGTGACACTACCCCTGGCATATCTCTACGGCTCTGAGCAGAGGCTGTGACACTACCCCTGGCCTATCACTACGGTTCTGAGCAGAGGCTGTGACACTACCCCTGGCATATCTCTACGGCTCTGAGCAGAGGCTGTGACACTACCCCTGGCCTATCACTACAGCTCTGAGCAGAGGCTGTGACACTACCCCTGGCATATTACTACGGCTCTGAGCACAGGCTGTGACACTACCCCTGGCATAGAACTACGGCTCTGAGCAGAGGCTGTGACACTACCCCTGGCATAGCACTACGGCTCTGAGCAGAGGCTGTGACACTATCCCTGGCATATCACTACGGCTCTGAGCAGAGGCTGTGACACTACCCCTGGCATATCACTACGGCTCTGAGCAGAGGCTGTGACACTACCCCTGGCATATCACTACGGCTCTGAGCAGAGGCTGTGACACTACCCCTGGCATAGCACTACGGCTCTGAGCAGAGGCGGTGACACTACCCCTGGCATAGCACTACGGCTCTGAGCAGAGGCTGTGACACTACCCCTGACCTATCACTACGGCTCTGAGCAGAGGCTGTGACACTACCCCTGACCTATCACTACGGCTCTGAGCAGAGGCTGTGACACTACCCCTGGCATAGCACTACGGCTCTGAGCAGAGGCTGTGACACTACCCCTGACCTATCACTACGGCTCTGAGCAGAGGCTGTGACACTGCCCCTGGCATAGCACTACGGCTCTGAGCAGAGGCTGTGACACTACCCCTGGCCTATCACTACGGCTCTGAGCAGAGGCTGTGACACTACCCCTGGCATATCACTACGGCTCTGAGCAGAGGCTGTGACACTACCCCTGGCATATCACTACGGCTCTGAGCAGAGGCTGTGACACTACCCCTGGCATATCACTACGGCTCTGAGCAGAGGCTGTGACACTATCCCTGGCATATCACTACGGCTCTGAGCAGAGGCTGTGACACTACCCCTGGCATATCACTACGGCTGCGAGCAGAGGCTGTGACACTACCCCTGGCATATCACTACGGCTCTGAGCAGAGGCTGTGACACTATCCCTGGCATATCACTACGGCTCTGAGCAGAGGCTGTGACACTACCCCTGGCATATCACTACGGCTCTGAGCAGAGGCTGTGACACTACCCCTGGCATATCACTACGGCTGCGAGCAGAGGCTGTAACACTATCCCTGGCCTATCACTACAGGTCTGAGCAGAGGCTGTGACACTACCCCTGGCCTAGCACTACGGCTCTGAGCAGAGGCTGTGACACTAACCCTGGCCTATCACTACAGGTCTGAGCAGAGGCTGTGACACTACCCCTGGCATATCACTACGGCTCTGAGCAGAGGCTGTGACACTACCCCTGGCATATCACTACAGGTCTGAGCAGAGGCTGTGACACTACCCCTGGCATATCACTACAGGTCTGAGCAGAGGCTGTGACACTACCCCTGGAATCATACAGCGTACAGTGATTCTGACGAGGACGTTCCATGCAGATACTGGGGTTGTTTCGTTACTTTATTGCACCATATAAATGAAGATTTGTAATACAATAAGTCTGATAGAGTTTTTTTGTTTTGTTTTTTAATAACTTTAACGACACAAATAAACAATTTCCCGCTGGTCAGATCCCCCGGGTGATATAACTATGATGGCAGATAATAAGCAAGATAAACCATTATGCAGTGCATTAGAAATACCATATACATGATATGATCACACAGCTCCCCCTGGTGGTGAGTATGAGAATGACACAGGTATATATGGAGAATTTACATCACAGCAGTCACAGTGGCGTATGTATAATGGGTGCCCACTGCAGGGACGCCGGGGCGCAAGTTTTTTCCACAGTTCGCTGGGGGTGATGGGCGAACTGCTGCCCTCCAGGTTCCGGTGCCCTAGGCAAATGCCTAGAGCTGCCTAGTGGTGGCGCCGGCCCTGGTACTGTTATATATTAATATAGTTTTCCATTCAGTATCCAGTGTATAAAAAGACCAATTTTCAAGACTGTTAAAACTCCCCCAGACTCCCGAACTTACTCCAATGCGCTGCAAAGAGGGAGATTTTGGATTATATTTTGAAACCCCCCTCTAAAAATCCTGCGTTTGCCACTAGTCGTACGGTGCTCACGCAGTTGGTGGACTAGATACAGTATGTCGTACGGCGCTCGCTCAGTTGGTGGATTAGATACATTATGTCCTACGGCGCTCGAGCAGTTGGTGGACTAGATACAGTATGTCGTACGGCGCTCGCTCAGTTGGTGGATTAGATACATTATGTCGTACGGCGCTCAAGCAGTTGGTGGACTAGATACAGTATGTCGCACGGTGCTCGCGCAGTTGGTGGATTATATACAGTATGTCATGTGGCGCTCGAGCGTTGGTGGACTAGATACAGTATGTCATACAGAGCTCGCGCAGTTGGTGGACTAGATACAGTATGTCATACGGAGCTCACGCAGTTGGTGGACTAGATACAGTATGTTGTGCGGTGCTCCAGCAGTTGGTGGACTAGATACAGGGCCGCATTAACAATGGGCCTGATGGAGCTATAGCTCCAGGCCCACTCTCCAAATAGGCCCATTTTGTAGCTAAGGGCCAGGGCTTTCCAACGAGCCCAGCCTCTTGCGTCGCTAGCCCCCCGGGAACGGGAGATACAGCCAGGCAAAGCTGGAACGTTTTCCCCATAGGATAACATGGGACTCGCTAATTCCAACCCCCACCCAGTTCCAACGGCTGCCAGTTCCCCTACAGCATCACAGAAACTCGAGGTTGATCTCAGTCGAACCCAAATCACTGGGCCTTCAATCTGATACCTTCTCCATATGGGGTCATTGGTTCTAGAGATATTAGGGGTAAACCACATTTTTTCATTTCTGAAATGTAATTTCATGGCTGTTCATGTTGTTTGAGGGCAGATTTCTCTGAAACCAAACGGCCCAGTTTCACGGGACCAAAATCATTCAAAGCTCAGATGTAAATGGGTCAGTTGGTTCCGAAGATATAGCTGTTTGTTTAAGGGGGGGTTCTCTCCCCCTCACACCAGAAAATGCAGGGACTAGGCTAGTGTAAATGGTGTGAATGTCCCTGCATGATCCTGGGACCATATTCCTGGGTAAGTCCCTGCATTTTCTGGTGTGAATGGGGTATTATTTTAAATAGCTGGGACCTGCAGTGCTCTGAATAATACAGCCCACTGGCAGCCCCCTGCTCTCTGCCCGGCTGTCAATGGCTGTCATTTCTGACCGGCGGTGGCTGTCCCCCAGTTACCCCCTTGGCAATGAACATGTAATCCCAAATGGCAATGAGCATGGAACCCCTGGCAATGAGCATGTAGGTAAGCAGCACTTATATAGCATAATTTTTAATAGGCATTATGATTTTTGGCATAATACGTAATGGACATGTACATTTTTGTGCATTATTGCTCAATCTGTTTGGTATAGTGTGTATTTTGGCTCAATACTTGTGGCAAAATGTGAATTTTACCTTAATCTGTGTGGCATAACGAGAATTTTGACTCAATCCATGTGCCATAGTGTGAATTTTGGCTCAGTCAGTGTGAATTTTGGCTCATTCCATGTGGCATAATGTGTAAGAGGCAAGTACAGTATAAGGGGTTACTATTGTGTTGCATGATTTGTATAAGGGGAATATGGTGTGGTAAACTTAGGTGACCACATAAAAGGTGCTGAAATGTTGTCTACCAAGTATCGGCTTTCAGTATGCTATTTAAGACTGGAGTGCCGCCTCACCCCTCAAGTATCTTAGGCCATCGGAATCCTGTGGTTGCACCTTTGGAGGGCACTCGCCAATATATCTCCCTGCATTTTTCCTATGCCCGCCCCCTGCCTGTTCCAGGCATATATAATTAGTTAGAAAGTATTTACACAAATAGAGACACACCCATGAGCAGACCACCCAACCAGAACACTGGTCACGCCTCCCACATTATTAGGTGCGGGCCACAACCCCTATTATTGCGCATAATAGGCCCTTGATAATTTTCAGCTCCAGGCCCATTTAGACCTAAATCTGGCACTGATTAGATACAGTATGTCGTACGACGCTCGAGCAGTTGGTGGACAAGATACAGTACGTCGTTTGGGGCTCGAGCAGTTGGTGGACTAGATACAGTATGTCGTACGGCGCTCGAGCAGTTGGTGGACTAGATACAGTATGTCAGAAGGCGCTCAAGCAGTTGGTGGACTAGATAAAGTATGTCATACGGCGCTCGAGCAGTTGGTGGACTAGATACAGTATGTCGTACAGCGCTCGAGCAGTTGGTGCACTAGATACAGTATGTTGTACGGAGCTCGAGCAGTTGGTGCACTAGATACAGTATGTTGTACGTAGCTCGAGCAGTTGGTGGACTAGATAAAGTATGTCATATGGCGCTCCAGCAGTTGGTGGACTACATACAGTATGTTGTACGGTGCTCGAGCAGTTGGTGGACTAGATACAGTATGACGTATGGCGCTCGAGCAGTTGGTGGACTAGATACAGTATGTTGTACGGCGCTTTAGCAGTTGGTGGACTAGATACAGTATGTCGTATGGTGCTCCAGCAGTTGGTGGACTAGATACAGTATGTCGTACGGTGCTCCAGCAGTTGGTGGACTATATACAGTATGTTGTGCGGCACTCGGGCAGTTGGTGGACTAGATACAGTATGTCGTACGACGCTCGAGCAGTTGGTGCACTAGATACAGAATGTCATATGGCGCTCAAGCAGTTGGTGGACTAAATACAGTATGTCGTGAGGCACTCGAGCAGTTAGTGGACTAGATACAGTATGTCGTACGGCGCTCGAACAGTTGGTGCACTAGATACAGTATGTCGTACGGCACTCGGGCAGTTGGTGGACTAGATACAGTATGTCGTACGGCGCTCGAGCAGTTAGTGGACTAGATACAGTATGTCGTACGGCGCTCGAACAGTTGGTGCACTAGATACAGTATGTCGTACGGCACTCGGGCAGTTGGTGGACTAGATACAGTATGTCGTACGACGCTCGAGCAGCTGGTGCACTAGATACAGAGGGTGACATTTATTAGAGATCGATGTTGGGTTTTTGGCGATTTAAAAACGGCCGTTTTTTTTTTTCAAATCGACTATTTACTGGGTGGCGATTTGCGGCATAAATCGCACTTTCTGAAAGTGCGAATTTTTTTTAACACCGGAATTCGCATCCAGATGTTTTCCCCATTGAAAAAGATACAAATCGCATTTTTAATGAGATGCGAATTTGGAAATCGCCCAAAAAAATGGTCTAAAGTTCCCCAAAAAAAAATAGACCTGATCCATGATTTGGTCAGAAACATGGCGATTTTGTCAGAACCATGCACAGATCATTGTGATCTGTGTATGGTTCTTTGTTAAAATATGTGTAAAAGTAAAAAAAAAATTGGCATGAGGTCCCCCCTCCTGTACATAACCAGCCCCGGGCTCATTGAGCCGGACCTGGTTCCAAAAATACGGGGGACAAAAAGCGTAGGGGTCCCCCGTATTTCTGAAACTAGCCCCGGACTCTTGGACCGGTCCTGGTTCCAAAAATACGGGGGACAAAAAATCTGGGGGTCCCCCGTATTTTGAAACCAGCACCGGGCTCCAACAGCCCCCAGTGTCATGCCACAGCCGGGGGACACTTTTTACACAAGGTCCCCCGGCCGCACCATGAGCACCGTGGCTGATCAGCCTTGGGCGGGGTACCTGGAGGAGTGGGGACCCCCCCAATAAAGGGGTCCCCCCCCAGGCTTCACCCGTCCAGGGCTGAAGCCCGGGGCTGTCACCGGCATCCCTGGCCATTGGACGCCGGCCTGATATGGTTAAATTCTCATTCCTAACATTGCTTAATACAGGAGAACTGCAAGTGCCAGCAGACCTCCCCCGCATGCTGGGACTTGGAGAACCACAAGTCCCAGCATGCGGGGCATTAATGGGCCCGCTGGGACTAGTAGTCCACCTGTAAAAAGAATGTTAAAAGAAAACACACACACAGAAAAGTACAACTTTATTACACACACACACACAAACACCTCACTTTTACACCGCTATACATACCGATCCAGGATCCAGCGCTGGTCTCTCTGCAGCAGAGCCGGACAGCCCGCACTGACAGCGGGGAGAACCGGCTTCCTTTGATGCAGCTAGCAGCTTCTGTCGCGCTGTCCCAGCGCGACACAGGCTGAAAGCGTGATTGGGCGATGCGTCTCCATCGAGACGCATAGCTCAGCCCTGATTGGCTGAGCTATGCGTCTCCATGGAGACACATAAGCCGGAGACGCTCTCAGCCTCTGTTGCGCTGGGACCAGTGGCGGCGGAACGGGGGGGGGGGGGGGGGGGGCGAGGGGGCAGCTTGCCCCCCCCCCAAAAAAAATTACTGAGGCGCTAAAGCAGCTGTGCGGGCGGGCGGCTGATTAATCAGTAATATAGGCGGGCGGGCGGTGGGCTGATTAAGATTGATCCAGCCTCCCGCCCGTCCGCCTATATTACTGATTAATCGCAGCCGCCCGCACAGCTGCTTTAGCGCCTCAGCAAGAATCCGATTCCTATTCGCAGCCGTCCGCATACATGGATGACTGCTGCGGGGAGATGTTGAGAACCAGCGCCCGCCAATCACAGTGGCTGTGGATGTGATGCGTCCACAGTGATTGGCGGGCGTGATGCGGGCCGTAGGGAGGGAGACTGGTCGCGTGGATCAGTGCATGGGCGGGAGCCGCGGGAGCATCCTACAACAGCCGCAGCAGCAGCCATCACGCTGTGCTGCCACAACTAAAACTTAAAGGTAAATGCTGCTCCTCTCACCCTCCCTTCCCCAGTGACTGACAGATCCAGGGGTTGTCATTTACCCCTGGATTCACACCCAAACAGGTTTATGTAATTATGTCTGATTATCATAATCAGACATAATCACATAAATCTGTTTGGGGGTGACACTGCCACTTTTTCCACTTTTTACGAGTAAATGACAACCCCTGGATTAATGTCAGTCCTGGTGTCTCTGGCCACATGTATATGCCGCTGCCCGGTGTATAATGCCCACGTGTATATGCCGCTGCCCTGTGTATAATGCCCATGCGTAAATGCCGCTGCCTTGTGTATAATGCCCACGCATATATGCCGCTGCCCTGTGTATAATGCCCATGCATATATGCCGCTGCCCTGTGTATAATGCCCACGTGTATATGCCGCTGCCAGTGTGTATAGTGCCCGGGGGTAACATATAGCAATTTAGGGGGCGCCAAAGTGAGATTATATCTTGCCCCCCCCCAACCTAAAAACGTTCCAGCGCCCCTGGCTGGGACAGCGCGACAGAAGCTGTTCGCTGCATCGGAGGAAGCCGGTTCTCCCCGCTGTCAGTGCGGGCTGTCCGGCTCTGCTGCAGAGAGACCAGCGCTGGATCCTGGATCGGTATGTATAGCGGTGTAAAAGTGAGGTGTTTGTGTGTAATAAAGTTGTACTTTTCTGTGTGTGTGTTTTCTTTTAACATTCTTTTTACAGGTGGACTACTAGTCCCAGCGGGCCCATTAATGCCCCGCATGCTGGGACTTGTGGTTCTCCAAGTCCCAGCATGCGGGGGAGGTCTGCTGGCACTTGCAGTTCTCCTGTATTAAGCAATGTTAGGAATGAGAATTTAACCATATCAGGCCGGCGTCCAATGGCCAGGGACGCCGGTGACAGCCCCGGGCTTCAGCCCTGGACGGGTGAAGCCTGGGGGGGGGACGACTTTATTGGGGGGGTCCCCACTCCTCCAGGTACCCCGTCCAAGGCTGACCAGCCACGGTGCTCATGGTGCGGCTGGGGGACCTTGTGTAAAAAGTGTCCCCCGGCTGTGGTATGACACTGGGGGCTGTTGGAGCCCGGTGCTGGTTTCAAAATACGGGGGACCCCCAGATTTTTTGTCCCCCGTATTTTTCGAACCAGGACCGGTCCAAGAGTCCGGGGCTGGTTTCAGAAATACGGGGGACCCCTACGCTTTTTGTCCCCCGTATTTTTGGAACCAGGTCCGGCTCAATGAGCCCGGGGCTGGTTATGTCCAGGAGGGGGGACCTCACGCCAATTTATTTATTTATTTTTTCATCACAAAATCGCACATTTTAAAAAAATCGCACCTTTTCATGACTAAAAAATCGCACTTTTCATCCCGAAAATCGCCCTACATCGCACTTTCTCGCACTTTTCATGCCGGAATACACACCTCATTAAATATTCGATTTCTGGAAAAAAATGCGATTTTAAAAAACGGTGATGCAGGGCGATTTGAGCAAAAATGGCATTTTCGGAAAAAGGTAAACACAATAAATCTCGCCCAGAATGTCATACGGCGCTCAAGCAGTTGGTGGACTAAATACGGTATGTCGTACGGTGCTCGAGCATTTAGTGGACTAATAGCTATGCCAATCTCTTAACAATTATACAAACTAAAAGATACTTTTATGTGGCGCTACACAACACAACACCAATTATTAAATACCAATTTTTTTATTCACATTTTATACCATAAGTGAAAAAGAAAAATAGAAAATAAAAAATGTATAAAAATATAAACAAACAAATAAATGAATGAATAAGTAAATAAAAATATAAAAAAAATAATAAAATATGAAATAAAATAAACATAATTGATATATAAATACAATCGATCAATATGCAAGCATAGAACCTCCTGGGGGTTAATTAAATTAATTCCAAGGCCAGGCACATTATAATAAGTCCAAGGACAGTGCTGTATGTTATTAACCCCTTCCCGACATTTGACGTACATTTACGTCATGGTCGGGAAGTACTTCCCGACACATGGCGTAAATGTACGTCATGGCTTTAAACTGTCACCGCGTCTATAGACGCGGTGACAGTTTAAACATGTCTGCTGTCCCTGACAGCAGACATGTCCCTGCATGCCCAGGGGGGGCTGCGATGCCGCCCCCCCGTCGGCGATCGCTGTGATTGGCTGTTCAGTGTGAACAGCCAATTACAGCGTTTTCTGTGTCACCGGCGAATAACGTTCGCCGGTGACACAGGGATCGGAGGTGATTGGTGCTGTAAAGTACAGCACCAATCACCACGGGGTGTAAGGGTGACACTGGTGTCACCCCACCTCACCCCGCCCGCCCCCAAAGGCCGTGATTGGTTCGTCGGACCGACGAACCAATCACAGCCATGGAGGGGGATTTAAACTAACGGTGACTGCACTGCAGACGCCATTCCGGTCTGGAATTGCGTGCAGTGCGGTCACCGTGCCTATCTGCCGTAGTATACTGACCTGATCCTTGCAAATACTTACCTGATCACTTGTAGCGTGCTGGATGCTTCCTGGATCCTGTTACTACTTGTGACTTCCTGTGTTGTGCTGCTGCAGTGTGATAGCGTTATAGATAGAGAGAGATAGAGAGAGATAGAGAGAGAGATAGAGAGAGATAGTGACAGAGAGTGCTATATTTTGTGCTGCTGCAGTGTGATAGAGTTATAGATAGAGAGATAGAGAGAGATAGAGAGATAGTGACAGATTGTGCTATATATTTTTTATATAACTGACTGCTGCCCCCCCCTTTTGTGCTGATCAGTATAAATTAACTGATCAGCAACTTTTTGGGGGCGCAGGTTTTTTTTTTAATATATATACCTGTCAGTGCTGCTGCTGCTGCAGTGTCATAGAGTGATAGATAGTGAGAGATAGAGAGATAGAGAGAGATAGTGA
Source organism: Crinia signifera (assembly GCF_055691185.1). Classification (NCBI taxonomy): domain Eukaryota; kingdom Metazoa; phylum Chordata; class Amphibia; order Anura; family Myobatrachidae; genus Crinia; species Crinia signifera. The sequence continues at coordinate 399,561,789 of NC_139218.1, read as the reverse complement.
CAGAGAGTGATAGAGAGTGCTATATTTTGTGTCTGCTGCCCCCCTTTTGTGCACCCCCAGCAACTTTTTGGGGGTGCAGGGGTTATTTTTTATATATATAACTGTCAGTGCTGCTGCTGCAGTGTCATAGAGTGATAGATAGTGAGAGATAGAGAGATAGAGAGAGATAGAGATAGTGACAGAGAGTGATAGAGAGTGCTATATTTTGTGTCTGCTGCCCCCGCCTTTTGTGCTGATCACTATATCTGAGGTGATCAGCAACTTTTTGGGGGTGCAGAGGTTTTTTTTTTTTATATATACCTGCCAGTTGCACTGTCAGTTGCACCAAAGGTTGTGCACCTGCTGCCCCTCACTGGTAATCAGTGTCGCATCAGTGATCACTAGAGACAGGATTATATGCATTTGCATATTTGCATATGCATTTGCATATTTTGCCCATTCTCACTGGTTATTGCATATTTTACCTAAAATCTAGTGATGGTGCATATTTTAGGCCCTGCCCCCTTTCCACCCGTGAGTCACAGCACTGCTTTGCCCTGCTGCTGCTGGCCAGGTAGTGGTAGAGTATGCAGGCTGGAGCAATATGTGCGCAGTGTGGGGAACCTTGGATGTACGCTATGTCTGACACTGCTCTAGGCTGCCAATCCATGTTGATAAAAGTCAGTCGGGGCGGATGTCATTACGAAGCTCCTGAACCATTGCCTGCCCCTGGCCTGGGACTTAACACCAAGAGACAGACTTCTGCAGCAGAGGAGGCGGGCGGAAGAGTTATGCCATCACGTGGCGCAGAGGAAATGGCATGTCACAGTGAGTGTGCGGCGCAGGGAGGAAGCCTTCCACTGCGCGCCCTCACACGCTATGCTGACATTTGATCCATCGGCGCTGGAGATGAGGGTCCGTGTAGTTGATGCAAGTAGAGATTTGGACGCTGCAGTCTGCTGTAGCAGCCAGGAAGAAAAAAATCCTGTGTACAGCACTAGACACCTGCAGATGCTGTGGGCCTTTTTTGAGGTTTATTTGCAACTAATTGTATACTGATTTTTAAATAAAGTTAAAAAGTACTTTTTTATTATTTAATGTAGCATATTTTAACACTTTTCATGCATATCTTAAGTATTTTTCATGCATATTTGCATGCATATTTCAAGCTTTTTATGTTGCATATAATCCTGTCTCTAGTGATCACCTTTTTTTTTTTTTGAGGGTGCTGTGGGGTCTTTTTTTAATTTTTTTTTTACACACACTGTGATTTTGTGGGTGTCCTGTGGCCACTGTGCGCTGATCAGTGACGTACATCACTGATCAGCTTTTTCAGCACAGGGTTGATCTATTTTTTTTTTTTTTTTTGATCAAATTCCTGTTGCCTTTGAGCGCTGTTCAGTGACGGACGTTACTGACCAACATCTGTGCTCAATTTTTGGCGCAGGACCTTTTTTTTTTTTTTTTTTAACCCCTTCAATTTTTTTTTTTTTTTTACCCCATCAATTTTTTTTTTTTTTTATTGGGATCAAATTCCTGTATAAAGTATTTTTTTTTCTGCACTACATACACACTACACACTACATACCCCCCTGGTTGAAATAAAGTTTGTACCCCCCCTACACTATACACGTGTTGAAACATTTCACTACCAGAAACACAAAAATAAAAATGGCATCCCAAATGTCATCCCAAATGTCATCCCAGTCATCCAGAAGAATGTATTCAGCGGAGGAGGCATATGCCATGCTTGCCTCTGACTCTGACACAGCCAGTGAGGCAAGCGGGGAATTTGAAGGATTCATCTTAAGCTCCTCCTTCTCCTCTAGTGATGAGGGACCCCCTCAAAGACGCCCCCGTAGAGCAGCTGAGACCCCCCCCCCCCCCAATAATTGATCTCGTATGGACCCCACCACCAGACAATTTTGAGCCCCAGGTTCCTGAGTTTTTGGCCATGCCAGGAATCCAATTTGATTCCACAGGTCTCAGAGAAAGTGACTTTTTCAAATTATTTTTCTCTGATGATTTTATAAATTTAATGGTGGACCAAACTAATTTATATGCCCAGCAGTTTATTGCTAAAAACCCCACGTCATCATTTGCTAGGTGGACCCCTGTAGATGCAGTAGAGATGATGACTTTTTGGGGTCTGGTGTTTCATATGGGCATAGTAAAAAAGCCAGAAATTAGGCAATATTGGAGTACAGATGTTCTGTACAGCACCCCACTTTATCGTATGGCCATGACCCGGACTCGTTTTGAGATGATCCTTAAATTTTTGCATTACAACGATAATGCACAGTGCCCACCCAGAGATGATCCCACCTTTGACCGGCTATTCAAAGTCAGGCCGGTCATTGATCATTTCAGTGCCAAATTTGCAGAGATGTACATCCCTGAAAAATTTATTTGTATTGACGAGTCCCTTATACATTTTAAAGGAAGGGTTAAATTCCGCCAGTACCTTCCCAGTAAGAGGGCAAGGTATGGCATAAAAATGTATAAGCTGTGTGAAAGCACCTCAGGGTACACCCACATGTTTAGGGTATATGAAGGGAAGGATTCAAGAATTGAACCGCCAGAATGCCCCCCCTCCCTCGTAGGTGTAAGTGGAAAAATTGTCTGGGATTTAGTGCACCCCTTCCTGGATAAAGGTTATCACCTCTATGTGGATAACTTTTACACTAGCATCCCCCTGTTTAAGGCCCTTGGTTCAAGAGGTACAGCAGCTTGCGGTACTGTGCGCAAGAACCAAAGAGGCCTCCCAAAAACGCACATTGCCCAAGTAATGAGAAGGGGTGAAAGCAGGGGAATATGCACCGAAAATATGTTGTTGGTCAAATATAAGGACAAGAGGGATGTCCTTATACTGACAACAATTCACGGAGACAGTACCACCTCCGTCCCTGTACGAGGTACCAGTACCCACACCTCAAAACCTAATTGTATCCTGGATTACAATAGGTACATGGGCGGAGTGGATCTTTCAGATCAGGTACTGAAGTCGTACAGTGCCCTGCGGAAAACAAAAATCTGGTACAAGAAGCTGGCCGTGTATATCATCCAGATGGCACTGTATAACGCTTACGTGCTATTCCGTTCTACCGGCCAGAGGGGGACATTTATGCACTTTCAAGAGGAAGTCATAAAGGGCCTAATATTTGGGAACCAGCAGGCAGAGGGCCCCAGTACTTCTAGTACTGGCCCCCGTATTGTACCAGGGCAGCATTTTCCTGATGAAATCCCCTCCACTGGAAAAAAGGGCAGGACACAAAAAAGGTGCAAAGTTTGCTATAAAAAGGGAATAAGAAAGCAAACTATTTTCCAGTGTGACACTTGCCCCGACAAACCCGGCCTATGTATAAAGGAGTGTTTTAAAATATACCACACATCTATGGATTATTAGGTTCATCATTTCACCGTGCTTCGGGGGTCTTGCTAATGCCACATAGCACCCACCATTCATTCCACCAGAATCTGAGCCGCAAAATCCAAAAATCACTCCTTCCCTTCTGAGTCCTGCCATGCACCCAACTGGTATTTTTTGGTCACATGTGAGGCATTGCCGTACTCGGGAGAAATTGGGGCACAGATTTTGGGGTGCTTTTTCTCCTTCATTCCTTCTGAAAATGAAAAATTTTGAGCCAGAACTGCATTTTTGTGTAAAAAAATGTAATTTTTCATTTTCACTGCCCAGTTGTATCAAAATTGGTGAAACCCCTGGGGGTTTGAAATGTACACTATACCCCTAGATGTATTCCCTGAGGGGTGTAGTTTGCAAAATGGGGTCACTTGTGGGGGGGTTCCACTGTATTGGTGCTTTGGGGGTCTTGCTAATGCGACATAGCACCCACCAACATTCCACCAGAATTTGTGCTGCAAAATCCAAATATCACTCCTTCCCTTCTGAGTCCTGCCACTTTATGGTCACACATGAGGCATTGCCGTACTCGGGAGAAATTGGGGCACAGATTTTGGGGTGCTTTTTCTCCTTCATACCTTCTGAAAATGAAAAATTTTGAGCCAGAACTGCATTTTTATGTAAAAAAATGTAATTTTTCATTTTCACTGCCCAGTTGTATCAAAATTGGTGAAACCCCTGGGGGTTTGAAATGTACACTATACCCCTAGATGAATTCCCTGAGGGGTGTAGTTTGCAAAATGGGGTCACTTGTGGGGGGATTCCACTGTATTGGTGCTTTGGGGGTCTTGCTAATGCGACATAGCACCCACCAACATTCCACCAGAATCTGTGCTGCAAAATCCAAATATCACTCCTTCCCTTCTGAGTCCTGCCACTTTTTGGTCACATATGAGGCATTGCCGTACTCGGGAGAAATTGGGGCACATATTTTGGGGTGCTTTTTCTCCTTCATACCTTCTGAAAATGAAAAATTTTGAGCCAGAACTGCATTTTTGTGTAAAAAATGTAATTTTTCATTTTCACTGCCCAGTTGTATAAAAATTGGTGAAACCCCTGGGGGTTTGAAATGTACACTATACCCCTAGATGAATTCCCTGAGGGGTGTAGTTTGCAAAATGGGGTCACTTGTGGGGGGGTTCCACTGTATTGGTGCTTTGGGGGTCTTGCTAATGCGACATAGCACCCACCAACATTCCACCAGAATCTGTGCTGCAAAATCCAAAAATCACTCCTTCCCTTCTGAGTCCTGCCATGCACCCAAATGGTATTTTTTGGTCACATGTGAGGCATTGCCGTACTCGAAGAAATTGGGGCACAGATTTTGGGGTGCTTTGTCTCCTTCATTCCTTGTGAAAATGAAAAATTTTGAGCCAGAACTGCATTTTTGTGTAAAAAATGTAATTTTTCATTTGCACAGCCCAGTTGTATCAAAATTGGTGAAACCCCTGGGGGTTTGAAATGTACACTATACCCCTAGATGAATTCCCTGAGGGGTGTAGTTTGCAAAATGGGGTCACTTGTGGGGGGGTTCCACTGTATTGGTGCTTTGGGGGTCTTGCTAATGCGACATAGCACCCACCAACATTCCACCAGAATCTGTGCTGCAAAATCCAAAAATCACTCCTTCCCTTCTGAGTCCTGCCATGCACCCAAATGGTATTTTTTGGTCACATGTGAGGCATTGCCGTACTCGGGAGAAATTGGGGCACAGATTTTGGGGTGCTTTGTCTCCTTCATTCCTTGTGAAAATGAAAAATTTTGAGCCAGAACTGCATTTTTGTGTAAAAAATGTAATTTTTCATTTGCACAGCCCAGTTGTATCAAAATTGGTGAAACCCCTGGGGGTTTGAAATGTACACTATACCCCTAGATGAATTCCCTGAGGGGTGTAGTTTGCAAAATGGGGTCACTTGTGGGGGGGTTCCACTGTATTGGTGCTTGGGGGGTCTTGCTAATGCGACATAGCACCCACCAACATTCCACCAGAATTTAAACTGCAAAATCCAAAAATCACTCCTTCCCTTCTGAGTCCTGCCATGCACCCAAATGGTATTATTTGGTCACATGTGAGGCATTGCCGTACTCGGGAGAAATTGGGGCACAGATTTTGGGGTGCTTTTTCTCCTTCATACCTTCTGAAAATGAAAAATTTTGAGCCAGAACTGCATTTTTGTGTAAAAAAATGTAATTTTTCATTTTCACTGCCCAGTTGTATCAAAATTGGTGAAACCCCTGGGGGTTTGAAATGTACACTATACCCCTAGATGAATTCCCTGAGGGGTGTAGTTTGCAAAATGGGGTCACTTGTGGGGGGCTTCACCTGTATTGGTGCTTTGGGGGTCTTGCTAATGCGATATAGCACCCACCAACATTCCACCAGAATCTGTGCTGCAAAATCCAAAAATCACTCCTTCCCTTCTGAGTCCTGCCATGCACCCAAATGGTATTTTTTGGTCACATGTGATGCATTGCCGTACTCGGGAGAAATTGGGGCACAGATTTTGGGGTGCTTTGTCTCCTTCATTCCTTGTGAAAATGAAAAATTTTGAGCCAGAACTGCATTTTAGTGTAAAAAATGTAATTTTTCATTTGCACAGCCCAGTTGTATCAAAATTGGTGAAACCCCTGGGGGTTTGAAATGTACACTATAACCCTAGATGAATTCCCTGAGGGGTATAGTTTGCAAAATGGGGTCACTTGTGGGGGGGGTTCCACTGTATTGGTGCTTGGGGGGTCTTGCTAATGCGACATAGCACCCACCAACATTCCACCAGAATCTGAGCTGCAAAATCCAAAAATCACTCCTTCCCTTCTGAGTCCTGCCATGCACCCAAATGGTATTTTTTGGTCACATGTGAGGCATTGCCGTACTCGGGAGAAATTGGGGCACAGATTTTGGGGTGCTTTTTCTCCTTCATACCTTCTGAAAATGAAAAATTTTGAGCCAGAACTGCATTTTTGTGTAAAAAAATGTAATTTTTCATTTTCACTGCCCAGTTGTATCAAAATTGGTGAAACCCCTGGGGGTTTGAAATGTACACTATACCCCTAGATGAATTCCCTGAGGGGTGTAGTTTGCAAAATGGGGTCACTTGTGGGGGGGTTCCACTGTATTGGTGCTTGGGGGGTCTTGCTAATGCGACATAGCACCCACCAACATTCCACCAGAATCTGAGCTGCAAAATCCAAAAATCACTCCTTCCCTTCTGAGTCCTGCCATGCACCCAAATGGTATTTTTTGGTCACATGTGAGGCATTGCCGTACTCGGGAGAAATTAGGGCACAGATTTTGGGGTGCTTTGTCTCCTTCATTCCTTGTGAAAATGAAAAATTTTGAGCCAGAACTGCATTTTTGTGTAAAAAATTTAATTTTTCATTTTCACTGCCCAGTTGTACCACAATTGGTGAAACCCCTGGGGGTTTGAAATGTACACTATACCCCTAGATGAATTCCCTGAGGGGTGTAGTTTGCAAAATGGGGTCACTTGTGGGGGGGTTCCTAAATTTTAGCATCTTATGGTGCCTAGAAACCTACATGGTGCCTAAAAAATAATCTCATAAAAAGGAGGCTCCAAAATCAAGTAGGTGCTCCTTCTATTATGAAGCCTGTGGTTTGGTCAACGTGCACACTAGGGCCACATATAGGATATTTATGAAAACAAAAGAATTGGGGGAATCAATTTTTAGTCACATTTCTCTAGTAAAATCTACTGTGTTCCTTAGAAAAATGTATTAAAATTGCAAATCTGCAAAACAATGAAATTTTGAAATTTCACCTACACTTTGTTTTAATTCCTGTGAAACACCTAAAGGGTTAACAAACTTCCAAAATGCTGTTTTGAATACTGTGAGGGGTGCAGTTTTTGAAATGGCATCATTTATGGGGGTGTCTCACATACAAGTCCCTCAAAGTCACATCAGAACTGAACTGGTCCCTAAAAAAATCAGTGTTTGAAATTTTCTTGAAAATTTGAGAATTTGCTATTCATATTGTAAGCCTCCTAGTGTCCAAAAAAATTAAAAGGAAGTTGAAATAATGATGGAAACATAAAGTAGACATATCTTAGTTATTAACTATTTTGAGTGGTATGATTATTTGTCTCACAAGCAGAAAATTTAACATTTTGCAAATTGCTAAATTTTTCATTTTTTTACGACATTTTGGTATTTTTCACAAAAAAACACAGACTGTATCGACCCAAATTTACCATAATTTGAAGTACAATGTGTCACGAGAAAACAATCTCAAAATCACTGGGATAAGTAAAAGCAAAAAAAAGTTATCCCCACTTAAGTGAGACATGTCAGATTTGAAAAAAAGGGCTCTGTCAGGAAGGCAAAAACTGGCTGTGTCAGGAAGGGGTTAAACATTGTTCTCAGGGAGATAAGCAAAAACGTCCTCTTCATATGCTTCCAGTGGACTATACAATAATTCATTTAGCGTTTGCCATATTAAGCAGGATAGTCGTTGTATCAATTTAGATTTCAAGACACGTATTAATTTTATCTGCACATGTTACATCTGCCCCACCTGCAGTGCACATGGTTTTGTCCATTTGAGAAAGAATTTTCCTCTGAGAGTGAACCAGAATAAGACCCTTAGGGGCCCATTTAACAAGCAATATTTGCGGCTAAATCCCCGAAAACATCCGTTTTCGGGGGTTAACCGCAAATATTAAGTAGCACTGAAATGTATTAAAGGGGAACCGCAGCAGGAATCTCCCCCTGATCTATGGGGGATGCGAAGCTGCCCGATGTATCAACATCGGGCAGCTCGGCATCGCAGCCCTGGGCTATTGCCATTCTGATATGGCGATAGCCCATTGTAGCCTATGGGTGCATATTGCACTGTCCGAGCGGCAGCAGGGTCGCGGGGAGGGGGGGTGGTCAGCGCGTAATCGCGCATGCGCAGGACCCCCGGCTTCTGGCATCGCAGGGACAGGCTTTTTTCCAGGTAATATTCCTCCCAGATCGCATTGTCAATGCGATCTTGATAAATATGCCCCTTAGTGCTGTCAATCTGTCTTGTGTAGTCTGAGCATTGCAGACTGATTGCAGCACCTGGGTGAGACCATGCTCAGTTCTCCTTGATAAGGTAACCTGTGAGGCTCTAGCTCAGTGCTGACAGCTGTAGCTCATGGGCTCCCTATAAAAGGCGTTCCCTGCCAGAGTATACTGTAGGTTCACTGTGACTTGTCCTGAGACTCCTGATTACCTGTGTATGACCTTGGCTTGTATTCCTGACTACTCTCCTGCCTGATCCTAGTGTACCGTATAAAGAGACTACCTGTGTATGACCTCAGCTTGTATTCTGACTACTCTCCTGCCTGATCCTAGTGTACCGTATCCAGTGACTGCCTGTGTCTGACCTCAGCTTGTATTCCTGACTACTCTCCCGCCTGATCCTAGTGTACCGTATACAGAGACTTCCTGTGTGTGACCTCGGCTTGTATTCCTGACTACTCTCCAGCCTGATCCTAGTGCACCGTATCCAGAGACTACCTGTGTATGACCTCGGCTTGTATTCCTGACTACTCTCCCGCCTAATCCTAGTGTACCGTATCCAGAGATTACCTGTGTATAACTTCAGCTTGTATTCCTGACTACTCTCCTGCCTGATCCTAGTGTACCGTATCCAGAGACTACCTGTGTATGACCTTGGCTTGTATTCCTGACTACTCTCCTGCCTGATCCTAGTGTACCGTATCCAATGACTACCTGTGTCTGACCTCAGCTTGTATTCCTGACTACTCTCCTGCCTGATCCTAGTGTACCATATCCAGAGACTACCTGTGTGTGACCTCGGCTTGTATTCCTGACTACTCTCCTGCCTAATCCTAGTGTACCGTATCCAGAGACTACCTGTGTATGACCTCGGCTTGTATTCCTGACTACTCTCCTGCCTGATCCTAGTGTACCGTATCCAGAGACTACCTGTGTGTGACCTCGGCTTGTATTCCTGACTACTCTCCTGCCTGATCCTAGTGTACCGTATCCAGAGACTACCTGTGTGTGACCTCGGCTTGTATTCCTTACTACTCTCCCGCCTGATCCTAGTGTACCGTATCCAGAGACTACCTGTGTATGACCTCAGCTTGTATTCCTGACTACTCTCCTGCCTGATCCTAGTGTACCGTATCCAGAGACTACCTGTGTGTGACCTCGGCTTGTATTCCTGACTACTCTCCTGCCTAATCCTAGTGTACCGTATCCAGAGACTACCTGTGTATGACCTCGGCTTGTATTCCTGACTACTCTCCGGCCTGATCCTAGTGTACCGTATCCAGAGACTACCTGTGTATGACCTCGGCTTGTATTCCTGACTACTCTCCTGCCTGATCCTAGTGTACCGTATCCAGAGACTACCTGTGTGTGACCTCGGCTTGTATTCTGACTACTCTCCCGCCTGATCCTAGTGTACCGTATCCAGAGACTACCTGTGTATGACCTCGGCTTGTATTCCTGACTACTCTCCCGCCTAATCCTAGTGTACCGTATCCAGAGACTACCTGTGTATGACCTCGGCTTGTATTCCTGACTACTCTCCGGCCTGATCCTAGTGTACCGTATCCAGAGACTACCTGTGTATGACCTCGGCTTGTATTCCTGACTACTCTCCTGCCTGATCCTAGTGTACCGTATCCAGAGACTGCCTGTGTCTGACCTCAGCTATTATTCCTGACTACTCTCCTGCCTGATCCTAGTGTACCGTATCCAGAGACTACCTGTGATTGACCTCGGCTTGTATTCCTGACTACTCTCCTGCCTAATCCTAGTGTATCGTATCCAGAGACTACCTGTGTGTGACCTCGGCTTGTATTCCTGACTACTCTCCTGCCTAATCCTAGTGTACCATATCCAGAGACTACCTGTGAGTGACCTCGGCTTGTATTCCTGACTACTTTCCTGCCTGATCCTAGTGTACCGCATCCAGAGACTACCTGTGTCTGACCTCAGCTTGTACTCCTGACTACTCTCCTGCCTAATCCTAGTGTACCGTATCCAGAGACTACCTGTGTCTGACCTCAGCTTGTATTCCTGATTACGCTCCTGCCTGATCCTAGTGTACCATATCCATAGACTACCTGTGTGTGACCTCGGCTTGTATTCCTGACTACTCTCCTGCCTAATCCTAGTGTACCGTATCGAGAGACTGCCTGTGTGTGACCTCGGCTTGTATTCCTGACTACTCTCCTGCCTAAACCTAGTGTACCGTATCCAGAGACTACCTGTGTATGACCTCGGCTTGTATTCCTGACTACTCTCCCGCCTGATCCTAGTGTACCGTATCCAGAGACTACCTGTGTCTGACCTCAGCTATTATTCCTGACTACTCTCCCACCTGATCCTAGTGCACCGTATCCAGAGACTACCTGTGAGTGACCTTATCTTGTATTCCTGACTACTCTCCCTTCCTAATCATAGTGTATCGTATCCAGAGACTACCTGTGTGTGACCTCGGCTTGTATTCCTGACTACTCTTCTGCCTGATCCTAGTGTACCGTATCCAGAGACTACCTGTGTCTGACCTCAGCTTGTATTCCTGATTACGCTCCTGCCTGATCCTAGTGTACCATATCCATAGACTACCTGTGTGTGACCTCGGCTTGTATTCCTGACTACTCTCCTGCCTAATCCTAGTGTACCGTATCGAGAGACTGCCTGTGTGTGACCTCGGCTTGTATTCCTGACTACACTCCTGCCTAAACCTAGTGTACCGTATCCAGAGACTACCTGTGTATGACCTCGGCTTGTATTCCTGACTACTCTCCCGCCTGATCCTAGTGTACCGTATCCAGAGACTACCTGTGTCTGACCTCAGCTATTATTCCTGACTACTCTCCCACCTGATCCTAGTGCACCGTATCCAGAGACTACCTGTCAGTGACCTTATCTTGTATTCCTGACTACTCTCCCTTCCTAATCATAGTGTATCGTATCCAGAGACTACCTGTGTGTGACCTCGGCTTGTATTCCTGACTACTCTTCTGCCTGATCCTAGTGTACCGTATCCAGAGACTACCTGTGTCTGACCTCGGCTTGTATTCCTGACTACTCTCCCAGCTAATCCTAGTGTACCTTATATAGAGACTGCCTGTGTCTGACCTCGGCTAGTATTCCTGGCTACTCTCCCGCCTGATCCTAGTGTACCGTATCCAGAGACTGCCTGTGTATGACCTCGGCTTGTATTCCTGACTACTCTCCTGCCTGATCCTAGTGTACCGTATCCAGAGACTACCTATGTATGACCTTGGCTAGTATTCCTGACTACTCTCCCACCTGATCCTAGTGTACCGTATCCAGAGACTACCTGTGTATGACCTCGGCTAGTATTCCTGACTACTCTCCCACCTGATCCTAGTGTACCGTATCCAGAGAGTACCTGTGTCTGACCTCGGCTTGTATTCCTGACTACTCTCCAGCCTGATCCTAGTGTACTGTATCCAGAGACCACCTGTGTATGACCTCGGCTTGAATTCCTACCTACTCTCCCAGCTAATCCTAGTATACCGTATCCAGAGACTACCTGTGTATGACCTCAGCTTGTATTCCTGACTACTCTCCTGCCTGGTGCTAGTGTACCATATCCAGAGAGTACCTGTGTCTGACCTCGGCTTTTATTACTGACTACTCTCCTGCCTGATCCTAGTGTACTATATCCAGAGACCACCTGTGTATGACCTCGGCTTGTATTCCTGACTATTCTTCCAGCTAAAACTAGTGTACCTTATATAGAGACTACCTGTGTCTGACCTCGAATTGTATTCCTGACTATTCTCCCAGCTAATCCTAGTGTACCGTACCCGGAGACTACCGGTGTCTTTCCTCAGCTTGTATTCCTTACTACTCTCCCAGCTAAACCTAGTGTACCTTATATAGAGACTACCTATGTCTGACCTCGGCTAGTATTCCTGGCTACTCTCCGGCCTGATCCTAATGTACCGTATCCAGAGACTACCTGTTTACGACCTCGGCTTGTATTCCTGATTACTCTCCCTCCTTAACCTAGTGTACCGTATCCAGAAACTGCCTGTGTATGACCTCGGCTTGTATTCCTGACTACTTTCCCGCCTGATCCTAGTGCACCGTATCCAGAGACTACCTGTGAGTGACCTCGGCTTGTATTCCTGACTACTCTCCCTCCTAATCCTACTGTACCGTATCCAGAGACTACCTGTGTATGATCTCGGCTAGTATTCCTGACTACTCTCCCACCTGATCCTAGTGTACCGTATCCAGAGACTACCTGTGAGTGACCTTGTCTTGTATTCCTGACTACTCTCCCGCCTGATCCTAGTGCACTGTATCCAGAGACTACCTGTGTGTGACCTCGGCTTTTATTCCTGACTACTCTCCCACCTAATCCTACTGTACCGTATCCAGAGACTACCTGTGTATGATCTCGGCTAGTATTCCTGACTACTCTCCCACCTGATCCTAGTGTACCGTATCCAGAGACTACCTGTGAGTGACCTTGTCTTGTATTCCTGACTACTCTCCTGCCTGATCCTAGTGTACCGTATCCAGAGACTACCTGTGGACCTCGGGTTGTATTCCTGACTACTCTCCTGCCTGATCCTAGTGTACCATATCCAGAGACTACCTGTGTATGATCTCGGCTTGTATTCCTGACTATTCTCCCGCCTGATCCTAGTGTACCGTATCCAGAGACTGCCTGTGTCTGACCTCGGCTTGTATTCCTGACTACTCTTCTGCCTGATCCTAGTGTACCGTATCCAGAGACTACCTGTGTCTGACCTCGGCTTGTATTCCTGACTACTCTCCCAGCTAATCCTAGTGTACCTTATATAGAGACTGCCTGTGTCTGACCTCGGCTAGTATTCCTGGCTACTCTCCCGCCTGATCCTAGTATACCGTATCCAGAGACTACCTGTGTGTGACCTCGGCTTGTATTCCTGACTACTCTCCTGCCTGATCCTAGTGTACCGTATCCAGAGACTACCTGTGTATGACCTCGGCTTGTATTCCTGACTACTCTTCCGCCTAATCCTAGTGTACCGTATCCAGAGACTACCTGTGTATGACCTCGGCTTGTATTCCTGACTACTCTCCGGCCTGATCCTAGTGTACCGTATCCAGAGACTACCTGTGTATGACCTCGGCTTGTATTCCTGACTACTCTCCTGCCTGATCCTAGTGTACCGTATCCAGAGACTGCCTGTGTCTGACCTCAGCTATTATTCCTGACTACTCTCCTGCCTGATCCTAGTGTACCGTATCCAGAGACTACCTGTGATTGACCTCGGCTTGTATTCCTGACTACTCTCCTGCCTAATCCTAGTGTACCGTATCCAGAGACTACCTGTGTGTGACCTCGGCTTGTATTCCTGACTACTCTCCTGCCTAATCCTAGTGTACCATATCCAGAGACTACCTGTGAGTGACCTCGGCTTGTATTCCTGACTACTTTCCTGCCTGATCCTAGTGTACCGTATCCAGAGACTACCTGTGTCTGACCTCAGCTTGTACTCCTGACTACTCTCCTGCCTAATCCTAGTGTACCGTATCCAGAGACTACCTGTGTCTGACCTCAGCTTGTATTCCTGATTACGCTCCTGCCTGATCCTAGTGTACCATATCCATAGACTACCTGTGTGTGACCTCGGCTTGTATTCCTGACTACTCTCCTGCCTAATCCTAGTGTACCGTATCGAGAGACTGCCTGTGTGTGACCTCGGCTTGTATTCCTGACTACTCTCCTGCCTAAACCTAGTGTATCGTATCCAGAGACTACCTGTGTATGACCTTGGCTTGTATTCCTGACTACTCTCCCGCCTGATCCTAGTGTACCGTATCCAGAGACTACCTGTGTCTGACCTCAGCTATTATTCCTGACTACTCTCCCACCTGATCCTAGTGCACCGTATCCAGAGACTACCTGTGAGTGACCTTATCTTGTATTCCTGACTACTCTCCCTTCCTAATCATAGTGTATCATATCCAGAGACTACCTGTGTGTGACCTCGGCTTGTATTCCTGACTACTCTTCTGCCTGATCCTAGTGTACCGTATCCAGAGACTACCTGTGTCTGACCTCGGCTTGTATTCCTGACTACTCTCCCAGCTAATCCTAGTGTACCTTATATAGAGACTGCCTGTGTCTGACCTCGGCTAGTATTCCTGGCTACTCTCCCGCCTGATCCTAGTCTACCGTATCCAGAGACTGCCTGTGTATGACCTCGGCTTGTATTCCTGACTACTCTCCTGCCTGATCCTAGTGTACCGTATCCAGAGACTACCTATGTATGACCTTGGCTAGTATTCCTGACTACTCTCCCACCTGATCCTAGTGTACCGTATCCAGAGACTACCTGTGTATGACCTCGGCTAGTATTCCTGACTACTCTCCCACCTGATCCTAGTGTACCGTATCCAGAGAGTACCTGTGTCTGACCTCGGCTTGTATTCCTGACTACTCTCCAGCCTGATCCTAGTGTACTGTATCCAGAGACCACCTGTGTATGACCTCGGCTTGTATTCCTACCTACTCTCCCAGCTAATCCTAGTATACCGTATCCAGAGACTACCTGTGTATGACCTCAGCTTGTATTCCTGACTACTCTCCTGCCTGGTGCTAGTGTACCATATCCAGAGAGTACCTGTGTCTGACCTCGGCTTTTATTACTGACTACTCTCCTGCCTGGACCTAGTGTACTATATCCAGAGACCACCTGTGTATGACCTCGGCTTGTATTCCTGACTATTCTCCCAGCTAAAACTAGTGTACCTTATATAGAGACTACCTGGGTCTGACCTCGAATTGTATTCCTGACTATTCTCCCAGCTAATACTAGTGTACCGTACCTGGAGACTACCGGTGTCTTTCCTCAGCTTGTATTCCTTACTACTCTCCCAGCTAAACCTAGTGTACCTTATATAGAGACTACCTATGTCTGACCTCGGCTAGTATTCCTGGCTACTCTCCGGCCTGATCCTAATGTACCGTATCCAGAGACTACCTGTTTACGACCTCGGCTTGTATTCCTGATTACTCTCCCTCCTTAACCTAGTGTACCGTATCCAGAAACTGCCTGTGTATGACCTCGGCTTGTATTCCTGACTACTTTCCCGCCTGATCCTAGTGCACCGTATCCAGAGACTACCTGTGAGTGACCTCGGCTTGTATTCCTGACTACTCTCCCTCCTAATCCTACTGTACCGTATCCAGAGACTACCTGTGTATGATCTCGGCTAGTATTCCTGACTACTCTCCCACCTGATCCTAGTGTACCGTATCCAGAGACTACCTGTGAGTGACCTTGTCTTGTATTCCTGACTACTCTCCCGCCTGATCCTAGTGCACTGTATCCAGAGACTACCTGTGTGTGACCTCGGCTTTTATTCCTGACTACTCTCCCTCCTAATCCTACTGTACCGTATCCAGAGACTACCTGTGTATGATCTCGGCTAGTATTCCTGACTACTCTCCCACCTGATCCTAGTGTACCGTATCCAGAGACTACCTGTGAGTGACCTTGTCTTGTATTCCTGACTACTCTCCTGCCTGATCCTAGTGTACCGTATCCAGAGACTACCTGTGGACCTCGGGTTGTATTCCTGACTACTCTCCTGCCTGATCCTAGTGTACCATATCCAGAGACTACCTGTGTATGATCTCGGCTTGTATTCCTGACTATTCTCCCGCCTGATCCTAGTGTACCGTATCCAGAGACTGCCTGTGTCTGACCTCGGCTTGTATTCCTGACTACTCTCCCGTCTGATCCTAGTGTACCGCCATATCCAGAGACTACCTGCGTAAGACCTCGGCTTGTACTCCTGACTACTCTCCCTCCTGATCCTAGTGTACCGTATCCAGAGACTACCTGTGTCTGACCTCGGCTTGTATTCCTGACTACTCTCCTGCCTGATCCTAGTGTACCTTATACAGGTTGAGTATCCCGTATCCAAAATGCTCGGGACCAGGAGAATTTTGGATAACGGATTATTCCGTATTTCGGAATATTTTAATATTTCAATGATGTATTTTGAAGTATCTTGCATTTATGCTGTATAAACACATAATATACACACAAATATGTTTTATTACCACATAAAATACACACAAACATATTTTAATTGTTCAAAAAACAAGGTTTCAAAACGTGAAACAAAATGTGTGTACTATCTCAGCACTGAATTTGAATGCCAAGCAATCATTGTCTTGCACATATATAGTGCCAGTTACATATCATGTCCCCAGTGATGCTGTTACATATGTCCCCAGTGAGTTTTTAGCAAAAAAAAAAAAAATTTTCACTTTCTGGAATGTCCGTATTTCGGAATAATTCGGATAACGGATATTCGGATACGGGATACTCGACCTGTATAGAGACTACCTGTGTCTGACCTCGGCTAGTACTCCTGACTACTCTCCTGCCTAATCCTAGTGTACCATATCAAGAAACTACCTGTGTATGACCTCGGCTTGTATTCCTGATTACTCTCCCGCCTGATCCTAGTGTACCGTATCCAGTGATCACCTGTGTCTGACCTCGGCTTGTATTCCTGACTACTCTCCTGCCTAATCCTAGTGTACCGTATCCAGAGACTTCCTGTGTGTGACCTCAGCTTGTATTCCTGATTACGCTCCTGCCTGATCCTAGTGTACCGTATCCATAGACTACCTGTGTGTGACCTCGGCTTGTATTCCTCACTACTCTCCTGCCTAATCCTAGTGTACCGTATCCAGAGACTGCCTGTGTGTGACCTCGGCTTGTATTCCTGACTACTCTCCTGCCTAATCCTAGTGTACCGTATCCAGAGACTACCTGTGTCTGACCTCAGCTATTATTCCAGACTACTCTCCCACCTGATCCTAGTGCACCGTATCCAGAGACTACCTGTGAGTGACCTTGTCTTGTATTCCTGACTACTCTCCCTTCCTAATCCTAGTGTATCGTATCCAGAGACTACCTGTGTGTGACCTCGGCTTGTATTCCTGACTACTCTCCTGCCTAATCCTAGTGTACCATATCCAGAGACTAACTGTGTATGACCTCGGCTTGTACTCCTGACTACTCTCCTGCCTAATCCTAGTGTACCGTATCCATAGACTACCTGTGTGTGACCTCGGCTTGTATTCCTGACTACTCTCCTGCCTAATCCTAGTGTACCGTATCGAGAGACTGCCTGTGTGTGACCTCGGCTTGTATTCCTGACTACTCTCCTGCCTAATCCTAGTGTACCGTATCCAGAGACTACCTGTGTATGACCTCGGCTTGTATTCCTGACTATTCTCCCGCCTGATCCTAGTGTACCGTATCCAGAGACTGCCTGTGTCTGACCTCGGCTTGTATTCCTGACTACTCTCCCGTCTGATCCTAGTGTACCGCCATATCCAGAGACTACCTGCGTAAGACCTCGGCTTGTATTCTGACTACTCTCCTGCCTGATCCTAGTGTACCGTATCCAGAGACTACCTGTGTGTGACCTCGGCTTGTATTCCTGACTACTCTCCTGCCTAATCCTAGTGTACCGTATCGAGAGACTGCCTGTGTGTGACCTCAGCTTGTATTCCTGACTACTCTCCCTCCTGATCCTAGTGTACCGTATCCAGAGACTACCTGTGTCTGACCTCGGCTTGTATTCCTGACTACTCTCCCACCTGATCCTAGTGTACCGTATCCAGAGACTACCTGTGTGTGACCTCGGCTAGTACGCCTGACTACTCTCCTGCCTAATCATAGTGTACCATATCCAGAGATTACCTGTGTATGACCTCGGCTTCTATTCCTGACTACTCTCCTGCCTGATCCTAGTGTACCGTATACAGAGACTACCTGTGTGTGACCTCGGCTTGTATTCCTGACTACTCTCCTGCCTAATCCTAGTGTACCATATCCAGAGACTACCTGTGTATGACCTCGGCTTGTACTCCTGACTACTCTCCTGCCTAATCCTAGTGTACCGTATCCAGAGACTACCTGTGTCTGACCTCAGCTTGTATTCCTGATTACGCTCCTGCCTGATCCTAGTGTACCGTATCCATAGACTACCTGTGTGTGACCTCAGCTTGTATTCCTGATTACGCTCCTGCCTGATCCTAGTGTACCGTATCGAGAGACTGCCTGTGTGTGACCTCGGCTTGTATTCCTGACTACTCTCCCGCCTGATCCTAGTGTACCGTATCCAGAGACTACCTGTGTCTGACCTCAGCTATTATTCCTGACTACTCTCCCACCTGATCCTAGTGCACCGTATCCAGAGACTACCTGTGAGTGACCTTATCTTGTATTCCTGACTACTCTCCCTTCCTAATCATAGTGTATTGTATCCAGAGACTACCTGTGTGTGACCTCGGCTTGTATTCCTGACTACTCTCCCGCCTGATCCTAGTGTACCGTATCCAGAGACTACCTGTGTCTGACCTCGGCTTGTATTCCTGACTACTCTCCCAGCTAATCCTAGTGTACCTTATATAGAGACTACCTGTGTATGACCTCGGCTTGTATTCCTTACTACTCTCCCAGCTAATCCTAGTGTACCTTATATAGAGACTACCTGTGTCTGACCTCGGCTTGTATTCCTGACTACTCTCCCAGCTAATCCTAGTGTACCTTATATAGAGACTGCCTGTGTCTGACCTCGGCTAGTATTCCTGGCTACTCTCCCGCCTGATCCTAGTGTACCGTATCCAGAGACTGCCTATGTATGACCTTGGCTAGTATTCCTGACTACTCTCCCACCTGATCCTAGTGTGCCGTATCCAGAGACTACCTGTGTATGACCTCGGCTAGTATTCCTGACTACTCTCCCACCTGATCCTAGTGTACCGTATCCAGAGAGTACCTGTGTCTGACCTCGGCTTGTATTCCTGACTACTCTCTAGCCTGATCCTAGTGTACTGTATCCAGAGACCACCTGTGTATGACCTCGGCTTGTATTCCTTACTACTCTCCTGCCTAATCCTAGTGTACCATATCCAGAGACTACCTGTGTATGACCTCGGCTTGTATTCCTGGTTACTCTCCCGCCTGATCCTAGTGTACCGTATCCAGTGATCACCTGTGTCTGACCTCGGCTTGTATTCCTGACTACTCTCCTGCCTAATCCTAGTGTACCGTATCCAGAGACTAACTGTGTCTGACCTCAGCTATTATTCCAGACTACTCTCCCACCTGATCCTAGTGCACCGTATCCAGAGACTACCTGTGAGTGACCTTGTCTTGTATTCCTGACTACTCTCCCTTCCTAATCCTAGTGTATCGTATCCAGAGACTACCTGTGTGTGACCTCGGCTTGTATTCCTGACTACTCTCCTGCCTAATCCTAGTGTACCATATCCAGAAACTACCTGTGTATGACCTCGGCTTGTACTCCTGACTACTCTCCTGCCTAATCCTAGTGTACCGTATCCAGAGACTACCTGTGTCTTACCTCAGCTTGTATTCCTGATTACGCTCCTGCCTGATCCTAGTGTACCGTATCCATAGCCTACCTGTGTGTGACCTCAGCTTGTATTCCTGATTACGCTCCTGCCTGATCCTAGTGTACCGTATCGAGAGACTGCCTGTGTGTGACCTCGGCTTGTATTCCTGACTACTCTCCCGCCTGATCCTAGTGTACCGTATCCAGAGACTACCTGTGTCTGACCTCAGCTATTATTCCTGACTACTCTCCCACCTGATCCTAGTGCACCGTATCCAGAGACTACCTGTGAGTGACCTTATCTTGTATTCCTGACTACTCTCCCTTCCTAATCATAGTGTATCGTATCCAGAGACTACCTGTGTGTGACCTCGGCTTGTATTCCTGACTACTCTCCCGCCTGATCCTAGTGTACCGTATCCTGAGACTACCTGTGTCTGACCTCGGCTTGTATTCCTGACTACTCTCCCAGCTAATCCTAGTGTACCTTATATAGAGACTACCTGTGTATGACCTCGGCTTGTATTCCTTACTACTCTCCCAGCTAATCCTAGTGTACCTTATATAGAGACTACCTGTGTCTGACATCGGCTTGTATTCCTGACTACTCTCCCAGCTAATCCTAGTGTACCTTATATAGAGACTGCCTGTGTCTGACCTCGGCTAGTATTCCTGGCTACTCTCCCGCCTGATCCTAGTGTACCGTATCCATAGACTGCCTATGTATGACCTTGGCTAGTATTCCTGACTACTCTCCCACCTGATCCTAGTGTGCCGTATCCAAAGACTACCTGTGTATGACCTCGGCTAGTATTCCTGACTACTCTCCCACCTGATCCTAGTGTACCGTATCCAGAGAGTACCTGTGTCTGACCTTGGCTTGTATTCCTGACTACTCTCCAGCCTGATCCTAGTGTACTGTATCCAGAGACCACCTGTGTATGACCTCGGCTTGTATTCCTTACTACTCTCCCAGCTAATTCTAGTGTACCGTATCCAGAGACTGCCTGTGTATGACCTCGGCTTGTATTCCTGACTACTCTCCTGCCTGGTCCTAGTGTACCATATCCAGAGAGTACCTGTGTCTGACCTCGGCTTGTATTACTGACTACTCTCCTGCCTGATCCTAGTGTACTATATCCAGAGACCACCTGTGTATGACCTCGGCTTGTATTCCTGACTATTCTCCCAGCTAAAACTAGAGAGTACCTGTGTCTGACCTCGGCTTGTATTACTGACTACTCTTCTGCCTGATCCTAGTGTACTATATCCAGAGACCACCTGTGTATGACCTCGGCTTGTATTCCTGACTACTCTCCCGCCTAATCCTAGTGTACCGTATCCAGAGATTACCTGTGTATAACTTCAGCTTGTATTCCTGACTACTCTCCTGCCTGATCCTAGTGTACCGTATCCAGAGACTACCTGTGTATGACCTTGGCTTGTATTCCTGACTACTCTCCTGCCTGATCCTAGTGTACCGTATCCAGTGACTGCCTGTGTCTGACCTCAGCTTGTATTCCTGACTACTCTCCCGCCTGATCCTAGTGTACCGTATCCAGAGACTACCTGTGTATGACCTCAGCTTGTATTCCTGACTACTCTCCCGCCTGATCCTAGTGTACCGTATCCAGAGACTACCTGTGTATGACCTCGGCTTGTATTTCTGGCTACTCTCCCGCCTGATCCTAGTGTACCTTATATAGAGATTACCTGTGTCTGACCTCGGCTTGTATTCCTGACTACTCTCCTGCCTGATCCTAGTGTACCGTATCCAGTGACCACCTGGGGGTGACTTGGCTTTTTGTCCTGATTATTCTCCTGCCTCATAGAATAGAATAGAATCAACTTTATTGGCCATGTATGCTTGCGCACACTAGGAATTTTTTGTGGATTTACAGTGCAGCATCAAGCAGGGATGGAGGGGGGAGAGAAGGCATTACATACATTTCATTAAGACATTACATGTGGGGAACACATGCCCACCGAGTTGCACAGCGCCTAGGCAGCCATCAGCGGTGCCACTGGTCACTGCTACAGCCAGGTAGGTAACATTAACCCCTTACCGACGCAGCCTGTTTTTGCCTTCCTGACAGAGCCCTTTTTTTCAAATCTGACATGTATCACTTTATGTGGGGATAACTTTTTATTGCTTTTACTTATCCCAGTGATTTTGAGATTGTTTTCTCGTGACACATTGTACTTTAAGTTAGTGGTAAATTTTGGTCGATACAGTCTGTGTTTATTTGTGAAAAATACCAAAATGTCGTAAAAAAAATTGAAAATTTTGCAATTTGCAAAATGTTAAATTTTCTGCTTGTGAGACAAATAATCATACCACTCAAAATAGTTAATAACTAACATAGACCATATGTCTACTTTATGTTGCCATCATTATTTCAACCTCCTTTTAATTTTTTTGGACACTAGGAGGCTTAAAATATGAATAGCAAATTCTCAAATTTTCAAGAAAATTTCAAACACTGATTTTTTTAGGGACCAGTTCAGTTCTGATGTGACTTTGAGGGACTTGTATGTGAGACACCCCCATAAATGATGCCATTTCAAAAACTGCACCCCTCACAGTATTCAAAACAGCATTTTGGAAGTTTGTTAACCCTTTAGGTGTTTCACAGGAATTAAAACAAAGTGTAGGTGAAATTTCAAAATTTCATTTTTTTAGCAGATTTTCAATTTTAATACATTTTTCTAAGGAACACAGTAGATTTTACTAGAGAAATGTGACATAGGGGCAGATTTATTAAGCTTGGAGAAGAGATAAACTGGAGATAAAGTGGAGAAAAGGTAAAAGGAGATAAAGCACCAGCCAATCAGCTGTGTTTGAAAAAGACAGTTGGGAGTTGATTGGCTGGTGCTTTATCTCCTTTTACCTTTTCTCCGCTTTATCTCCAGTTTATCTCTTCTCCAAGCTTATTAACCCCTTCACGACATTTGACGTATATATACGTCATGGTCGGGAAGTACTTCCCGACCGTTGACGTATATATACGTCATGACTTCTAACTGTCACTGCGTCTAGAGACGCAGTGACAGTTAGGTGATGTCTGCTGTCCCTGACAGCAGACATCCCCCCTCGTCGCCCAGGGGGGGCAGGGGTGCCCCCCCCGGTCGGCGATCGCTGTGATTGGCTGTTCAAATCTGAACAGTCAATCACAGCGTTTCCTGTGTTACCGGCGGCTAAGCCGCTCGGTAACACAGAAAACGGTGGTGATCGGTGCAGCACCGATCACCACCGAGCGGCAGCACCCCCCTCCCACCCGCCGGGCACTCACCCGGCAGCAGCAGCAGCTCCAGCGGCTCAACCGCTACGTCCGGAGCGCACGCTGCGCTCCCCTCCTCCCCCCTCCCCCCCGCAGCAGCAGCAGCAGCAGCAGCAGCAGCATCATGCTGCTGCTGGAAAAGTTAAAAATAAATTAAAATTAAAAAATGTGCAAATGTGTGTATATATATATATATATATATATATATACACACACATATATATATATATATATATATATATATATATATGTGTGTGTATATATATGTATATATATGTATATATATATATATATATATACACACATATATATATATATATATATATATATATATATATATATATATATGTGTGTGTGTGTGTGTGTGTGTGTGTGTGTGTGCGTATACCGCACCGATCACCAACGATCGCCAGCCCCCCCCCCTCCCACCCGGCAGCCCCCCTCCCTCCCACCCACCCGGCTGCCGCAGCGCCAGCACCCCTCCCACCCCCCCGCCAGCCGCAGCGCCAGCCCCCCTCCCAAAGCTGGTGACCAAAATGGGGTCACTTGTGGGGGGGGTCCACTGTATTGGTGCTT
Source organism: Crinia signifera (assembly GCF_055691185.1). NCBI lineage: Eukaryota > Metazoa > Chordata > Amphibia > Anura > Myobatrachidae > Crinia > Crinia signifera. The sequence goes on along the minus strand of NC_139218.1, from coordinate 399,538,140 downwards.
CGGGGGTCTTGCTAATGCGACATAGCACCCGCCATTCATTCCACCACCAAAAATCACTCCTTCCCTTCTGAGTCCTGCCATGCACCCAACTGGTATTTTTTGGTCACATGTGAGGCATTGCCGTACCCGGGAGAAATTGGGGCACAGATTTTGGGGTGCTTTGTCTCCTTCATTCCTTGTGAAAATTAAAAATTTTGAGCCAGAACTGCATTTTTGTGTAAAAAATTACATTTTTTTACACAAAAATGCAGATCTGGCTCAAAATTTTTCATTTTCACAAGGAATGAAGGAGACAAAGCACCCCAAAATCTGTGCCCCAATTTCTCCCGGGTACGGCAATGCCTCACATGTGACCAAAAAATACCAGTTGGGTGCATGGCAGGACTCAGAAGGGAAGGAGTGATTTTTGGATTTTGCAGCACAGATTCTGGTTGAATGACCCCCGAAACACCCATACAGTGGAACCCCCCCACAAGTGACCCCATTTTGCAAACTACACCCCTCAGGGAATTCATCTAGGGGTATAGAGTACATTTCAAACCCCCCGGGGTTTCACCAATTTTGATACAACTGAGCTGTGAAAATGAAAAATTATTTTTTTTCATTTTCACTGCCCAGTTGTACCACAATTGGTGAAACCCCTGGGGGTTTGAAATGTACACTATACCCCTAGATGAATTCCCTGAAGGGTGTAGTTTGCAAAATGGGGTCACTTGTGGGGGGGTACCTAACTTTTAGCATCTTATGGTGCCTAGAAACCTACATGGTGCCTAAAAAATAATCTCATAAAAAGGAGGCTCCAAAATCAAGTAGGTGCTCCTTCTATTATGAAGCCTGTGGTTTGGTCACCGTGCACACTAGGGCCACATATAGGATATTTATGAAAACCAAAGAATTGGGGGAATCAATTTTTAGTCACATTTCTCTAGTAAAATCTACTGTGTTCCTTAGAAAAATGTATTAAAATTGCAAATCTGCAAAAAAAATGAAATTTGGAAATTTCACCTACACTTTCTTTTAATTCCTGTGAAACACCTAAAGGGTTAACAAACTTCCAAAATGCTGTTTTGAATACTGTGAGGGGTGCAGTTTTTGAAATGGCATCATTTATGGGGGTGTCTCACATACAAGTCACTCAAAGTCACATCATAACTGACCTGGTCCCTAAAAAAATCAGAGTTTGAAATTTTCTTGAAAATTTGAGAATTTGCTATTCATATTTGAAGCCTCCTAGTGTCCAAAAAAATGAAAATGAGGTTGAAATAATGATGGCAACATAAAGTAGACATATGGTCTATGTTAGTTATTCACTATTTTGAGTGGTAAGATTATTTGTCTCACAAGCAGAAAATTTAACATTTTGCAAATCGCAAAATTTTCCATTTTTTTACGACATTTTGGTATTTTTCACAAAAAAACACAGACTGTATCGACGAAAATTTACCACTAACTTGAAGTACAATGTGTCACGAGAAAACAATCTCAAAATCACTGGGATAAGTAAAAGCAAAAAAAAGTTATCCCCACTTAAGTGATACATGCCAGATTTGAAAAAAAGGGCTCTGTCAGGAAGGCAAAAACTGGCTCTGTCATGAAGGGGTTAAATCTGCCCCTAAAAATTGATTCCCCCAATTCTTTTGTTTTCATAAATATCCTATATGTGGCCCTAGTGTGCACGTTGACCAAACCACAGGCTTCATAATAGAAGGAGCACCTACTTGATTTTGGAGCCTCCTTTTTATGAGATTATTTTTTAGGCACCATGTAGGTTTCTAGGCACCATAAGATGCTAAAAGTTAGGAACCTCCCGCACAAGTGACCCCATTTTGCAAACTACACCCCTCAGGGAATTCATCTAGGGGTATAGTGTACATTTCAAACCCCCAGGGGTTTCACAAATTTTGGTACAACTGGGCTGTGAAAATGAAAAATTACATTTTTTTACACAAAAATGCAGTTCTGGCTCAAAATTTTTCATTTTCACAAGGAATGAAGGAGACAAAGCACCCCAAAATCTGTGCCGCAATTTCTCCCGAGTACGGCAATGCCTCATATGTGACCAAAAAATACCATTTGGGTGCATGGCAGGACTCAGAAGGGAAGGAGTGATATTTGGATTTTGCAGCACAGATTCTGGTGGAATGAATGGTGGGTGCTATGTCGCATTAGCAAGACCCCCGAAGCACCAATACAGTGGAACCCCCCCCCACAAGTGACCCCATTTTGCAAACTACACCCCTCAGGGAATTCATCTAGGGGTATAGTGTACATTTCAAACCCCCAGGGGTGTCACCAATTTTGGTACAACTGGGCTGTGAAAATGAAAAATTACATTTTTTTACACAAAAATGCAGTTCTGGCTCAAAATTTTTCATTTTCACAAGGAATGAAGGAGACAAAGCACCCCAAAATCTGTGCCGCAATTTCTCCTGAGTACGGCAATGCCTCATATGTGACCAAAAAATACCATTTGGGTGCATGGCAGGACTCAGAAGGGAAGGAGTGATATTTGGATTTTGCAGCACAGATTCTGGTGGAATGAATGGTGGGTGCTATGTCGCATTAGCAAGACCCCCGAAGCACCAATACAGTGGAACCCCCCCACAAGTGACCCCATTTTGCAAACTACACCCCTCAGGGAATTCATCTAGGGGTATAGTGTACATTTCAAACCCCCAGGGGTTTCACAAATTTTGGTACAACTGGGCTGTGAAAATGAAAAATTACATTTTTTTACACAAAAATGCAGTTCTGGCTCAAAATTTTTCATTTTCACAAGGAATGAAGGAGACAAAGCACCCCAAAATCTGTGCCGCAATTTCTCCCGAGTATGGCAATGCCTCATATGTGACCAAAAAATACCATTTGGGTGCATGGCAGGACTCAGAAGGGAAGGAGTGATATTTGGATTTTGCAGCACAGATTCTGGTGGAATGAATGGTGGGTGCTATGTCGCATTAGCAAGACCCCCGAAGCACGGTGAAATGATGAACCTAATATTCCATAGATGTGTGGTATATTTTAAAACACTCCTTTATACATAGGCCGGGTTTGTCGGGACAAGTTTCACAGTGGAAAATAGTTTGCTTTCTTATTCCCTTTTTATAGCAAACTTTGCACCTTTTTTGTGTCCTGCCCTTTTTTCCAGTGGAGGGGATTTCGTTAGGAAAATGCTGCCCTGGTACAATACGGGGGCCAGTACTAGAAGTACTGGGGCCCTCTGCCTGCTGGTTCCCAAATATTAGGCCCTTTATGACTTCCTCTTGAAAGTGCATAAATGTCCCCGTCTGGCTGGTAGAACGGAATAGCACGTAAGCGTTATACAGTGCCATCTGGATGATATACACGGCCAGCTTCTTATACCATATTTTTGTTTTCCGCAGGGCACTGTACGGCTTCAGTACCTGATCTGAAAGATCCACTCCGCCCATGTACTTATTGTAATCTAGGATACAATTAGGTTTTGAGGTGTGGGTACTGGTACCTCGTACAGGGACGGAGGTGGTACTGTCTCCGTGAATTGTTGTCAGTATAAGGACATCCCTCTTGTCCTTATATTTGACCAACAACATATTTTCGGTGGATTGTGCCCTGCTTTCACCCTTTCTCAGTAATTGGGCAATGTGCGTTTTTGGGAGGCCTCTTTGGTTCTTGCGCACAGTACCGCAAGCTGCTGTACCTCTTGAACCAAGGGCCTTAAACAGGGGGATGCTGGTGTAAAAGTTATCCACATAGAGAAGATAACCCTTATCCAGGAAGGGGTGCACTAAATCCCAGACAATCTTTCCACTAACACCTACGAGGGAGGGGGGGGCATTCTGGCGGTTCAATTCTTGAATCCTTCCCTTCATATACCCTAAACCTGTGGGTGTACCCTGAGGTACTTTCACACAGCTTATACATTTTTATGCCATACCTTGCCCTCTTACTGGGAAGGTACTGGCGGAATTTAACCCTTCCTTTAAAATGTATAAGGGACTCGTCTATACAAATGAATTTTTCAGGGATGTACATCTCAGCAAATTTGGCGCTGAAATGATCAATGACCGGCCTGACTTTGAATAGCCGGTCAAAGGTGGGATCATCTCTGGGTGGGCACTGTGCATTATCGTTGTAATGCAAAAATTTAAGGATCGTCTCAAAACGAGTCCGGGTCATGGCCATACGATAAAGTGGGGTGCTGTACAGAACATCTGTACTCCAATATTGTCTCATTTCTGGCTTTTTAACTATGCCCATATGAAACACCAGACCCCAAAACGTCATCATCTCTACTGCATCTACAGGGGTCCACCTAGCAAATGATGACGTGGGGTTTTGAGCAATAAACTGCTGGGCATATAAATTACTTTGGTCCACCATTAAAATTTATAAAATCATCAGAGAAAAGTACTTTGAAAAAGTCAATTTCTTTGAGGCCTGTAGTATCAAATTGGATTCCTGGGTTGGCCAAAAACTCAGGAACCTGGGGCTCAAAATTGTCTGGTGGGGTCCATACGGGATCAATCATTTGGGGGGGGGTCTCAGCTGCTCTACGGGGGCGTCTTTGAGGGGGTCCCTCATCACTAGAGGAGGAAGAGGAGCTTAAGACAAATTCAAATTCATCGCTTACATCACTGGCTGTGTCAGTGTCAGAGGCAATAAGGGCATATGCCTCCTCCGCTGAAAACAGTCTTTGGGATGATTGGGACATTTTTATTATTTTTGTGTTTGTGTAAGTGTAGTGTTTCAACACGTGTATAGTGTAGGGGGGGTACAAACTTTATTTCAACACGGGGGGTATGTAGTGTGTATGTAGTGCAGCAGCTTCAAGGCTGCTTTTGGTACTACCTTGAAGGGGTTAAAAGAAAAAAAAAAAATGCTCCTGCGCCAAAAATTGAGCACAGATGTTGGTCAGTAACGTCCGTCACTGATCAGCGCCCAAAGGCAACAGGAATTTGATCCCAAAAAAAAAAAAAAAAATTTAAAAAAATTGCTGATGAGTGATGCGACACTGATTAGCAGTGAGAGGCAGCAGGCGCACAACTTTTGGTGCAACCTGACATGCTATAAATATAAAAAAAAAAACCTGCACCCCCAAAAAGTTGCTGATCAGTTAATTTATACTGATCAGCACAAAAGGGGGGCAGCAGGGGGCAGCAGAGACAAAATTATATTACACAATGACGCTGCAGCAGCAGCAGCACAACAACCAGGAAGCACCAACAACCAGGAAGCACCAGCAGCAGGCAGCACGGATGCCACCACACCACCAACGCTGATCAGGTCAGTATAAGAGGACAGATGGGCACGGAGACCGCTCTGCACGCTGTTCCTGACCGGAATGGCGGCTGCAGGGCTGTCTCCGTTATTTTCTCTGAGGTGTAATGGCTGTGATTGGTCCGTCGGTCCGACGGACCAATCACAGCCTTGGGCGCAGGTGGGGTGACCACCAGTGACCCCTTTACACCCGGTGGTGATTGGTGCTGTACTTAACAGCACCAATCACCACCGATCCCTGTGTTACCGAGCGCCGTTATTCGCCGGTACACAGAAAACGCTGCAATTGGCTGTTCACATTTGAACAGCCAATCGCAGCGATTGCCGATGGGGGGGGGGGGGCAATGGGGGAAGATGTCTGCTGTCAGGGACAGCAGCCATCTCCCCTCTGTCACCGCGTCTATAGACGCGGTGACACTTTAAATGCATGACGTACATTTATGCCATGCGTCGGGAAGTACATCCCGACCATGACGTAAATGTACGTCAAATGTAGGGAAGGGGTTAAGCAGAGACAGTACAGTTATCACACAGGGAACACATACCCACCGAGCTGAACAGTGCCAAGGCAGCCATCAGCGGCGCCACTGGTCGCTGAAACAGCCAGGTAGGTAACAATACAAGCAGAGACAGTACAGTTATCACACAGGGAACATATTTGACTGAGCTGCACAGCTCCTAGGCAGCCATCAGCGGCATCATCTTGATCATGCAGCTCAAAGGCAGCAGTAATAATAATATTTGTATTTATGAACCACTTTTCTTCCAAAGCTGACACACCCTGCCAGCTTGTTGCTGGCAGGGTGTGCAATCAGTGAAGGAACAGCATACAGGCTTTGCATACAGTGGGGGTAGAGGTATATGATGAAGATAGAAAGAAACAGTAAAACAAAGAGTAATACATAGCTTTCCTCAGCTCAGAGGCGGAAACAGATAGTAATTTGGGAAAAGCAAAATAAAATGTGGCAGTGTTTCGGTTTATGTCCAAATCCAGTCCAAACTCCAGTTCTAACTCATTGCTTGCATTCGACGACTTGCTTCAGATGATGATGCCAGGCAAGCCTTGGCCAGGCTTCTCCAAATTTCCCATTTTAAAGGAAAGTTAGGTCAGCTGGTACAGGGGGAGGGGTTGGTGTTTGCACACATTGCTCAGCTTATCTGATTAAAGGTGGGGGATGTTGTAGGCTCCCACTAGCAAAACACATTCCCATTGCAGACTGTTCTTTTAAATGAAAAGCATCAGGTTTTGGAAAATGGCATTCATGTACCTGTACAGAGGAGATGAGAGATGGTTTGAAAACTTCATTCCAGTTCTAACTCATTGCTTGCTTTAGACGACTTGCTTCAGATGATGATGCCAGGCAAGCATTGGCCAGGCTTCTCCAAATTTCCCATTTTAAAGGAAAGTTAGGTCAGCTGGTACAGGGGGAGGGGTTGGTGTTTGCACACATTGCTCAGCTTATCTGATTAAAGGTGGGCGATGTTGTAGGCTCCCACTAGCAAAACACATTCCCATTGCAGACTGTTCTTTTAAATGAAAAGCATCAGGTTTTGGAAAATGGCATTCATGTACCTGTACAGAGGAGATGAGAGATGGTTTGAAAACTTCATTCCAGTTCTAACTCATTGCTTGCTTTAGACGACTTGCTTCAGATGATGATGCCAGGCAAGCCTTGGCCAGGCTTCTCCAAATTTCCCATTTTAAAGGAAAGTTAGGTCAGCTGGTACAGGGGGAGGGGTTGGTGTTTGCACACATTGCTCAGCTTATCTGATTAAAGGTGGGGGATGTTGTAGGCTCCCACTAGCAAAACACATTCCCATTGCAGACTGTTCTTTTAAATGAAAAGCATCAGGTTTTGGAAAATGGCATTCATGTACCTGTACAGAGGAGATGAGAGATGGTTTGAAAACTTCATTCCAGTTCTAACTCATTGCTTGCTTTAGACGACTTGCTTCAGATGATGATGCCAGGCAAGCCTTGGCCAGGCTTCTCCAAATTTCCCATTTTAAAGGAAAGTTAGGTCAGCTGGTACAGGGGGAGGGGTTGGTGTTTGCACACATTGCTCAGCTATCTGATTAAAGGTGGGGGATGTTGTAGGCTCCCACTAGCAAAACACATTCCCATTGCAGACTGTTCTTTTAAATGAAAAGCATCAGGTTTTGGAAAATGGCATTCATGTACCTGTACAGAGGAGATGAGAGATGGTTTGAAAACTTCATTCCAGTTCTAACTCATTACTTGCTTTAGACGACTTGCTTCAGATGATGATGCCAGGCAAGCCCGCTCCTCCTTGTGTATGACTCTTTCTGACCTTGGACTTCCTATTGCCTTATCCTTTGGTACCTGATTTTGTTTGAACTGGCTATGAAGACCGTGAATGATCCTGACAGCACTCCACCCATCTACGTGGGGGAGAATGAAAAGGTGAGCGTGGTGAGCGAACATGAACACATTGATGGTGTCCATGTCGCCTATGTTGACATTCGGGACGAAAATCTTTGACTGTCGACCCAATGCTTGTATCGTCCTTCCGATCTTGATGACCTTAGCCGTCGCCCTATGTCAGGTGTCGACCTAAGCGCTGTCACCCTTCAGTGGTGGACTTAATGTATGTCAATCTTCATGCAGTCGACCCTATGACGCCTACCCCAATGGTGAAGAACAGCCGGTACAGAGCACCCCAGGCTAGGGATATTAGCAGAAGACATCAGGCACACTGCCCCCTGCTAGCTGGGACTGCACGCTGGTAGCAGCAGATAGTAGCTGCACTGTACAGCCTGTACAGAACACACCAGGCCAGGGATATGAGCAGAAGAAATCAGGTACACTGCCACCTGCTGTCTGGAGCCAGGACTGCACGCTGGTAGCAGCAGATAGTAGCTGGACTGTACAGCCTGTACAGAACACACCAGGCCAGGGATATGAGCAGAAGACATCAGGCACACTGCCACCTGCTGGCTGGGGCCGGCACTGCACGTTGGTAGCAGCAGATAGTAGCTGGACTGTACAGCCTGTACAGAACACACCAGGCCAGGGATATGAGCAGAGGAAGACATCAGGGACACTGCCACCTGCTGGCTGGGGCCGGTACTGCACATTGGTAGCAGCAGATAGTAGCTGGACAGTACAGCCAATACAGAACATGCCAGGCCAGGGATATGAGTAGAAGAAGACATCAGGCACACTGCCACCTGCTGGCTGGGGCCGGTACTGCACGTTGGTAGCAGCAGATAGTAGCTGGACTGTACAGCCAGTACAGGACACACCAGGCCAGGGATATGAGCAGAAGACATCAGGCACACTGCCACCTGCTGGTTGGGGCCGGTACTGCACGCTGGTAGCAGCAGATAGTATCTGGACTGTACAGAACACACCAGGCGAGGGATATGAGCAGAAGAAGACATCAGGCACACTGCCACCTGCTGGTTGGGGCCGGTACTGCACGCAGGTAGCAGCAGATAGTAGCTGGACAGTACAGCCAATACAGAACATGCCAGGCCAGGGATATGAGCAGAAGAAGACATCAGGCACACTGCCACCTGCTGGCCGGGCCGGCACTGCACGCTGGTAGCAGCAGATAGTAGCTGCACTGTACAGCCAGTACAGAACACACCAGGCCAGGGATATGAGCAGAAGAAGACATCAGGCACACTGCCACCTGCTGGCCGGGCCGGCACTGCACGCTGGTAGCAGCAGATAGTAGCTGCACTGTACAGCCAGTACAGAACACACCAGGCCAGGGATGTGAGCAGAAGAAGACATCAGGCACACTGCCACCTGCTGGCTGGGGCCGGTACTGCACTTTGGTAGCAGCAGATAGTAGCTGGACTGTACAGCCAGTACAGAACACACCAGGCCAGGGATATGAGCAGAAGAAGACATCAGGCACACTGCCACCTGCTGGCTGGAGCCGGGACTGCACGCTGGTAGCAGCAGATAGTATCTGGACTGTACAGAACACACCAGGCCAGGGATATGAGCAGAAGACATCAGGCACACTGCCACCTGCTGGCTGGGGCCGGTACTGCACGTTGGTAGCAGCAGATAGTAGCTGGACTGTACAGCCAGTACAGAACACATCAGGCCAGGGATATGAGCAGAAGAAGACATCAGGCACACTGCCACCTGCTGGCTGGAGCCGGGACTGCACGCTGGTAGCAGAAGATAGTATCTGGACTGTACAGAACACACCAGGCCAGGGATATGAGCAGAAGACATCAGGCACACTGCCACCTGCTGGCTGGAGCCGGGACTGCACGCTGGTAGCAGCAGATAGTAGCTGCACTGTACAGTATACTGACTATGGTAACACATTACAGCATGTTAGTCACAATATACAGTTGCAGGCAGCTTGTTAAATGTAGGGATCACCATCGTTACTGTCTATGGTACCATTGATGGATAATGTAGTTGTAGATGCTGTAAAACCATTTGTAAGGGACCATAAATGTTGTCATTCCTACAATAATGTTCAGTGAATTGCGGGCCAATCAAGTTCCGGAGGCGTGGTTTCACAGGGGTCAGGGGGCGGTCCTATGCTCCTTGTCCCAGGACCTGGGAGAATGCTCTGAATCATCAATGTTTCTCCCCATTGATGGTAAATGTAGTTACCATTGCTTATAGGTCATCATCGATTTTAAATCATCGATGATCGATGGACATCCCTTGTGAAAAGGCTTTTGGCTGGATGAGGAAAGTGACAGGAGATGTGAAGATGAGCTCTGTCTGTCACGCCTGGGGAAATTTGTGGACCCGGTACGGACACGGGAACTTCAGGAGTGCCTGGACCTCTGTATAATAAACGTGCTGGACGAATGAGCGGCTGTTGCATGAATGGGTTTATTGATGGTAAACTGTGACAGCAGCAGGAAGTTCACTTGCAAGTATGTCAGCGTCGCCGACACGAGGGTAGGCACTTTGGCGGAGGGTAATACCGGAATTCAGAGGCTTGGAGGACCACCTGGAGTGCGGAATAGGCAGGCTGGATTATACTGGCAGACAGGTCTTCAGCAGAAGCTGGTAGCTGAACCGGTAGTTGTGCTGGAATCCAATAGCTGTTTGAAATAGTAACGGAGCACAGAGAACTAGTGGCCACAGTACTAGACTGTGGAGACGTTGCACTGGCAACTTCCTGTACCAGGCCTTCCTCCTAAATACCCCTCAGGGCGGTTCCCATCTGAGTGGGACTTCCTGGACCGAAGTAAGGGCAAAATGGGCTGTTTGCCCATAACCAAGATGGCGCCGCAGGAGTCCAGTGCTCAGAGAGCTATTCCTGGCTCTAAACAGCTCAGACCTTGTCAGCATGCTGGAAGAACGCCCAGCCACACAGGACCAGCGCCAGCACCCTGCACCTCCACCAGTGGGACCCCTCCAGAGCGCCCTCACAGGTATGCCCTGCTGCATCAGCGTCCCCCTGTGGCAGGCCGTGACAGTACCCCCCCCCTTTTAGGGTGGCCTCAGGACACTTCCCGGGTTTCTCTGGGTGTTCCTACGAATTAATGCTGGAGAGTGGATGTCTGAGGCGTACTCCCAGGATCTTTCTTCAGGACCATATCCCTTCCAATCCAAAAGGTATTGTAGACGTCTATAACGAAAACGGGAGTCCAATATTTCCTTAACTTCGAATTCTTCTCCTCTGTCTGTAAGGATTCTTGGAGGGCGAGGTAGAGTTCTTTGGAACCGATTCAGAACTAAAGGTTTTAACAAGGAAATATGAAATGATGACGGGACTTTGAGATAAGGAGGTAACTTGAGCCTATAGGCTACTGGATTGATGACTTCTACCACAGGGAATGGCCCGATAAAGCGAGGAGCGAACTTCATGGACGGGACCCGTAGCCGCAGATTTTTGGTAGATAGCCATACTTGGTCTCCTATGGACAATCTCGGAACTGCTCTGCGCTTCTTATCAGCCCATCTTTTGTAACGGTTAAAAGATCTCTTTAAATTAGATAGCACTTTGTTCCATATTCTTGAAAAGTGCTTCAATGACTTTGTCACTGCAGGAAGATCCAATGCAGGTATTTCAGGGAACCCAGGAACCTTAGGATGGTTTCCGTAGACGATAAGGAATGGTGAGAACCCGGTAGACGAATGGTAAGTGTTATTATAAGAGAATTCAGCCCATGGCAAATGTTCCACCCAATCATTCTGAGAGGAGGATACATGGATGCGAAGGAAGGTTTCCAGGTCTTGGTTTACACGTTCCGTAGAACCGTTTGACTGTGGGTGATAGGCAGTAGAGTATTGTAATTTTATTTGAAGTGCTGAACAGAGGGCTTTCCAAAATCTTGCAACAAATTGAACACCTCGGTCAGACACGATTTCGGAAGGAATCCCATGTAGCTTAAAGATCTCGGAAATGAAGAGTTGAGCCAACTCAGGCGCGGTGGGTAATTTCTTTAATGGGACAAAATGGACCATTTTTGAGAAGCGGTCAATGACGACCCAAATCGTGGTGTAACCTTGGGAGGCAGGCAGATCAGTAATAAAGTCCATCGATAGATGTGTCCATGGACGATGAGGAATGGGTAAGGGCAATAGAACTCCAGCTGGTGGTTGTCTGGACACCTTGTGCTGCGCACACTTGACGCAGGAGGAAATGTAAGTCGTCACATCGGTTTTTAGTGTGGGCCACCAATAGGACCTTTTTAGGAAGTCTACTGTCTTGTGGACCCCGGCATGACCCGTGAATCGGGAGGCATGGGCCCAAGTAATCAGTTTCCTTCGGAGATGGGGAGCGACATAGGTTTTCCCTGTCGGCGGTTGCGGCTGAGTTACGGCAAACACTTTGGACTCTAGGACCGGATGAACCTTCGGTATCTGCTCGTCGGAAGACAAAGAACGGGACAAAGCATCTGCTTTCTGGTTTTGTGATCCTGGTCGGAAGGTTAAGGTGAAATTAAAACGGGTGAAGAACATGGCCCATCGAGCCAGGCGAGGATTGAGTCCTTGGATGTTCTTTAGGAAGATCAAATTGCGATGGTCGGTATAACTGGTGACTGGATGAATAGCCCCCTCCAACAAGTAACTGTCACGGCCGAAGATTCTGATGAGGTCGTGTGGTGCTCAGGGACTGAGGAGGAGGCAGTAGTAGGGTTAAAATGAGCAGGTTTAATAAAGGATGTCATACAGGACTCAAATACTTCTTTGAGAACAACTGTAAGAGGAATCAAAGTAAATGGTAAACGATAAATGTCCAGAAGACAATGGGGATAAATGTCCAGAAGACAATGGGGATAAATGTCCAGAAGACAATGAGGATGAATGTCCAGAAGACAATGAGGATGAATGTCCAGAAGACAATGATGAGGATTTATCCAGGTAACAATGATGAAGAAAATCCTGATGAAGAGATGAAAAGATGGTGGCAAATAGAGGATCCGGAACTGGAAGAAGATGGGAGGTGACTGTGGCTGGAGGTAGCTGAAGAGGAGGTCTTTGGGAAATCCAGGAGGAAGCACCCAAGGGTACCAGAGAGAAGCTGGCGACCAGCGTGACTGGAAAGGAGCACTGGATCTGAAGCCAAAGCGAGCTGACGGACACAGCTGGGATAACAAGGACACAATGAGTCAGGAGCCTTCCAGGAAGTGCACGGCACAGAAGACTCTTTGCACTGACACTGAGTTACCTGGGCAGATCCTCTATATGCATACAAGGCGACTGCCATTGGCTATCACAGTGAAACAGGTGTGCAGCTCTGACCTGGCCCAATCCCCTGTTTGCCCTTAAGCAAGATGGCGGCGCTGGTCTCATGGCACCCATAGCCTAGAGCGAGACCACGCCGCAGACTTCCATGCTGCCCTCCAACACTGCCGGACCTCTGCCTGCCGCCTCACCTGACATGGAGGCCGACACACGCCAGCCGACTGCGGACACGGACGGGTGAGTACAGGACCCGCCGTGTACCGCCGCGGCGGCGCGTGACAGTTCCCCCCCCTTTTCGGGTAACCTCAGGACATTTGCGCTTCTTGTGAGGATTCTTCTGAAAGAAGCGCTTAACGAGACTTGGGGCATGTAAATCAGCTTGATCCACCCAGGAGTTCTCCTCCGGTCCGAAACCAGCCCACTCCACCAGAAATTGATGTCGAGAGTTGCGATAACGAGAGTCTATGATTCGTCTGACCTCAAACTCAGCATCCTTCTCGGTATTGACCTTTGAGGGTCGGGGTACTTTCTTTTGGAAGATGCTTAATTTCAATGGTTTGAGAAGAGATATATGAAAAGAATTAGATACCTTCATAGAAGATGGAAGCTGCAATCTGGAGGACACCGGGTTGATGACTTGGGTGATGGGGAATGGACCAATAAAACGAGGGGCAAGCTTCATCGAGGGTACACGAAGACGAAGATTGCGGGTAGACAGCCAGACTCGATCCCCTACTTTAAATGGTGGAACCGCCTTTCTTCGCTTATCAGCTGCTTTCTTATATCTGGCAGAAGCTTGAAGAAGAGCTTTGTGAACTTCAGCCCATATCTTTTTGAAACGATGAAGAGACATGGAAGCTGCCGGAACCTCCGGAGAAGGCAAACTTGAGAAATCAGGGGACCGTGGATGTTTGCCGTAGACTGTGAAGAAGGGTGTAGTATCTGAAGAGGAGTGGTAAGAGTTGTTGTGTGCATATTTCGCCCAGGGCAATAGATCCTTCCATTCATCTTGAGAGGAGGACACAAAAAGTCGAATAAATGTCTCTAGGTCTTGGTTGACACGTTCGGTTTGCCCGTTAGTCTGAGGATGGAAGGCGGTGGAGAATTTTAATTTCACCTGAACGGCAGTACACAGAGCTCTCCAGAACTTGGCGACGAACTGCACACCCCTATCGGATATGATCTCTTTGGGCAACCCATGAAGCCTGAAGATGGTGGATAAGAAGAGTTGGGCTAGTACTGGAGCCAAAGGTAATGATTTTAGGGGCACGAAGTGGGCCATCTTGGAAAATCGGTCGACTATCACCCAGACAACAGTGTAACCCAGTGGTTCCCAAACTGTGTGCCGTGGCTCCCTGGGGTGCCTCGGGACACTTGCAGGGGTGCCACAGGTTGGTGGTCCAGGACCAATTCAAATTATTTATGATCATTTATTTATGGACAAAACCAGTGCTGGTGGCTGCCAATTATAAAATATGTGTACAACAGAAGCAATTCCTGCCCTTTAACACATAACTGAACATAATAGGCACATATAAACACAATCTACTTAATTTTACATATATTTTTTGGGGCCTAGGGGTGCCGCGGAAAAATTCTGATACTGTAGGGTGCCGTGATTTGAAAAAGATTGGGAACCCCTGGTGTAACCGCTAGAAGAGGGTAATTCAGAAATGAAGTCCATCGACAGATGAGTCCATGGTTCCGTTGGGATGGACAGTGGTAGCAAAGCCCCAGCTGGGGGAGTCCGAGACGTCTTGTGTTGGGCGCACTTGACACATGAAGATACAAAGTGTTTTACATCCTGTCGAATGGTTGGCCACCAATATGATCGTAGGAGGAATTGTAAAGTTTTTTGTACCCCGGAATGTCCAGCAAAGCGGGAGGCGTGGATCCACGTCAACAGCTTCTTGCGTAAATTGGGCGGCACAAAGGACTTGCCTGCAGGTGGTGTAGGGTGAGGAGAGACATGAGCAAAGACGACAGGGTTCAGGATGGACTGTTTAAGTGGTTCAGAATCCGAGCTGGGATTGAAGGACCGAGACAAGGCATCAGCTTTATTGTTTAAAACACCTGGACGATACTTGATTTGGAAATTGAAGCGTTCGAAGAACATAGCCCAGCAAGCCTGGCGTGAAGTGAGACATTGTGCTTGTCTTAAGAAAGAAAGATTTTTGTGGTCGGAAAAAACTGTGATCTGGTGACGAGCCCCCTCTAACAGATACCGCCACTCCTCGAAGGGTAACTTAACAGCGAACAGCTCCTGTTCTCCAATAGGGTAGTTCTTTTCTGCCGGGAGAAATTTCTTGGAAAAGTATGCGCAAGGGTGAAGCTCTGCATCCTCTCCTTTTTGCGAAAGAACTGCTCCTACTCCGTCAGAAGAGGCGTCAACCTCCAGGATGAAGGGTCGATTCACATCAGGTTGAAGAAGAATTGGAGCGGTGATAAACGCCTGTTTCAGTAGTTGGAAAGCCTTGGTAGCTGCGGACGGCCATTGGGCAGGATTGTCCCCTTTTTGGGTAAGAGCCGTCAGAGGTGCTGCTATGGTGGAGAAATTGCGGATGAAGCGGCGGTAGTAGTTGGAAAAGCCGAGGAATCTTTGCAATCATTTGAGAGTGGTTGGGGGTGTCCAATCTTGAATAGCGCAGACTTTTTCAGGATCCATCTCCAGCCCAGTACTTGAAAGAATATGACCCAGGAAGGGAATTGAAGAGACTTCGAAGACACACTTTTCGAGCTTACAGAAAAGCTGGTTCTGGCGAAGACGGCTTAACACCTCCCGAACGGTGCGCCGGTGAGTGCTGAGATTGGACGAGAAGATGAGGATGTCATCTAAATAGACAACAATGGAAATATATAACAAGTCCCGAAAGATGTCATTCACGAATTGCTGGAAAACGGCTGGAGCATTACACAGACCAAATGGCATAACGAGGTATTCATAATGTCCATCTCGGGTATTGAAGGCCGTTTTCCATTCGTCCCCCTGGCGGATACGGATCAGGTTGTATGCTCCCCTCAAGTCTAGTTTGGTGAAGACCGTGGCCCCTTAACTCGGTCGAACAATTCAGTGATGAGGGGCAGCGGATAGCGATTTTTAACGGAGATGTCATTCAACCCCCGATAATCGATACACGGTCTCAGGCTGCCATCTTTCTTCTTGACGAAGAAGAAGCCCACTCCTGCCGGAGAGGTGGACGGCCGGATAAATCCCTTCTCCAGATTCTCCTGGATGTATGCCGACATGGCCTCTGTCTCAGGCAACGATAAAGGGTACGTTCTTCCCCGTGGTGGTGTCTTGCCTGGAATGAGATCAATGGGACAATCCCATGGCCGGTGGGGCGGCAAAGTATCGGCACCTCCTTTACTAAAGACATCTGAAAAAGACGAGTATGGTGCGGGTATGGTGGAGGCAGGAAGCTGGGGAGAAAATGCTTGAGGTTTGCTCAGAAGAATAGGAATAACAGGAGATAAGCAAGAAGAAAAGCAGTCCTTACTCCAGGCCTTAATCTCCATAGTTAGCCAGTCGACATGGGGGTTATGCTTGGTAAGCCACGGCATCCCTAGGACTACAGGGTGAGAGGACTGAGGGAGGACCAAAAACTCTAACTTCTCTTGGTGCAGGGCTCCAACTTGAAGATGGATCGGTACCGTCTGTGAGGTGACATGGCCACTGGAGATGTGGCTGCCATCGACGGCTGTCAGGACCAGAGGTTGTTCCAGTGGTTGGAGAGGTATGGAGAGTTGTGCAGCCATGTCGGCCGAGATGAAGTTCCCAGCCGCACCTGAGTCCAGTAGAGCTTGCATGGACGTTTGTCCCCGAGGAGGACTCAGGGTGACTGAGATGGTAGAGTCTATGGTGGAGGGAGCAGGTGATAACACTCCTAATCTAGCCTCCCTCGTGGAGATTAGGAGCGGTCATTTCCCGGACTCAGAAGATGAGAAGATGAAGCGCAGTACATACAGAGATTACCTCTGCGACGTCGGTTCTTTTCTTCGGGAGAGAGACGGGACCGATTTATTTGCATTGGTTCTTCTGTGGCAGAAGGAGTAGATGATCCAATCTTTACAGGAGAAGTAACCACAGAAGAAGAACAAGGTCGAAAACGTTCAGAACGAGTCCTTTCCAGTTGTCGCTCGTGAAGCCGCAGATCAACTTTATTGCACAAGGAGATTAGCGCTGTCAGAGTGGAAGGGGTGTCACGGGTAGCTAGTTCGTCCTTGAGACGGCTGGAAAGACCATTCCAGAACGCGGTGACGAGAGCCTCTTCATTCCACTCCAACTCCGATGCTAGTGTCTGGAACTGCACCACATATTGGCCCACCGATCTGCTACCTTGTCCAATTCTCAGAATCTCTGCAGCGGCTGATGACACTCGACCTGGTTCGTCAAAGATTCGTCGGAAGGAGGCAATGAAATCATCGTAGTTGTTTAGTAGAGAATCTGCTCTCTCCCACAGAGGCGAAACCCACTCTAGGGCAGATCCCGAGAGGAGGGAGACAATGTAGGCTACACGCGCCTTGTCAGTTGGAAAGTTGGAGGCTTGGAGAGTGAAGTGCACATCGCACTGATTCAAAAACCCGCGACATCCTTTAGGAGACCCATCGTACTTGCTGGGGGTCGGCAAATGTAACTGAGGGGGAATAATGGACCCGACTGGTGGCGTGGCGGAAACTCCTCCCGAGGATACTGAAGATTTTGCTGTAGCCGCTGGAGGGGCGGTTTGTGAGGAAGTCAATGATTGTAAAAATTGCGCCACTTGCCGCTGTGAAGACTCCATCGGGTCAGTGCAAACTGTCACGGCCGAAGATTCTGATGAGGTCGTGTGGTGCTCAGGGACTGAGGAGGAGGCAGTAGTAGGGTTAAAACGAGCAGGTTTAATAAAGGATGTCATACAGGACTCAAATACTTCTTTGAGAACAACTGTAAGAGGAATCAAAGTAAATGGTAAACGATAAATGTCCAGAAGACAATGGGGATAAATGTCCAGAAGACAATGGGGATAAATGTCCAGAAGACAATGAGGATGAATGTCCAGAAGACATTGAGGATGAATGTCCAGAAGACAATGATGAGGATTTATCCAGGTAACAATGATGAAGAAAATCCTGATGAAGAGATGAAAAGATGTAGGCAAATAGAGGATCCGGAACTGGAAGAAGATGGGAGGTGACTGTGGCTGGAGGTAGCTGAAGAGGAGGTCTTTGGGAAATCCAGGAGGAAGCACCCAAGGGTACCAGAGAGAAGCTGGCGACCAGCGTGACTGGAAAGGAGCACTGGATCTGAAGCCAAAGCGAGCTGACGGACACAGCTGGGATAACAAGGACACAATGAGTCAGGAGCCTTCCAGGAAGTGCACGGCACAGAAGACTCTTTGCACTGACACTGAGTTACCTGGGCAGATCCTCTATATGCATAGAAGGCGGCTGCCATTGGCTATCACAGTGAAACAGGTGTGCAGCTCTGACCTGGCCCAATCCCCTGTTTGCCCTTAAGCAAGATGGCGGCGCTGGTCTCACGGCACCCATAGCCTAGAGCGAGACCACGCCGCAGACTTCCATGCTGCCCTCCAACACTGCCGGACCTCTGCCTGCCGCCTCACCTGACATGGAGGCCGACACACGCCAGCCGACTGCGGACACGGACGGGTGAGTACAGGACCCGCCGTGTACCGCCGCGGCGGCGCGTGACAAGTAACGCCACTCCTCCAGGGCTAATTTTACAGCAAGAAGTTCTTGTTCTCCAATGGCATAATTTCTCTCGGCTGGAGAGAACTTTTTTTGAAAAGAACCCGCAAGGATGCATTTTGAGGTCCTCGCTCCTTTGAGAGAGGACTGCGCCTACTGCTTCCGAGGATGCGTCCACCTCCAGGAAGAAGGGTTGACTGGTGTCTGGTTGTCTCAGGATGGGAGCTGAGGTGAATGCTTGTTTTAAGGAGCAAAAAGCAGATTCTGCTTCGGGGGTCCACTGAGCTGGATTTGCCCCCTTTCGGGTGAGGGCAGTGAGAGGTGCGACCAGGGTAGAAAATCCTCTAATAAACTTCTGGTAATAATTAGAGAAGCCCAGGAATCGCTGGATGGCTTTCAGGGTTGTTGGTCGAGACCAGTTTAGAACGGCTTGTACCTTTTCCGGGTCCATCTTTAGCCCATGTCCCGAGATGATATATCCCAAAAAAGGCATAGAGGATTGTTCAAAGAAACACTTCTCCAACTTACAGTACAAGTGGTTCTCTCGTAACCTCTGGAGGACTTCTCGTACATGACGTCGGTAGGTTTTTAGATTCGAAGAGAAGATCAGGATATCGTCTAAGTAGACTACGACTGATTTAAATAGAAGGTCTCTAAAAATTTCATTTAGGAAATTCTGGAACACAGCAGGAGCATTGCTGAGTCCAAATGGCATGACCAGATATTCAAAGTGTCCGTCACGGGTATTGAACGCGGTCTTCCATTCATCTCCGGCCCGGATCCGGATCAAATTGTATGCACCACGGAGATCTAATTTGGTGAAGAGCGTTGCTCCTTTAACCCGATCGAACAGTTCTGTAATAAGAGGAAGTGGGTAGCGATTCTTCACAGTGATTGTGTTCAGGCCCCGGTAATCTATGCAGGGTCTCAAGCCTCCATCTTTTTTCTGCACAAAGAAGAATCCTGCCCCTGCTGGTGAGGTTGACGGAGGAATGAAGCCCCTCGCTAGATTCTCTTGGATGTATTCGGACATTGCTTTGGTCTCCGGGAGCGAGAGTGGATAGGTGCGACCCCTCGGGGGATCTTTCCCTGGTAGGAGGTCGATGGGACAGTCCCAATTCCTGTGTGGGGGTAAAACCTCTGCTGCTCGCTTGCTGAAAACATCGGAATAAGAGACATATGGAGACGGAATTTGCAAGGAGGGAGTGATGGAAACTTTATTAAGGGGTTGAATCTTGGGTAAACATGTGGAAGAACAACACTCTCCCCACGACAGTATTTCCATCCGTTGCCAATCAATATGGGGGTTATGCAGACTTAACCAGGGATAACCTAAAACTATTTGATGCGAGGCTTTCGGAATAACTAAAAACTGAATCTGTTCCCTATGGAGGGCTCCAACATAAACAGGAAGGGAAAAAGTCTGCTGAGTCACCGACCCACAAGAAATTCGACTTCCATCCACGGCAGATAAGGAAATACTTCGGGAGAGGTCTCTGACGGGAATCTTTAGTTGATGAACCAACTCGGCAGTAATAAAGTTTTCTGCGGCTCCAGAATCTAAAAGAGAAAGCACAGTCTTAGGACCCAGAGGCGAGTCTAATGTTATGGACATAACTGGTTCTACTATACTTGGAGACTGAGATAATACTCCTAACCTGGTGTCTCCAGGCCTGGCTAGGAGCGGGAGTTTCCCGGTCGCTGAGAACAATTTGCCACCATATGCCCTGCGGTACCACAGTAGAGACATAGATTCTCGCGGCGGCGTCTCTGACGTTCTTCTGGGGTAAGCTGAGCTCGATTGATTTGCATGGGTTCGTCGGGGGGAGCCGAAGCTGGGACGGCTACTGGATTGGAGGAGGATGGCCGAAAGCGATATCGATCCCCTCTGTTTTTCTCTGATTGTCTTTCGCGAATGCGTAAGTCTACCTTATTGCACAGGGAGATCAATTCGTCCAGTTTGGCTGGTACATCTCGGGTTGTTAAATCATCTTTCAGGCGTTCTGAGAGGCCGTTCCAAAATGCTGAGATCAGTGCTTCCTCATTCCAGCGTAGCTCTGAAGCGTAAGTCTGAAACTGTACAATATATTGGCCGAGAGGCCTATTCCCTTGACGAAGGCGCATGATCTCCATCGAGGCAGAGGTAGAACAACCCGGCTCATCAAAGATCCTCTTAAACGTATCAAGGAACTCGGAATAGTCATCTAGGAGAGGATCTTCCCGTTCCCATAGGGGAGAGACCCATTCCAGTGCGGGTCCAGTGAGCAAGCATACAATATATGCAACTTTTGCTTTCTGAGTCGGGAAGTTGAAGGGCTGGAGGGTGAAATGGATGTCGCACTGATTGATGAATCCACGGCACAGCTTAGGAGTACCATCATACTTATTGGGAGCAGTGGCGTAAGTTCATATGAGGCGCCCGGAGGCGGATTAGATAGTGGTGCCCCCCCAACAGCCCCCCCAACCCAACCAACCACACACAGCATTTATGGCTATCATATGTGCCATCGGATTAAAAAAAAAAAAATATATATATATATATATATATATATATATAATAAAAAAAAACTTTTTATTAGAAGATGGCATATATATATATATATATATATATATATATATATATATATATATATATATATATATATATATATATATAAAATGCAACTTAAATAAAGGTCAGCCAGTCTTACTGTAAAATTGGCAGCTGTGACAGAGTGGGATCTGTGCTTCAGGGATCCTTCCTGCCTCCCTCCGGGCAGCCTGTGCACCAGCCAATCAGGGTGCCGCAGGCTGCAGTGTCACATATCATTGGATGGCTGAGCCGTCGCTCAGCTGTCCAGAGACTAGCTCTCTCTGCAGCAGGCACTTGACATGAGCTGTCACTGTGCACTACTGCAATAGGGTAGGGAGGGCAGCCGCGCGGATCGGATATATTATAGAGATCCGACACGTGTTGGTTGGCAGCCGCCAGGGGCGGATCCAGGAGAAAATGACAGAGGGGGGCAGCATGATAGGGGAGGGGGATTGGAGGGGGGTGTTAGTGGTGCCAGTGTGCCTGCTCAGAGAGTGGAGAGGGAGAGGAGAAGAGCAGAGAGAGGATGGGAGTGGGATTATAAATATGGACCCTGGCATTTAAAGTACACAGCCCCCCCTTGGATGCAGTTGTGCGTGTGCTCTGGAAAGGGGTATGTGGTCACTCAAAAGAGGGCTTGTCCTTGAGTGTAGTATACCACACACCATATACCACTTCTACACATTCTACACATTATGCAACAAAATAATAGACCCCATTACAATTGCTCCTTACACATGATGCCAAACGGAATGAGCTAAAAAATTCACATGCCACACAGATTGAGCCAAAATTGACATAATGTCACAAGAAACATCATAAACAGGGACATTGCGCGCCGAAGGTGCGGACCAAAAATTTACACCAAAATGCCCATTACACATTTAGCCACACACCATAATGTTCAACACCGTAATGCCTATTACAAATTATGCTAAGTGCTGCTTACCTACATGCTCATTGCTAGGGATTCCATGCTTGTTACCAGGGGTACCATGCTCATTACCATGTGGGATTACATGCTCGTTGCCATGAGGGTTACATGGTCATTGCAAGGGGTAATGGGTGAGATAGGGGGTGCAGAGTGGAAGGGAAGATACAGGGTGAGAGGGGGGATGCAGGTTGAGGTGTTAATCTTAAAGTCTACCAGACCTTGATGGGCGCGTGGCGGTGCGCCTGGCAGTGCTCCTGCGATGGCAGGCACAAGATCCCACCCTAGCCCTAGGACCTGGCTGTGGCAGCATGATCTTGAGATCGGAATGTGGGCCATAGCTGGATTAAGGCTTTGGTCGAAAATAAAATCATGCTACAAAAATAAAAATAATAAAAAATATATATAAAATGCAGAACATTAAACATAAAAAAAGACTTACTTTTGCTGTTTTAAATAGGAGGAGAGCGATAGCTTCCATCTTTCTCTCTCCTCCTGTTAGCACCTCCACCCAGTTGTTAAGTCTCTCCACACATCCGATTAGCATTTGCCATGCTGGGGCGGGCATCCCACCACCTCTCTTCCTCCCTGTAGCCTGTGCTCCAGCCAATCACGGAGCCGCAGGCTGCAGATCGTTCAGCGCTCAGCTCAGCTGTCCTTACGCAGTGCTGGCAGCCTATGGCTGTCTCTCAGTAAGGAGCGCAGTGCAGCGTTACAGAGCGGGGGGACAGGGTTTATTGCGCGAGCCCCTGGGGTGCGATTGCGGCTCTATTGGTGTCACCCCAGTGGAGGGTGACACCAGGGTGCGGGTCGAACATCCCCTTAGTGACGCCACTGTCACACACTGACATGAGCTGGTGCTGCTGCGGAAAGCTGGAGGAGGCCTCCTCCAGCTTTCCGCAGCAGCACCAGCTCATGTCAGTGTGTCTAAGCAGCGTTCGGCAGCCTTCCACAGCAGGCTCAAATAAGTAAGCGTCGGCCAGGAGCTGCGTGTCTCTAAAAATAAAAGTTGGAAATGACAGGGGGGGGGCACGTGCCCGGGTGCCCCCCCCCCCTCCTCCCTCCTCCAAATCCAACCATGGCAGCCGCAGGAGTCCCTTTCAGAGCGGCGTGGGGGGTCCGGGGATTCTTGCTGTGGCGGCTGGGGCTTATTACTACTCCCTGCTCCCTGTGCCCCCCCTGATGGCTAACGCCCGGCGGCAAAAGTCTCCATTGCCTCCGGGAGTTACGCCACTAATTGGGAGTGGAAAGACGGAGTGAAGATGGAGACACCACAGCTGGGGTGGAAGCTGTTGGAGGGCTTGGAGGTTCGGACCGGCGGACTGCAGCCATGTTCACTAAGGAGGCCTGGATGGTGTCTTGGCGGGCTGAGATTTCCTGCAGGCATTGGGCCAACCGCTGCTGGGACCCCTCTAATCCTTCCAATCGGGAGGCGATGCCATGCAATATCTCCGGACTTGTTCCCTGGCCGGTTTCCGAATCCATCTGGCCAGTGCAAACTGTCACGCCTGGCGAAATTTGTGGACCCGGTATGGACACGGGAACTTCAGGAGTGCCTGGACCTCTGTATAATAAACGTGCTGGACGAATGAGCGGCTGTTGCATGAATGGGTTTATTGATGGTAAACTGTGACAGCAGCAGGAAGTTCACTTGCAAGTATGTCAGCGTCGCCGACACGAGGGTAGGCACTTTGGCTGAGGGTAATACCGGAATGCAGAGGCTTGGAGGACCACCTGGAGTGCGGAATAGGCAGGCTGGATTATACTGGCAGACAGGACTTCAGCAGAAGCTGGTAGCTGAACCGGTAGTTGTGCTGGAATCCAATAGCTGTTTGAAATAGTAACGGAGCACAGAGAACTAGTGGCCACAGTACTAGACTGTGGAGACGTTGCACTGGCAACTTCCTGTACCAGGCCTTCCTCCTAAATACCCCTCAGGGCGGTTCCCATCTGAGTGGGACTTCCTGGACCGAAGTAAGGGCAAAATGGGCTGTTTGCCCATAACCAAGATGGCGCCGCAGGAGTCCAGTGCTCAGAGAGCTATTCCTGGCTCTAAACAGCCCAGACCTTGTCAGCATGCTGTAAGAACGCCCAGCCACACAGGACCAGCGCCTGCACCCTGCACCTCCACCAGTGGGACCCCTCCAGAGCGCTCTCACAGGTATGCCCTGCTGCACCAGCGTCCCCCTGTGGCAGGCCGTGACACTGTCCTGGGAATAGGAAGCAGCAGGAGAGGGAATGACTGGGTGCTGGGAGGAAATAGGAGACGTGTGGTAAATCGGTAGATTTGCGCCCTCTGCAGGAGACACTTGGTACTGCACACTGGAAGCCTCCATGCGGAGGGAGGTGTTGCACAATGGTATAGTAGTCTATAATAGTAATTGGTGCAGGAATATATTGGTGGACACTGCATGCGCTTCTAGTGTTGCGTTTCCACTCATTTAGCGTCTGAGGTCCGTAGTAATGAGCCCCAACCCCAGGACCCGAGTGGGCCATCACCATAGATGAGAGGGAGCATTGCACGGGGATGAAACGTGTGCATTGTGTAGCCAGGAGTCCAGCACAAAGAAAATGTCTGGGAGGTGCAACAGCATGGACACCGGGCCTGGCATCCGGGAGGAGTAAAGAGCTGACCAGGCCCCCGCAGTAATATCCTTCTCCCGGCCTGACCCCACAAACGTGGAAGCATATAGTCCCGCCGTCCTCCAAAGGTGCACAAAAAAACTTTACACTGTAAGTCCCATTACACATTAAAGCACACCGTAATGCCTATTACACATTATACCACACACCGTAATACCCTTAACGCATTATGCCACATACTGTAATGTCCATTACTCATTATATCAAATGCCATAATGCCCTTTACACATTGTTCCACACACCGAAATGCCCATTACACATTATACCACACATCATAATGCCTATTACACATTATACCACACACCGTAATGATCATTACTCATTATACCACACGCCATAATACCCTTTATACATTATTCCACACACTGTAATGCCCATTACTCATTATATCAAATGCCATAATGCCCTTTACACATTGTTCCACACACCGAAATGCCCATTACACATTATACCACACACCATAATGGCCATTACACATTATACCACATACTGTAATGCCCATTACACATTATTCCACACACCAAAATGCCCATTACACATTATACCACACACTGTAATGCTCATTACACATTATACCACACACCGTAATGCCTATTATACATTATTCCACACACAATGTAATGTCTATTATACTGTACATTATTACACATACCGTAATGCCTATTACACATTATACCACACACACCGTAATGCCTTTTATACATTATTCCACACACAATGTAATGTCTATTATACATTATTACACATACCGTAATGCCTATTACACATTATACCACACATTGTAATGCCCATTACTCATTATACCACAAACTGTAATGCCCGTTACTCATTATACCACAAACTGTAATGCCCATTACACATAATACCACACCCCTTAATGCTTATTACATACATGCCGCTGATACAAGTTTTGTAGAGTCCAGGGCAGGCAGAGAACTACAATACTTGTGTTAGCTGCACAGCAGCAGCAGCAGCCGCGCAGGCAGGTGATCTGGACGGACAGAGACTTGTAGAAGGGCAGACCCGTCTTCCAGAGGCAACAGCGGGACGAGCGTTGCGGTGCCCCATGCAGTTCCGCAGCTGTCCCCCCTGTATGGCCCTGCGCTGCAATTTAATGCAAATTCCTTCCCTAGTGTACATCCAGGCATCCTAATATACAAGTTCTGAGATGCCCAACTCAGCATCTTACCCATAGTATCACCGGAGTGGGGGCACTGTGTGGGATAATATGAGCTGGCGGCTCTAGAGTGCGGTGCTGGGAGTATTAATACTCCCATAAATGATATCAAGGTATATAATATTATACCCACTGTTCCAATACATGGACAGGAGGACACGGGGATGACAGAGGGGCGTGAGTTGCTACAGGTAATTATAACAGATTGTATAAGCACCGATGGAGGAAGCGAGTATATAGGGAGAATCTAGTATTGGACGACCAATGAGAGCACCATTATATACACTGAAGTACTGCATCTGCTGTCTACCAACCTAGTATCGGTGCTGCTTCCAGCTAGGTCTGCTGCTCTGTCGCACCTATATACTCATGTCCTGGTATTCGGGACTCTGATTGTTATCCTCTACCAGAGCTTCATTGTCTGCTGACAGCACTGTGTGCATGTTCCTTTGTACTTCTACCTGTTTCAATGTATTCACACAGAACAACAAACCACCAATGAGAAGCGATATCTCCGGCCAAATATGATCAGAGTTTAACATTCTCTGAAAATATTTCCATCACCCGATCTTACATTAATTTTATTACTTATATATGGAGTGTGTGTGCGTGTGTATGTGTGAATGTGTGTGTGCTTGTGTATGTGTGAATGTGTGTGTATGGTGTGTGTGTCTTCTCCAAATTTAACATGTGACAGTTCCGTTCTAACTACCAATAATAGTCTTGTTTTCCTCTTGTCCTATCACTGTACTCTTGGACGCAGCAGTATATAATGTTTCTGTGATTATTGCTTTTAAGCTTCTATATAGCAAATATTAAAGATTATATACACTAAGTGTTTACTATACCGATTAATTACTCAACCAATATTTGGGGGGGTTGAAATGAGTTCCCCTCCCAACCCCCAGCGCTCCTTGTTACTGGCAGAGTGTCAGTAAGACAATGTTGGGCAATATTTACTTACAGAAAGGAGAAGGAAGTGATTACTACAAGACACCCTTTATATGCCGCTAGGTTTATTACTATCGATGCGATGCTCTCCCCGTGTCCGCAGTGAGATTAGAGTGTAAGCTCTTCAGCACATTACCAGTGTCCGCCATGCTGATAGTAAACAGATCATGGATCACTTTCTAGAAAAGTCCAATAAAAGGTTTTTTTACATAAAAAGTTTGTTTTGTCCGATATACGGAGGGTGCAGAGCTGCGGAATAATTACATGTTCATGTCGACCTCTTAACTGTCAACCTTCCCATTGTCGACCTAATGCTTGCGTCAATCTTCCGTCCCTGTCGACCTTACCCATGTGGACCTATTTTGGGTGTCGACCTAAGGCCTGTCCACCGTAAGTGGTCGACCCAGTGCATGTCGACCTTAATACAGCCGACGTAATGACCGTGTGCGTGTGGCTTGTCTGTGTGAAGGGCAGGAAGGGGTTCGCAGTGCATGTACAGTCACATAGCAGCCACCAGAGGGCGATCTCTGCTCCCTGATGACCAATCACATCCAGGAAAAGGAGATTTTGTTTTTGTGCCATTTAGTGAAGAGGTTAATACCAGTAGCCCAGAGAGGAGGAGGAGGAGGAGGAGGAGGAGGAGATGGAGGAGGAGGAGGAACTGGGAAACAGCAACAACATCATCACAAAGTAACACAAGGCCAGTGCTTGTGCTGAGCTGCTGAAAGGTTAGTGCTGTGACTGTGTACTCATTAGAGTGCAAGCTCTGTGGGTGAGGAGGGGCCCTGCTGCTACTGTATGTGCTGTTATGGGTTACATGAGGGGGCCCTGTCCTGAGGTAGGGTCCTGCCCAATGCTGGGGTGTAACAGGTGTCACTGTGATATGCATGCAGAGTGTAAGCTCTGCTGTCCACTGGGCCTGCTCTGGAAGTAGTCTGAAGCCCAGCAGTGAGATTAGAGTGCAAGCTCTGTGGGCGAGGAGGGGCCCTGCTGCTACTGTATGTGCTGTTATGGGTTACATGGGGGGGCCCTGTGCTGAGGTAGGGTCCTGCCCAATGCTGTGGTGTAACAGGTGTCACTGTGATATGTATGCAGAGTGTAAGCTCTGCTGTCCACTGGGCCTGCTCTGGAAGTGCTCTGAAGCCCAGCAGTGAGATTAGAGTGTAAGCTCTTCAGCACATTACCGGTTACATTGTTTCCAGCACACTCCTTGCTGCCATGAGATTAGATAGTCAGCTCAGTGATACAGAGCTGTTTGGACAAGGGTATAGAGTACGCTCTGTCCTGCTTTCAGATTGGAGTGTAAGCTCTGCGGCACAACATCAGGCGGTTTCTGGGGGACTCGACTCAATTAGAGCGTCAGCTCTGCGGCACAGGGCCTGTTGGGTTACTTCTGGGTGTACAGAATGCTCCCTACCGTGGTGAGTTTAGAGCGTCAGCTCTGCGGCACAGGGCCTGTTGCGTTAATTCTGGGTGTACCGAATGCTCCCTATATTGATGAGAAGAGGGTGTAAATTTTGCTGTACAGGGTGTTTTGGGTTATTTCTGGGTGTGCAGTCCAGTATGCTCCCTCCCGTGGTGAGATTAGAGTGCAAGCTCTGTTGTCCAGGGCCCTGTCTGCATCATTTCTGGGTGTCCAGCACTAGCCGCGGTAACATACAGTATAGTGCCCTGCGGTGACACAATTGCAGCATCCCCTGATTCTCCTGTATGACACCTGTAGACGTGCCGGAGATTCCTGAAGGTGCGTTACACCTGGGACTGTAGCCCGAGGACAGGTGTGACAGGCTCCGCTCATATGTGCAAAGATGCTTTGTGATAATCACCTGTGCAGCGTAACCCACAAAGCCAAATCTACCAATGAAGAAGCACTAAGGACAGGTGTACTAAGCTGCAGAACGTGATATAGTGGAGAGTGATAAACCATCAGCCAATCAGCCCCTAACTGTCATTTTTCAAACACAGTCTGTAACGTGCGAGTTAGGAGCTGATTGGCTGGTGGGTTATCACTCTCCATTTTATCACTTTTCAAGCGTCGTAAATCATCAGGCCCCTTGGAGAGAGATAAAGTAACACCCAGTCAGCTCCTAACTGTCAGTTTCCTAACCCAGCCCGTAACATGTCAGCGAGAAACCGACTGGTGCTACTTTATCTCTCTGCACATTTTCACTCTCCAAGGCTCAGTACATAAACCCTCCTTGGCTGCTTTCCTGCCTGGTTCCGGCGCTGTGGCGTGCTTGGGAATCTCTGCGTTGGGACCTCGCTGTCCCGGAAATCAGACAGTTGCAGTGTTCTGTGTTTTCTTCCCACTGATTCAGCACTTCATAGTAAAAAGCAGGAACTGGTCTCTTTTGAAGAGACTGGGTGACGTCAGCGTCGCTGCAGCAAATAGGGGGCGTCCTGCAGCCACTGCTGCTCGCTGACAATCAGGAATCATATAGGGCAGACTGGGGATGCGCCCCATAATAACAGCTCAGGAGAAGGGACCTATTCATAAAGGATCCGTAACCTGCAGCTTCCCACGCGTCCAATGGATGAATGAGGAAACCATCAGTGTCGGAGATCATGTAGATTCCTCCTGCTCCCCCCTCCCCGGCCCTCGCCAGCAGCCATCCCCAGAGCTTTCCATGGGGACTGTCAGTAACCAGATCCCACAAGTGTAACTTTTTGGATTTTGCCTGGGTGGGCTCATCAGATGGGGTCTGTCTGTAACCGTCGGAGGGAGGGGGATCTTGTGATCCCTCTCCGGTGTATATAATTAATACAGATACTTATTCCAGAATTACAGTGCACCTGTTAATTACTCACCGTAGTCGCAGCCAATAACTCTGAGTATGTAGCAGGAGTCGGTGACGTCACCGCTGCACGGGACACTTTGGGGGGCTGTGTGTGGGGGTGAGTCACTCACATGTGACCTAAGGAAAGGGTTCAATAGCTGAGAGCACAATGGGGGATTTAATCACATAAACTCTTAGGCCCGTTGCCAAAACGGATTACTCACTCCTGCTAGTACCTCGTTATCAGACGGGCGTCCTTACGTCTCGCCCTGATCTAATATAACACCCCCCCCCAAAGCCAATTACTGCACAGAAATGCTGTTCTGTCTGTTACCCAATAGGACATGTTGGGGTGTAGTGTCCTATGTCTGTATAGGGCAGGGCTGGGCAATTGCGGCCCTCCAGATGTTGAAGAACTACACATCCCAGGATGCTTTGCATTAGTTTTGCTATGTGGCCATGCTGAAACTGATGCAAGGCATGCTGGGATGTGTAGTTCCTCAACATCTGGAGGGCCGCAATTGCCCAGCCCTGGTATAGGGTGTAATAGATGTATTATGGCCAGTGGTCAGGAAATGTTGGGGTGTAGTGTCCTATGTCTGTATAGGGTGTAATAGATGTATTATGGTCAGCGGTCAGGACATGTTGGGGTGTAGTGTCCTATGTCTGTATAGGGTGTAATAGATGTATTATGGCCGGCGGTCAGGACATGTTGGGGTGTAGTGTCCTATGTCTGTATAGGGTGTAATAGATGTATTATGGCCAGTGGTCAGGACATGTTGGGGTGTAGTGTCCTATGTCTGTATATGGTGTAATAGATGTATTATGGCCGGCGGTCAGGACATGTTGGGGTGTAGTGTCCTATGTCTGTATAGGGTGTAATAGATGTATTATGGCCGGCGGTCAGGACATGTTGGGGGGTAGTGTCCTATGTCTGTATAGGTGTAATAGATGTATTATGGTCGGTGGTCAGGACATGTTGGGGTGTAGTGTCCTATGTCTGTATAGGGTGTAATAGATGTATTATGGCCAGTCGTCAGGACATGTTGGGGTGTAGTGTCCTATGTCTGTATAGGGTGTAATAGATGTATTATGGCCGGCGGTCAGGACATGTCGGGGTGTAGTGTTCCATGTCTGTATAGGGTGTAATAGATGTATTATGGTCAGCGGTCAGGACATGTTGGGGTGTAGTGTCCTATGTCTGTATAAGGTGTAATAGATGTATTATGGCCAGCGGTCAGGACATGTTGGGGGTGTAGTGTCCTATGTCTGTATAGGGTGTAATAGATGTATTATGGCCGGCGGTCAGGACATGTTGGGGTGTAGTGTCCTATGTCTGTATAAGGTGTAATAGATGTATTATGGCCGGCGGTCAGGACATGTTGGGGTGTAGTGTCCTATGTCTGTATAGGGTGTAATAGATGTATTATGGCCAGTGGTCAGGACATGTTGGGGTGTAGTGTCCTATGTCTGTATAGGGTGTAATAGATGTATTATGGCCAGCGGTCAGGACATGTTGGGGTGTAGTGTCCTATGTCTGTATAGGGTGTAATAGATATATTATGGCCAGTGGTCAGGACATGTTGGGGGTGTATTGTCCTATGTCTGTATAGGGTGTAATAGATGTATTATGGCCAGTGGTCAGGACATGTTGGGGTGTAGTGTCCTGTGTCTGTATAGGGTGTAATAGATGTATTATGGTCAGCGGTCAGGACATGTTGGGGTGTAGTGTCCTATGTCTGTATAGGGTGTAATAGATGTATTATGGCCGGTGGTCAGGACATGTTGGGGTGTAGTGTCCTATGTCTGTATAGGGTGTAATAGATGTATTATGGCCGGTGGTCAGGACATGTTGGGGTGTAGTGTAGTGTCCTATGTCTGTATAGGGTGTAATAGATGTATTATGGCCAGCGGTCAGGACATGTTGGGGTGTAGTGTCCTATGTCTGTATAAGGTGTAATAGATGTATTATGGCCAGCGGTCAGGACATGTTGGGGGTGTAGTGTCCTATGTCTGTATAGGGTGTAATAGATGTATTATGGTCAGTGGTCAGGACATGTTGGGGTGTAGTGTCCTATGTCTGTATAGGGTGTAAT
Source organism: Crinia signifera (assembly GCF_055691185.1). Classification (NCBI taxonomy): domain Eukaryota; kingdom Metazoa; phylum Chordata; class Amphibia; order Anura; family Myobatrachidae; genus Crinia; species Crinia signifera. Next base: position 399,506,398 of record NC_139218.1, on the reverse strand, counting down.
AGATGTATTATGGCCGGTGGTCAGGACATGTTGGGGTGTAGTGTCCTATGTCTGTATAGGGTGTAATAGATCTGTATAGGGTGTAATAGATGTATTATGGTCAGCGGTCAGGACATGTTGGGGTGTAGTGTCCTATGTCTGTATAGGGTGTAATAGATGTATTATGGCCAGCGGTCAGGTCATGTTGGGGGTGTAGTGTCCTATGTCTGTATAGGGTGTAATAGATGTATTATGGCCAGCGGTCAGGTCATGTTGGGGTGTAGTGTCCTGTGTCTGTATAGGGTGTAGTAGATGTATTATGGCCAGCGGTCAGGACATGTCGGGGTGTAGTGTCCTATGTCTGTATAGGGTGTAATAGATGTATTATGGCCAGCGGTCAGGACATGTCGGGGTGTAGTGTCCTATGTCTGTATAGGGTGTAATAGATGTATTATGGCCAGCGGTCAGGACATGTCGGGGTGTAGTGTCCTATGTCTGTATAGGGTGTAATAGATGTATTATGGCCAGCGGTCAGGTCATGTGGGGGTGTAGTGTCCTATGGCTGTATAGGGTGTAATAGATGTATTATGGCCAGCGGTCAGGTCATGTTGGGGGTGTAGTGTCCTATGTCTGTATAGGGTGTAATAGATGTATTATGGCCAGCGGTCAGGACATGTTGGGGTGTAGTGTCCTATGTCTGTATAGGGTGTAATAGATGTATTATGGCCAGTGGTCAGGACATGTTGGGGTGTAGTGTCCTATGTCTGTATAGGGTGTAATAGATGTATTATGGGCAGCGGTCAGGACATGTTGGGGTGTAGTGTCCTATGTCTGTATAGGGTGTAATAGATGTATTATGGCCGGTGGTCAGGACATGTTGGGGTGTAGTGTCCTGTGTCTGTATAGGGTGTAATAGATGTATTATGGCCAGCGGTCAGGACATGTTGGGGGTGTAGTGTCCTATGTCTGTATAGGGTGTAATAGATGTATTATGGGCAGCGGTCAGGACATGTTGGGGTGTAGTGTCCTATGTCTGTATAGGGTGTAATAGATGTATTATGGGCAGCGGTCAGGACATGTTGGGGTATAGTGTCCTATGTCTGTATAGGGTGTAATAGATGTATTCTGGCCGGCGGTCAGGACATGTTGGGGGTGTAGTGTCCTATGTCTGTATAGGGTGTAATAGATGTATTATGGCCAGTGGTCAGGACATGTTGGGGTGTAGTGTCCTATGTCTGTATAGGGTGTAATAGATGTATTATGGCCAGCGGTCAGGACATGTTGGGGTGTAGTGTCATATGTCTGTATAGGGTGTAATAGATGTATTATGGCCAGTGGTCAGGACATGTTGGGGTATAGTGTCCTATGTCTGTATAGGGTGTAATAGATGTATTATGGCCGGCGGTCAGGACATGTTGGGGGTGTAGTGTCCTATGTCTGTATAGGGTGTAATAGATGTATTATGGCCAGCGGTCAGGACATGTTGGGGTGTAGTGTCCTATGTCTGTATAGGGTGTAATAGATGTATTATGGCCAGCGGTCAGGACATGTTGGGGTGTAGTGTCCTATGTCTGTATAGGGTGTAATAGATGTATTATGGGCAGCGGTCAGGACATGTTGGGGTGTAGTGTCCTATGTCTGTATAGGGTGTAATAGATGTATTATGGTCAGCGGTCAGGACATGTTGGGGGTGTAGTGTCCTATGTCTGTATAGGGTGTAATAGATGTATTATGGCCGGCGGTCAGGACATGTTGGGGTGTAGTGTACTATGTCTGTATAGGGTATAATAGATGTATTATGGCCAGCGGTCAGGACATGTTGGGGTGTAGTGTCCTATGTCTGTATAGGGTGTAATAGATGTATTATGGCCAATGGTCAGGACATGTTGGGGGGTAGTGTCCTATGTCTGTATAGGGTGTAATAGATGTATTATGGTCAGCGGTCAGGACATGTTGGGGTGTAGTGTCCTATGTCTGTATAGGGTGTAATAGATGTATTATGGTCAGCGGTCAGGACATGTTGGGGTGTAGTGTCCTATGTCTGTATAGGGTGTAATAGATGTATTATGGTCAGCGGTCAGGACATGTTGGGGGTGGAGTGTCCTATGTCTGTATACAGTGTAATAGATGTATTATGTCCGGCGGTCAGGACATGTTGGGAGTGTAGTGTCCTATGTCTGTATACAGTGTAATAGATGTATTATGGCCAGTGGTCAGGACATGTTGGGGGTGGAGTGTCCTATGTCTGTATAGGGTGTAATAGATGTATTATGGCCGGCGGTCAGGACATGTTGGGGGTGTAGTGTCCTATGTCTGTATAGGGTGTAATAGATGTATTATGGTCGGCGGTCAGGACATGTTGGGGGTGGAGTGTCCTATGTCTGTATACAGTGTAATAGATGTATTATGGCCGGCGGTCAGGACATGTTGGGAGTGTAGTGTCCTATGTCTGTATACAGTGTAATAGATGTATTATGGCCGGCGGTCAGGACATGTTGGGGTGTAGTGTCCTATGTCTGTATAGGGTGTAATAGATGTATTATGGCCGGCGGTCAGGACATGTTGTGGTGTAGTGTCCTATGTCTGTATAGGGTGTAATAGATGTATTATGGCCGGCGGTCAGGACATGTTGGGGTGTAGTGTCCTATGTCTGTATAGGGTGTAATAGATGTATTATGGCCGGCGGTCAGGACATGTTGGGGTGTAGTGTCCTATGTCTGTATAGGGTGTAATAGATGTATTATGGCCGGCGGTCAGGACATGTTGGGGTGTAGTGTCCTGTGTCTGTATATGGTGTAATAGATGTATTATGGCCGGCGGTCAGGACATGTTGGGAGTGTAGTGTCCTATGTCTGTATACAGTGTAATAGATGTATTATGGCCAGTGGTCAGGACATGTTGGGGGTGGAGTGTCCTATGTCTGTATAGGGTGTAATAGATGTATTATGGCCGGCGGTCAGGACATGTTGGGGTGTAGTGTCCTATGTCTGTATAGACTGTAATAGATGTATTATGGCCAGTGGTCAGGACATGTTGGGGGTGGAGTGTCCTATGTCTGTATAGGGTGTAATAGATGTATTATGGCCAGTGGTCAGGACATGTTGGGGGTGTAGTGTCCTATGTCTGTATATGGTGTAATAGATGTATTATGGCCGGCGGTCAGGACATGTTGGGCTGTAGTGTCCTATGTCTGTATAGGGTGTAATAGATGTATTATGGTCAGTGGTCAGGACATGTTGGGCTGTAGTGTCCTATGTCTGTATAGGGTGTAATAGATGTATTATGGCCAGTGGTCAGGACATGTTGGGGTGTAGTGTCCTATGTCTGTATAGGGTGTAATAGATGTATTATGGTCAGTGGTCAGGACATGTTGGGGTGTAGTGTCCTATGTCTGTATAGGGTGTAATAGATGTATTATGGCCGGCGGTCAGGACATGTTGGGGGTGGAGTGTCCTATGTCTGTATAGGGTGTAATAGATGTATTATGGCCAGTGGTCAGGACATGTTGGGGGTGGAGTGTCCTATGTCTGTATAGGGTGTAATAGATGTATTATGGCCGGCGGTCAGGACATGTTGGGAGTGTAGTGTCCCATGGAGATTGCCCCTGTGCCCGGCTACGGGAGGGTCCCTCGAGTAAGATAGACCTCTGGGCCCGGAATCTGCTCTGCCAGTCATATACTTCTTAGTGTGTGATGGTGACAGTGACGTGAGGACAGAGTGGTGGCAGACTGTGCACCAGGAGCGTCTCTGTGCCACTATAACTGGCTAACGTGTGGTCGGTGACCATGGACAGATCTCCTCCTGACATTTCCAGCTTTACTGTGTGACCCACGTGTAGGTAATCTCTCAGCAGCTGATAATAGATGTGCTGGGCACTGGCTCTGGTTGGGCTGGGCACTGGCTCTGGTTAGGCTGGGCACTGGCTCTTGTTAGGCTGGGCACTGGCTCTGGTTGGGCTGGGTACTGGCTCTGGTTAGGCTGGGCACTGGCTCTGGTTGGGCTGGGTACTGGCTCTGGTTGGGCTGGGCACTGGCTCTGGTTGGGCTGGGCACTGGTACAGGTTGGACTGGGCACTGGTACAGGCTGGGCAACGTATTAGTGCAGTTTGGGCAAGGCATTGGTACTGTTTGAGCTGGACACTGGTACAGGTTGGGCTGGGCACTGGTACAGGTTGGGCTGGGCACTGGTACAGGTTGGGCAACGTATTAGTGCAGTTTGGGCAAGGTATTGGTACTGTTTGAGCTGGGCAGTGGCTCTGGTTGGGCTGGGCACTGGCTTTGGTTGGGCTGGGCACTGGTACAGGTTGGACTGGGCACTGGTACAGGTTGGGCAACGTATTAGTGCAGTTTGGGCAAGGCATTGGTACTGTTTGAGCTGGGCACTGGCTTTGGTTGGGCTGGGCACTGGTACAGGTTGGGCTGGGCACTGGTACAGGTTGGGTAACGTATTAGTGCAGTTTGGGCAAGGTATTGGTACTGTTTGACCTGGGCTCTGGTTGGGCTAGGTACTGGTACAGGTTGTGCTGGGCACTTGGGCTGGGCACTGGCTCTGGTTTGGAGAGACATTTTTAGCAGATTCCTTATGGATGGCCAGATCCATTGGAATCAGTACACGCGCCCCCACAATGCCGGCTCCCCCCAAGCCGCTGCAGTGCCACTGTTACACCACTGCCCCCTACACCATCTGGTTATTATAGTGACACATGGATGGGTACCGTTGCTGACATGTAGCGTACACACCCCCTGTAGAGAACACACGGTACAGTGACCGGTATAGCTGGGGTCACGCGTGTTATGTTTATGTGTATAATCAGGTTGTTGTGCACTTTACACTCTGCTCAAAAATGACTTTGTCTACAATTTGTTTCCTCAATGGCTGAGAGGGGGGAGAGGGGGGTGAGGTCATTGCACCGACCACTATCATGCTTATCAGAATGTGCTCATTAAACAGCCATGTTTGCTGATGTTGTCTTTAGGCTGTAAAGATTATTTTGGTAGTTAGATAAAACTTTTATTTTTAGTGATATATTTGTGTTACAACTTAAATGTAAAAGGAACTAAATAGATGAATAATAAGACAGTGATACAAATGTTTTAAAAAAGGAGGCAAGCTGGTGTCCGCGCAGGAGGTCAAAGGGGACAGAAGAGAGATAGGAGACTGGGTTGGGATTAGGGGGACAGAGATGAGACACAGGAATTCAATGGGTTGCGGGGGACAGAGATGAGGGGAGGTGAAAGGGGACAGATGAGAGATAGGAGGCAGGGTTGGGGTTAGGGGACAGAGATGAGTGGAGGTGAAAGAGGACAGATGAGTGATAGGAGGCAGAGTTTGGGTTAGGGGGACCGAGTTGAGGTGAAAGAGGACAGATGAGTGATAGGAGGCAGGGTTGGATTTAGGGGGACAGAGATGAGGGGAGGTGGAGGGGGACAGATGAGTGAAAGGAGGCAGAGTTGGATTTAGGGGGACAGAGATGAGGGGAGGTGGAAGGGGACAGATGAGAGATAGGAGGCAGAGTTTGGGTTGGGGGGACCGAGATGAGGCGAGGTGAAAGAGGACAGATGAGTGAAAGGAGGCAGGGTTGGATTTAGGGGGACATAGATGAGGGGAGGGGAGGTGGAAGGAGAAAGATGAGAGATAGGAGGCAGAGTTGGGGTTAGGGGTCAGCGATGAGGCAAAGAAAGTCATGGGGATGAGGGGGACAGTGGTGAGTACAGATGAGTGAGGCAGGGTTGGGGTTAGGGGGACAGAGATGAGACACAGGAATTCAGTTGGTTGCGGGGGACAGAGATAAGAGTAGGTGAAAGGGGACAGATGACTGTTAGGAGGCAGGGTTTGGGTTAGGGGACAGAGAGGAGGGGAGGTGAAAGAGGAGAGATAGGAGGCAGGGTTGGGGTTAGGTGGACAGAGATGAGATGGTTGTAGGGTCCACAGGAGCACCCACCTCACCCTGCACCCATAAAGTGTATGTACCTTTCTGGAGGTACTTATGGGATCAGTTGGTATGCAAACAGGGATCCTGGCCCTTACCTTGGTACGCGACCTGGCTAATGCAGTCCAATCCCCGCACCCATCTTCCACAGTCTAGGAGGCAGCTTACCCAGATGAGCGGAGATCAGATACATGGCTGAATGTATATATGGGGGTGCTGTACAGTTGACCACGTATGTTTGTATAGCGTGTAGGTGCATATGATGTTTTTGCGTGATGCGGTTACACAGGCCGAGTATCTGGCGGTAGCACAGCGGGGCGATGGGGTAACCTTGTTTATGACGTTACTGTAAATGTGTTTGTGTAGGGGACAGTGTCAGGGGTGCGCTTCCTGTGTACCACCGCGCTAATAAGGGAAATGTTCCCAGCGATGAGCCATAACTCCGCAGACACAGCCGTTATTAAGGAATCACAGAATACTGTAAGTGTAATCTCTGTCTGGTTAAGGCCGTCATTGTTCTGTGCCCAGACTTTCACCCGGATGCCAGCCAATTATTGTAATGTTTGTTGTGCGCAAAACTTCCTGCTCGTCCTGTGCTCATCGCTAAGCAGGAAATACGCACAGCAAGTCTTTGTGCGCACCGTATACTTATTACAGGCCAGTTATTATATAGCGCACACATATTCCATAGCGCTGTACAGAGGATATTTACCCATTCACATCAGTTCCTGCCCCAGTGGAGCTTCTACTCTTTGGGGGTGATTCATACCTGGTTGGCATCCCCGGGCAGATGGTGTGGGCATGGGCAAATATGTATAGGCCTTTGGCGACCATCACACTGGCCGAGGCGTTCCCTTTGTGAAGGGAGGGAAGGGTGCAGGCGAACGCCCGCTGATTTATGGGTTTCCCCATAAAACCACTTGTTTCCCTGGTAATGCAGGTGTGGCGATGTCTGAGTGGGGCCGGCGGGCAGCTGGCGTCACATGACAGAATTTGGCAATCTCCATAGGAAATAAAAGTCTAGACTAACTTTTATTTGCGGATGAGAAAAAAAAATCATTCCATTGTCGGCGACCGAGCGCAGCGTCGCGAACCGTCCACGCGCTGTTACACAAGGGGTCACTTTTGTTGGGAGCCAATGAACTTCTCATTACGGTACAGTATATTTTTGGCGTGTGGGAGGAAACCGGAGCACCCGGAGGAAGCCCATGCAAGTATTGGGGGGACATACAAACATTTATTATTATTATTATATTTTTTTTATAAGGAGCCACAAGTGTTTTGCAGAAACCTACAGAGGGCATACAATAGAACAGTACAGAGGGCCTACAATAGAACAGTACAGAGGGCCTACAATAGAACAGTACAGAGGGCCTGCAATAGAACAGTACAGAGGGCATGCAATGGAACAGTACAGAGGGCATGCAATGGAACAGTACAGAGGGCATGCAATGGAACAGTACAGAGGGCATACTATGGAACAGTACAGAGGTCATACGATGGAACAGTACAGGGGGCATACGATGGAACAGTACAGGGGGCATACGATGGAACAGTACAGGGGGCATACGATGGAACAGTACAGGGGGCATACGATGGAACAGTACAGGGGGCATACGATGGAACAGTACAGGGGGCATACGATGGAACAGTACAGGGGGCATACGATGGAACAGTACAGAGGGCATACGATGGAACAGTACAGAGGGCATACAATGGAACAGTACAGAGGGTATACAATGGAACAGTACAGAGATCATACAATAGAACAGTACAGGGGGCATACAATGGAACAGTACAGGGGGCATACGATGGAATAGTACAGGGGGCATACAATGGAATAGTACAGGGGGACAAAACGTAACCTTACAGTAAATAAATAACAGTAATACTAGTACAGGTAAGAGAGCACCACAATACAATACACATTACAGCTTAGATGTAAGTAGTGAGGACGTGATTCGGATACCACTAGGGCATACCCTCCCGAATGGCCGGGAGGCTCCCGCGAATCAGGTGCTTCTCCCGGCTCCCCCGGAAAGGTGGGCAAGTCTCCTGCCTCACCCCTGCAGCCCCTGCTCCTCTCTTCCATGCTGCAAAAAATCCAGAATTGTGTGGGTCGGGTCCGCGGGTAGGGGGTGGGGCTAAAATGATGAGAATTGCATAACTTTAGCCCTTTCCCCAATCTGCGGACCCTTGAATTGCCGAGGCTGTCATGGGGGCGTGGCTTGGTGACATCAGCCTCATCCCCCCCTTGAAATGTAACCTTGTCCCGCCCCCCTATCACTCCTAAAAAAAAGTAGGCAGGTATGTACTAGGGGCTGGTGACCAAAGCTGGAGATGAGTATATGGACGAGGATGGTCGCGGAGTGTGTGAGTGGGGGAGAGCTCTGAGTGACATGTGCGGAGACAACAGCGTCCTGCTCACACACTGGGGCTGATTCTATGTTGGCGCAGATGTGGCTGCTTTTCCATATGGCCGTAGCATTCCCGTTTACTGTCTTGTGGTAATCTGCTTGTGTATACCGTTCATCCGTACGCCAGCGTCTGTGCAGTCACATGGTCTCCACCCAGTTACCCACAAGTCCGTCCCTATGCGTATATCTGACTTGGCACTTGGACGATCACAGATTTTCTTTCCTCCTAAACTTGGCACAGTCTAATTGCTAAGTTGACTTTATGAAAGAGCTTTCTTGTGTTTGTGGCGTTTTAGTCCTTTAATTGGGATTTTGCAGCAGTTCTTTAAACAGGCATTTCCAAACGACGGCCCTTCAGCTGTTGTGAAACTACACATCCCAGCATGCCTTGCCATCGTTTTAGCATTCCCTAATAGCAAAACTGTGGCAAGGCATGATGGGATGTGTAGTTTCACAACAGCCGGAGGGCCATAGTTTGCACATGCCTTTTTTTCGGAGTTTTGAGCAGTAATAATCCCCTTTCTCCCACTCTATTCCTGCGTCACCTCGGGCTAATGACTGTCGGACCCCTGTACCACACCCGGGTGCCACACCCTGTCTGATTTTTAATGGGCAAAACGTGCCCTACATGTAGCAGCACCCTGCTAAAATAGCCTTGTCCGCCCGCCCTCGCAGCTGCTGTTCGGAGAGCTTGGGGGAAGCCCTGCACCCCCTTAGGTCCTGGCCATGCCCCCGAAACAGAGACGACAAAGAGCCACCACATTCAAAGTGTCACTGTCCTGCTGTGATCCTGGAGGGATACAACTTTACCCATAAGTGAAATAGTATTTTGTATCCATCAAGCATTACGGCTTTTGGTCACATTAAATACATGTAATAATGTTCTGTCTGTGTTCTTCAATGATTCGTATGTCAGGATCAGGTTTATAATGCAACATCTAATCAGGGAATTGTTAAATTCAGTCGTGGGGTCATCCTGCCACCAGTCCGGGAATACAGGGAGACTTCCGAAGCTCTTGAAGTAAATTGTAACGGCGACCGGACTGGTTATTAGTGAGGGGTATTGGGATTCTGCCATTTAGAAGTTGTACCTCTGTCGCTTTCCCCATTGTTGTGACATCCTGCGTATAAGAACAATGAAACCTTGTGTCCTCGGGTATTTCCTTCATGACTTAACCGACTCTTCCTGCTCCGTAATCCTTCTGTGACGCGCTGCTTCTGCGCTACATTGCTTTCAGAGTTTGTAACCCTGCGTCATGACTCATGCCCGTCGGCTATAATGGATGCAGGGTTTGTGGGGCTCACAGGCCCCTGGGACCGGGTGAGATGGTGATGGGTGGGTTTGTGGCACATCATTAGTCACCTCTCCGGGAGCAGAAATCACCAGGAGAATGTCGCGGTGTCCAATGTTGCCGGACTGACACCTTTCACTGCACATCATTGTGTGTATGATGTCACGCATACCCCCCCCCAACGATTGGTCATTGCCACCCCCGCCGCTACATAAACTGTGATCACGGGGTGACTGCGGTGCTTGTGGCGAAAACCACGGTCTGCAATTTCTGTCACTTTGCCTGCGGTATTGAATCAGGCCTGTAATCGGGAATCCTGACACCCTCTATGGGCCATTGGGTCAACACTATTAAGGTCCGTCATACATTGGTTGCCCACTAAAGGTCATGCCTACGGTCGGCAGGTCTGTTCTCCCTCCCTAATGGATTGTAGGGCAGAAATATTGCATTTCCGCACATGTCAACTAAAAAAATAAATAAATAAATAAAAGTGAAAAATCCATGTTGACCTTTCCTTTAGACTGTCTATTGACCTTCCCAATGTCAACCTAATGCTTGTGTCAACCTTTTGACCCTGTCGACCTTCAGTCCCCGGTTCCGTTATCTCTGTCGCTGTCATAGGCTTCTGCCCATGCCTCGGAGGGTACGGTTCATTTGGATCGACCACTGAAAATCGACAGGGCTTAGGTTGACACCTGAAATAGGTTGACATGAATTAGGATTGTGTCGACCTCCCTTAGCCATGTCAACCGATTTCAGGTCTCGACCTAAGCACCATCGACCATCAGTGTTGGACCCAGTGACCATATCCCGTCTCGGATACGGGGATGTGATCTCGGGGTGTTCTCTGTCAGAACATCGCTGTTATTAGTTCCTCATCTGCTGTCTGAGTAATGAGGAAGTCACAGACAGGGAGGGTAAGGTGGACAGAGCCGGGAGAGTCCCTCCGACATACAAGGTACGTGCCCTGCTGCCGTGACAACAGAGGGTCTGTCAGTGGGGAGGGCAGTAACCAGAGGACTGCTCCAGGCAGGCCTGAGCAGCTTAGTGGTATCCGGCGGTAACAGATGCAGGCTACCCTGAGGGGACAGTGACACCCTCTCCCTCTCTCTCTGTCTGTGTCTCTCTCTCTATCTCCCTCTCCGCATAGAATGTGTTACCGCGGAGGAAAATCTCACTTGGGGCCTAATTCATGCTGCGCCCACTCTAGCGCCTGTTGGCGGAGTTGTGGCAGCGATAATATGCAAATGCTAGTTTCAGCCTCCGCGTAAAGTACTGGCCTGTGCCTGAAGCCCTGGATCCGCGCTGATTCTTGACACGCGCCGTCGGGCTCACACCTGCGCTGCTGCAGTTTTCCGCCTGGCTATGGCCATCTGTGCACCTGATAATGCAGCCGCCATCGCTGATGCTCCAATAAGACACCTACCGGGTGGAATATTTTGGTGCTCTGCTCCCACTCACCCCCGGGGAACGGCCATCTCTGTGCTGCGCCATTTCTGTCTGTGTCGTATGCAGCAATGCCTTCGTGCGGCACTCAGGCTAACGCATGCACTGTAGCGAATCGGGAACATCGGCGCTATGTGCAGTTTGTGTCCAATCAGAATCAGGCTCTTGGTATTTGCCCACACCGGTTTTCCCGCCTGGTTGAGGTGCGCAGAATTAGCGTTGTTATATCGGGGACATTATGCGCTAGATCACTGATCATTGTCATTTAGCTGTAAGTTCAGATCAGGACATTTCTGGGGGGAGAATCTGTAACGTTCATACAATGACTCAATGACCTGTTCTCCTTACATTGGGGGTTATTCTAGTTCATTCTTTCTGACAAAATCTTTCTTAGATGGACAAAACCATGTGCACTGCAGGTGGGGCAGATGTAACTTGTGCAGAGAGAATTAGATTTGGGTGGGGTTTTTCTTCAAAGTGAGATCTATATTGCAGTGTAAAATCATGCAGTCAGTATTTTCCCTGCACAGAAACAAAAAAACTCACCCAAATCTAATTCTCTCTGCACATGTTACATCTGCCCCCCTGCAGTGCACATGGTTTTGTCCATCTAAGAAGGATTTTGTCAGAAAGATTGAACTAGAATAAACCCCATTGTTATCAGTATACTGCGTGTTCCGTGTTGTTACAGTACAGAGCTGTGCAGTCATACAGTATATACATTACATACGTGATAGAGCTACATATGATAACATACAGTATATACATTACATACGTGATAGATACATATGATTACATACCGTGTATACATACGTGATAGAGCTACATATGGTAACATACCGTGTATACATACGTGATAGAGCTACATATGGTAACATACCGTGTATACATACGTGATAGAGATACATATGATAACATACAGTGTGTACATACGTGATAGAGATACATATGATAACATACAGTGTGTACATACGTGATAGAGATACATATGATAACATACAGTGTGTACATACGTGATAAAGATACAGTAGATAAGAGGTGTGTGACAGGTGCGCCAGGGCCACAAGTGACGTCCCATGGTGTATTTCCCCTAATTGTTGTATATTGAAATGTTCAATGTGTGCTCCCTATTTAGGGGCTGCAGAACACTGACACTTGGGGTCCCAGCACACTGACACCTGGGGCGAAATGTAATAGGGAGTGATTTTTTTTATTTTTTCGCAAAAACTGCCGTTTTCGAGCATTTCCCGAAAATCGCATATTTTATTGGGTGCGATTCGCTGCAAAAATCGCAGACCGGGATATAGGCACGCCCACCAGCCAATGATGGTTCATCATGGGGGTTTTCCCAGACCATCATTGGCTGGTGGGCGGGCCTAAGTCCCGGTCGAGTGGCGGAGCCCCAGATGTAAACAGAAGACCGGACCGTGATTACAGTGCTGCTGGGCACCCGGAGAAGCGCTGAAGACGTCTGGTAAGTATGTTTTATCTCCACAGGTACCCCAGTGGATTCTACAGGACAAGTTGACCCATCTACTATCAACATACAGTAGGTGAGTATGGATGAATGGGCTCCGTGAGAAATAACGTTTTACTGTAAGTGTGTGTGTATTTAAATATTTGTGCTACTGTGGGACTAAAAGTCCCAGCGGGCCCTTTATTGCTCCACATGCTGGGACTTGTGGTTTTCCATGTCCCTGCATGTGGTGCAGGCTTGCTGGGACTCATAGTTCCACATCAGTATACAATAATTTTTCTATATTTTTACACCATTCATCAGCTCGATGCCCATCGCCCAGGGGCATCGAGGACAGCCCCGGGCTTCAGCATGGGCAAGTAAGCTCTGGAGGGAGGGGGGACCCCTTCTTTGGGGGGGGGGGGGTCCCCACTTCCCCACTTCCCCAGGACCCCTGCCCATGCTGACTGGTCAGGGGGTGAATGCTTTGGCCGGGGGGACTTGTATAAAAAGTCACCCCCGGCTGTGGCATTACCCTGCTGGCTGGTTGGGCCCGGTGCTGGTTCTTTAAATATGGGGGATCCCTAGTAATTTTGTCCCCGTATTTTGGGAACCAGGACCGGCCCTTGAGCCTAGTGCTGGTTTTATTAAATCCAGGGGACCCCAACTTGTTTGTTCCTGTGATTTTATGAAACCAGGACCGGCTCTTTGAGCCCGGGGCTGGTTATGCTCAGGAGGGGGGACCCCACACCGTTTTTTCCCCGTTTTTTTTTTTTTACACAAAATCGCATGTTTTAAAATGTGAAAATCGCCCGAAATCGCACCATATTGCACTTTTTTGCGATTTTTTATTTTTTTTTAAGGTGCGCTTTGCTGCGATTTTTTTTTCTCAACAACAAAACCGCAACCCATTACATTTCGCCCCTGGGGTCCCGGCACGTTGACACCTGGGTCTCTGAACAATGCCACGCTGACACCTGGGGTCCCAGAACACTGGCACACTAACTCCGGTCACTGCCTCCTCGGGAGCTCCAGAGGCCAGGACGTATAGGTGACGCCACTGCCTGCTGGGGAGATCCAGAGGCCAGGACGTATAGGTGACGCCACTGCCTGCTGGGGAGATCCAGAGGCCAGGCCATAAAAGTGACGTCACTGCCTCCTAGGGAGATCCAGAGGCCAGGCCGTAAAGGTGACGACACTGCCTTCTAGGGAGATCCAGAGGCCAGGCCGTATAGGTGACGTCACTGCCTAATGGGGAGCCTCAGAGGTCAGGCCGTATAGGTGACGTCACTGCCTAATGGGGAGCTCCAGAGGTCAAAACATATAGGTAACGCCACTGCCTAACTGGGAGCTCCAGAGGTCAGGATGTATAGGTGACGTCGCTGCCTCCTAGGGAGACTCAGAGGCCGTGCAGTCAGATTTGGGTTTTTAAAAAGTAATAATAATAATTTGGTACTTATGTATTATCTGGGCTCCCATGTTAAATGCACCCCATTTTTTCATACCCCTACTATCCAACTACGCATGGAGTTGATTTTATATAGTGTGGCGAGCGCAGCGAGCCACCGTGCCCGAAGCGTGGCGAGCGCAGCGAGCCCCGCAAGGGGACGCGGTCTCATAAGAAAAACGGGAGCCCAGATATTACATAAGTACCAATAATTTTTAAAAAGACATAAAATTCGTTAGTTTTTAGCACAAATCCAGGGAATAATGTTTGCGTGTGCCACTAATGTACTGTAGATATTTCCATAGCCTGCGTGTAACGAGGGTTCCTCTGTGTGTGACGTCTGTTATCACGTTTCCTGAGCATGATCTGAGAAAAGGAAACATATACAATGGTCCAAACCACATGCCCAGCATAGGAAGCAGGAAGCGCTGACTTCCCGGGTGATCTTCCCAGCATATATACCATGATGTACTCTGTATACCTAGCACACACATGTCCATATATACCATGATGTACTCTGTATACCTAGCACGTGTCCATATATACCATGATGTACTCTGTATACCTAGTACATGTCCATATATACCATGATGTACTCTGTATACCTAGCACGTGTCCATATATACCATGGTGTACTCTGTATACCTAGCACGTGTCCATATATACCATGGTGTACTCTGTATACCTAGCGTGTGTCCATATATACCATGATGTACTCTGTATACGTAGCACGTGTCCATATATACCATGATGTACTCTGTATACGTAGCACGTGTCCATATATACCATAATGTACTCTGTATACCTAGCACGTGTCCATATATACCATGATGTACTCTGTATACCTAGCACGTGTCCATATATACCATGATGTACTCTGTATACCTAGCACGTGTCCACATATACCATGGTGTACTCTGTATACGTAGCACGTGTCCATATATACCATGATGTATTCTGTATACGTAGCACGTGTCCATATATACCGTGATGTACTCTGTATACGTAGCACGTGTCCATATACCATGATGTACTCTGTATACGTAGCACGTGTCCATATATACCGTGATGTACTCTGTATACGTAGCACGTGTCCATATATACCATGATGTACTCTGTATACGTAGCACGTGTCCATATATACCATGATGTGCTCTGTATACGTAGCACACACGTGTCCATATATATACCATGATGTACTCTGTATACGTAGCACGTGTCCATATATACCATGATGTACTCTGTATACCTAGCACGTGTCCATATATACCATGATTTACTCTGTATACCTAGCACGTGTCCATATATACCATGATTTACTCTGTATACCTAGCACGTGTCCATATATACCATGATGCACTCTGTATACGTAGCACGTGTCCATATATACCATGATGTACTCTGTATACGTAGCACGTCACGTGTCCATATATATACCATGATGTACTCTGTATACCTAGCACGTGTCCATATACCATGGTGTACTCTGTATACGTAGCACGTGTCCATATACCATGGAGTACTCTGTATACCTAGCATGTGTCCATATACCATGGTGTCCATATATACCATGATGTACTCTGTATACATAGCACACACGTGTGCATATATACCGTGATGTACTCTGTATACGTAGCACGCACGTGTCCATATATACCATGATGTACTCTGTATACGTAGCACGTGTCCATATATACCATGATGTACTCTGTATACGTAGCACGTGTCCATATATACCATGATGTACTCTGTATACGTAGCTCGTGTCCATATATACCATGATGTACTCTGTATACGTAGCACGTGTCCATATATACCATGATGTACTCTGTATACGTAGCTCGTGTCCATATATACCATGATGTACTCTGTATACGTAGCACACACGTGTCCATATATACCATGACGTACTCTGTATACGTAGCACACACGTGTCCATATATACCATGACGTACTCTGTATACCTAGCACGTGTCCATATATACCATGATGTACTCTGTATACCTAGCACGTGTCCATATATACCATGACGTACTCTGTATACATAGCACGCGTCCATATATATATATACCATGACGTACTCTGTAGACGTAGCATGCACGTGTCCATATATACCATGATGTACTCTGTATACGTAGCATGCACGTGTACATATATACCATGATGTACTCTGTATACGTAGCACGTGTCCATATATACCATGACGTAATCTGTATACGTAGCACGTGTCTATACATATACGTACCATGATGTACTCTGTATACGTAGCACGTGTCCATATATACCATGATGTACTCTGTATACGTAGCACGTGTCCATATATACCATGATGTACTCTGTATACGTAGCATGCACGTGTCCACATATACCATGATGTACTCTGTATACGTAGCACGTGTCCATATATACCATGGTGTACTCTGTATACGTAGCATGTGTCCATATATACCATGATGTACTCTGTATACCTAGCACGTGTCCATATATACCATGATGTACTCTGTATACCTAGCACGTGTCCATATATACCATGATGTACTCTGTATACGTAGCACGTGTCCATATATACCATGATGTACTCTGTATACCTAGCACGTGTCCATATATACCATGATGTACTCTGTATATGTAGCATGTGTCCATATATACCATGATGTACTCTGTATACCTAGCACGCACGTGTCTATATATACCATGATGTACTCTGTATACGTAGCACGTGTCCATATATACCCAAATGTACTCTGTATACCTAGCACACACATGTCCATATATACCATGATGTACTCTGTATACCTAGCATGTGTCCATATATACCATGATGTACTCTGTATACCTAGCACGTGTCCCTATATACCATGATGTACTCTGTATACGTAGCACACACATGTCCATATATACCATGATGTACTCTGTATACCTAGCACGCACGTGTCCATATATACCATGATGTACTCTGTATACGTAGCACGTGTCCATATATACCATGATGTACTCTGTATACGTAGCACGTGTCCATATATACCATGATGTACTCTGTATACGTAGCACGTGTCCATATATACCATGATGTACTCTGTATACGTAGCACACACGTGTCCATATATACCATGATGTACTCTGTATATGTAGCACGTGTCCATATATACCATGATGTACTCTGTATACCTAGCACGTGTCCATATATACCATGATGTACTCTGTATACGTAGCACGTGTCCATATATACCATGATGTACTCTGTATACCTAGCACGTGTCCATATATACCATGATGTACTCTGTATATGTAGCATGTGTCCATATATACCATGATGTACTCTGTATACCTAGCACGCACGTGTCTATATATACCATGATGTACTCTGTATACGTAGCACGTGTCCATATATACCCAAATGTACTCTGTATACCTAGCACACACATGTCCATATATACCATGATGTACTCTGTATACCTAGCATGTGTCCATATATACCATGATGTACTCTGTATACCTAGCATGTGTCCATATATACCATGATGTACTCTGTATACCTAGCACGTGTCCCTATATACCATGATGTACTCTGTATACGTAGCACGTGTCCATATATACCATGATGTACTCTGTATACGTAGCACACACGTGTCCATATATACCATGATGTACTCTGTATATGTAGCACGTGTCCATATATACCATGATGTACTCTGTATACGTAGCACGTGTCCATATATACCATGATGTACTCTGTATACGTAGCACACACGTGTCCATATATACCATGATGTACTCTGTATATGTAGCACGTGTCCATATATACCATGACGTACTCTGTATATGTAGCACACACGTGTCCATATATACCATGATGTACTCTGTATATGTAGCACGTGTCCATATATTCCATGACGTACTCTGTATACGTAGCACGTGTCCATATATACCATGGTGTACTCTGTATACGTAGCACGTGTCTATCACGGCTGGTTACTTATTACACTACATTGTGTTTCCGGCTGACGGACTGGCCGGACAAATGTCTGCACTGATTGGCTGCTGTGGCTTCTCTAATCCGCTGGTCTGTCACGTGACATACAATAAATGGAGCGCCAGCCAAGCGTCTCCTAATGGTCACAACACTCGACAGGATCTGATTGGTTGAAACATTGTTTATCATTTGTCACAAGGGGACGATCTTAAAACCGGACCCGGACAAGACCCCGGAACATCTGGGGGGGGGGGGATATGTCTTGTCCAGGGGGCCCCCTGTGATTTCTGTCACCAGGGACATGGGGAAGGGGAGATTACAGCCTCCCGTGTGGTCTGGACCATTACTGGACCATGCAGGCTGTATTCTCCCCCTTTTCCTCTCCCTGGTGACAGGTGTCAGAGCAGCCCCACCGGACGGGACATCCCCGGTAATGCACCCCCGACGTCGGTATTTTGACCGTTGGGATTTCATACCGAATCCATGTGTATGTGAAGGGGTCTGATGCAGGGCCGTCTTAACAGCAGTGTGGGCCCCTGGGCAAATCAATGCACTGGGGCCCTTACCCATTCTCCCCTCCCATTCTCCCCTCCAGCAGCTTTGATGTCCCACGGGTGGCAGGGGGTGCTCTATCTTCCATTCAACATGTATCCGCAACCTCTGCTCATTACTCCTTTACTGCACAGGTGGTGGGAGGGAGAACACTAACGTGTGGAAGGGGGCACTGAGCTGTATGAAGGGTCCCTTGTAAATGACTTCCAGGGAGGTAGGGGTGTTTTATACACAGGGGACGGTTGGATAATGGAGTGGGCTTAATATTCGTAATATTCCGGTGGAAGGGCAGCTTGTTTGACTGCAGATATCGCCATTATCTGGAAATAGATTTCTTAGCCTTCAATAGTATAAAAACCTAGAGTCCCAACTTTCAGGAGGTGCTGGGAACATGGGGATCAGAGATCAGGAGCCAGAGCAATCCATTGACAAAAATATAACACTGTACACCAGACGTTTGGAGCTGGAGCAGGGACCGGCTGCTGAAAGGCTGATATCTCTGGTTACGGGTATGAGACAAGCCATTAGTGTTGACAGAAAGGGGTGAGTCCCAGCTTTTGGAATATATTCTCAGAAAAACTCTAATGCCCCTTTCAGACCGCACTTTAAAAACGGTATATTGCCGTTTTTTTACCGTTTTAAAACGGTAATGTGTGCGGTCTGAAAGGTGCAGGACCACTTAACCGGTTAGAAAAAAACGTTTTTTCTAACCGGTTAAAATGCAGGGTCCTACCCGTTTCAGAACCGGTATTTTAGGCTCAAAATCGGTTCTGAAACGGTATTTAGGACCCAGCCAATGAGCTGGGTCCTAAATTCAGCACAGTGAATACTTAATGAGCGCTCATTAAGTATTCACAGCACTGGAGCCCCCCGCGCGCGTGTCGACACCCCCCGCGCGCGTGTCGACGCCCCCCCGCGTGTCGGCGCCCCCCGTGTCGACTTACCCCGTGCCGGTATCTCCGTTGTGGTTCCCGGCACTGCAGCTCAGTATGCTCGGAAAGCACTTATGAAAAAAGTGTCTTTCAGAAAATGGCTGCCCCCATACGAAAGACAGTTTTTTTAAACAGGGTTTCCTAAGGGGCAGCCATTTTCTGGAAGACACTTTTTTCATAAGTGCTTTCCGAGCATACTGAGCTGCAGTGCCGGGATCCACAACGGAGGTACCGGCACGGGGTAAGTCGACACGGGGGGGGGCGGACACGCGGGGGGTGGGGGGGGCGTCGACATGCGCGGGGGGCGTCGACATGCGTGGGGGGGCGTCGACATGCGCGAGGGGGGGGAGCTGCACGGAGGGGAGGGCTGTAGGCTGCACTGGCTTTGACCCTGTATTTGGAAAGTTTCCAAAAACGGGTCTGCCAGTGTCAAAAAATCGGCACTTAAACGGTAATATACCGTTTAAGTGCTGCGGTGTGAAAGGGGTTTTATCTGGCAGACCCGTTTTTGGAAACGTTTCCAAATACAGGGTCAAAGCCAGTTATGCGGTCTGAAAGCAGCATAAGTTAGACAGAACCTGAGAAATATGACTGGAAAATGCAATTAACAGGTTGGATGTGGACTGCTGTTTTGAAGTTGGATATCTCCAGTTCCCCAGGGCCGATTTTCAAAATTCTGGTATCCATGGAAAAAGGGGATTCTCAGCTATCAGAATAGGGCCCCTATACACCTGGGGCCCCTGGGCAAGTGCCCATTAAGCCCATACGAAAAGACGGCCCTGGTCTGATGGGCACGTGAGGGGATCGGCTGGGGCTAGTTGGGGACAATGGTCTGGCTGCTATGTTCTGAAGCTGTCCCCTAGATTGTGTGAATATGGAGCACGCTGGGCTGTTGATATGGGGCTGTGACATGACGAATGTATCGCTGTAACAGCTGATGAATGAGCCGCATGTGTATTTCCCCTTTTGTGCGTCCTTCCTGTAGCGCTGGTGGGTGAGGGGTCTCGGCGTCACACAGCAGTATATGACATTGCGTCACCACGGCCTGTGTCGGCTGCTCAGCGCTGTTGTGTGGAAGCTATTTCTGTGCTGGTCTGTGCTGGTTCCCTGATCTGTGGACGGGCCCAATGGTGTCTGCGGCTGTCATACTCCCTGCGTTAGGTGTATGGGCTGCTGGCTCCTGCCCTGGGCCCTGCCGGCTTATATGCCCAGTGTGCCCCGGGCACCCTGCCCAGTGCAGCCCCAAGGATACGCATGGCCTGTTGTCACATGTGGGGAAGATCATCCCAGGTAATTACACAGCGCCGCTGCTGAGTCAGATCATCTTATGTGCGTCCCTTTACAGAACACAAGGATGGTTATTCTGGTTCCATCAGGGCACGTTCAGCGCAGCATGGAAATATAGGGCCGGATTCAAAGCAAGAAAAGCACACAACTGGGCAAAATCATGCTGCGCTGCAGGTGGGGCAGATGTTACCAGTGCAGAGAGAGTTAGATTTGGGTGGAGCGTGGCCAAACTGAAATCTAAATTGCAGTGTAATTTCCCGATTAGAGGCAAGCTACAGTACATGCAGGACATCTATCCTGGATATCCCCATATTCAGTGTATGGGTCCATTAGTTACATATATGAGGAAGGTCCATGGAACCACATGATGTGATCGCGACATTGTAGCCCCGCCCACCGCTGTGCAATGCCTGTAATACCGGCCACGATGATCCTTCATAGCTCCACCCCTTGTGTGTCATGCCGACAGCCCCCCCTCCACCCCTCAGCCTCCTGGATCTGGCCCCCCTCTTCCGGAAACGGCAGCCAGAAAGCAGGCGACCCTGCCATAGGTCATTGCCATTTCTGTGTCCGGAGTAAAAATGGCCTTTCTAAAAATGAAAAGAGGTGATGTAACCCATAGCAACCAATCCAGGGTTGCCTACCCTCCCGGAATGGCTGGAAGGCTCCCGAAAATCAGGCCCTCTGGAAGGGCAGGCAAGCCTCTCGCGTTCAGCGTGTTCTTCCTGCAGCCCCTTCATCACCGGTGACATACCGGTATATGCGGACCCTTCAGGGACAAAGCGTGTCACTGTAACCATGTCAATCATGCTGCAGGGAATCAGTATTCATGAAATGGTGGCGTGCAGGCCATGCTTTCTGGGTGCCCTGAGGCCAGTTACTGCGTCCTGTGATGGCAGTGTGACTACAGCGGCCATCCTGAGTGGATGGTGGGTCACTCAGGTGCATGATGGCTCCACAGCGTGATCCGGTTCTGCAGAGGCGGATCACAGAAGCTGGCAGGAGTGTCCTGCTGCAGCGTCAGCCTATCCCAGCACAGCAGCTGCTGTGCTACTGCGTCCATCCCTGCCCCAGTCACTGTAAAAGCAGAAACCGCTCTCTGCAGACTGGATGAGAGGCAGCCTTTCACAAGGACATCCGTCCCGTGTTATGGTGTGAGCGCTCTGTACTTCTTGCTGCACAGCTGCTGTTTCTAAATAAAAGCTGGAAGTAGTGTGTGTGTGTGTCAGTAACCGCTAGCAACGAGAGAAAGTAGTTCCGTTTCGCTGCATGTTCCGGGTGGGTGACTATGACCTAGAGGCGCACTCCAACGTTTGCATATATAAGCCTACGTCGCTCTCCCATGTGAATTGTAATACAGTTTGGGGTTTTCCTTATCTTACCAGTGTCACGTTCTAGGTGTGCCCTAATATACAGTAATATAATGCTGCACAGGGTGTTGTGGTGACCCCACTCCTCACAGCTCCCGGCTGTGTGTGTGTGTATATATATATATATATATTACATTCCCCAGCTACCCTGTCCACTAGAAGTAATAATACTGTACTATACCATCATAGTATCTCTTATATATTTGGCTACATCTGTCACTCAAAGGGTGTGAGTGTGTGTATAACAGGAGGGACACATTGCTCTGTTTCTGGACTTCTCCCTTAATTAATGATTGCCAGCACCTTTCTAATCAATTAATAACATGTGTGAAACAGGTGATGGCAATCATACATTATGAGGGAAGTCCAGAAACAGAGCAATGTGTCCCTCCTGGAGAGGGCCATGTTGGGAGGTATGTGACTGACTCACATGACAGAGAACCAGCCCAGTGAGCCCACAGTGCCAGACATCCTCTGCCTCCCCATGTTGCCCAGCAAAGACACTGCACCTGGTGAGCGCCCCCCGCCGCCCCACCCACGATTCGTGCCCCCTGTGACCCCCCTCCCGTGATTCGCGGCAAAACACCCCCCCCCGCGCGACCTCCCGCGATTCGGATTCGCGGCACCCCCCGCGCCCCTCCTCCCCGCGATTCGCGGCAACCCCACGACCCCCCCTCCCACGATTCGCGGCAAACCCCCCCCCCCCCTCCCTATGGCTATGGTCGACAATGATAAAGGTTGACATGAGATTTTGAGATTTATTTTTCATTTTTTAAATGTTCTCATATTCATTCTCATGTGTCGACATGGACACCAATGAAATGCCACACTTATGTCAACATTTACATGTGTTGACCTTTCTGTGTTGATTTTTTCTTGTGGCGATTCGCGGCACCCCCCCCCTCCCGCGATTCACGGCACCCCCCCTGCGACCACCCCCTCCCGTGATTCGCGGCACCACCCCACCCTGTGACCCCTCCCGCGATTCGCCACCAACCCCCCTCCCACGATTCGCGGCAACCCCCGCTACCCACCCCTCCCGCTATTCGCGGCAACCCCCCGCGCCCTCCCTCCTGCGATTTGCGGCAACCCCCGCGACCCCCCCCCTGCAATTCGCTGCAACCCCCCGCGCCCCCCCTCCTGCGATTCACGGCACCCACCCCCCAACCCCCCCTCCCGCAATTCACGGCACCCCCCGCGATCCCCCTTCCCGCAATTTGCAACCCCCCCTTGCGCGATTCACGCCCCACTCCTGCGCTTTGCGGACCCCCGCCCCCTCCCGAGATTCACTGACACCCCCCGCGCCCCTCCCACAATTCACGGCACCCCTGCTCCCTCTTTAGTCCCCCGTATGCCCACACACCCCTATCACTACCCAGCTTCCTACTCTCCTGAACCATAACTTCCACCACTGGGGAGTCGCTGACGCTGTGTTGCCCACATGCCCCTATCATGCCTCATAGCCCAGCCTCCTGCTCTCATGCACCCTAACTCCCACCCAGTAGGAGGAGACACTGACTCAGGGCCACCATCCTGTACTGCCACGCTGGACCCTCACCCACTGGCAGAAGCTGCACTGTATCTCCCACCCTCCTCTTTAGTCCCCCTTATGCCCACACACCCCTATCACTACCCAGCCTCCTGTTTTCCTGTGTTGTGCCCTCCGCCAGTGGGGAGCCGCTATATATATACCCTACTATACTATTGCACACACACACACACACACACACACACACACCCACAAATGTCACTGTACCCTCCACACTATCAATGTACATCTTACTCTGTAACTGCTTTTTAATTAAACAAAACAATACACCCCCCCTTCCACATCATATGCTCTCTATTTAACACATTTCACCTATAACTCAAGTTGCAATACAGGCATTTTAGAAACATAGAAACATAGAATTTGACGGCAGATAAGAACCATTTGGCCCATCTAGTCTGCCCCTTTTTTACCCTTCAGGTAAACTCAACCCTTTTTAATCCTTATTTCTTTGTAAGGATATTCATATGCCTATCCCAAGCATGTTTACATTGTTCTACTGTCTTAGCCTCTACCACCTCTGATGGGAGGCTATTCCACTTATCCACTACCCTTTCTGTGAAGTAATTCTTCCTCACATTTCCCCTGAACCTACCTCCCTCCAGTTTCAGTGCATGTCCTCGTGTTTTATTACTTGTTTTCCTTTGAAGAAAATTTCCCCCCTGTACTATGTTAAAACCCTTGATATATTTGAAGATTTCTATCATGTCCCCCCCTTTCCCTTCTCTGCTCCAAACTATACATATTAAGATCTTTTAGTCTATCCAGGTAAGTTTTGGGATGTAGGCCATGCACCATTTTAGTTGCCCTTCTTTGTACACTCTCCCATGTATTTATATCCTTCTGAAGATATGGCCTCCAGAACTGGACACAGTATTCCAGATGAGGTCGTACCAATGACCTATAAAGTGGCATTATTACGTCTTTTTTTCTGCTACTGATTCCTCTCCCTATGCAACCAAGCATCTGACTAGCCTTCCTCATTGCTTTGTTACATTGCCTCCCTGCCTTTAAGTCACTTGAAATAGTGACTCCTAGATCTGTTTCCTCCTCAGCAGTTTCCATTATAGACTTATAGTACCCTTGATACTATATTGAGCCTTTGAGTTTTTGAGTCCCAAGTGCATAATTTTGCATTTTTTAGCATTAAACTGTAGTTGCCATTCTCTTGACCAATTCTCAAGTTTACTTAGATCATCAGTCATTTGATTTACCCCTCCTGGTGTGTCTACTCTGTTGCATATCTTTGTATCATCTGCAAAAAGGCATACTGTATTTTACATACAATTCTAACCATATTTCTCACAATACAAACGTTCACAAATTAAGGGGGCGCAGCCCCTTACGACAGTGTGAAGAGCGCCCGTAGGGCGCGATGAATCACCTAGTATAATATATACTGTACTATACCATCATAGTATATAATATATACTGTACTATACCGTCATAGGATATAATATATACTGTACTATACCATCATAGTATATATAATATATACTGTACTATACCGTCATAGTATATAATATATACTGTACTATACCATCATAGTATATATAATATATACTGTACTATACCGTCATAGTATATAATATATATACTGTACTATACCATCATAGTATATAGAATATATACTGTACTATACCATCATAGTATATATAATATATACTGTACTATACCATCATAGTATATAATATATACTGTACTATACCGTCATAGGATATAATATATACTGTACTATACCATCATAGTATATATAATATATACTGTACTATACCGTCATAGTATATAATATATACTGTACTATACCATCATAGTATATATAATATATACTGTACTATACCGTCATAGTATATAATATATATACTGTACTATACCATCATAGTATATAGAATATATACTGTACTATACCATCATAGTATATAGAATATATACTGTACTATACCATCATAGTATATAATATATATACTGTACTATACCGTCATAGTATATAATATATATACTGTACTATACCGTCATAGTATATAATATATATACTGTACTATACCGTCATAGTATATAATATATACTGTACTATACCATCATAGTATATAGAATATATACTGTACTATACCATCATAGTATATAATATATATACTGTACTATACCGTCATAGTATATAATATATATACTGTACTATACCGTCATAGTATATAATATATATACTGTACTATACCGTCATAGTATATAATATATATACTGTACTATACCGTCATAGTATATAATATATACTGTACTATACCATCATAGTATATAGAATATATACTGTACTATACCATCATAGTATATAGAATATATACTGTACTATAATACAGGGGTGGATCGGACTAATTGGATAATGTCCTGGTGGGGTGACATGTCTCTGGGGCCTGTTATGTTTGGTGACCCACATGCACGAACACACTACATTGTGATACTCTATCTGTATGTATTGTTTGCAGTACAGTAACTCTTCTGTATGTCATCAGTGTATATACAGCTTCTGTACGCCTCACATCAGTGTATATACAGCATCTGTACGCCTCACATCAGTGTATATACAGCATCTGTACGCCTCACATCAGTGTATATACAGCATCTGTACGCCTCACATCAGTGTATATGCAGCTTCTGTACGCCTCACATCAGTGTATATACACATCTGTACGCCTCACATCAGTCTATATACAGCATCTGTACGCCTCACATCAGTCTATATACAGCATCTGTACGCCTCACATCAGTCTATATACAGCATCTGTACGCCTCACATCAGTCTATATACAGCATCTGTACGCCTCACATCAGTCTATATACAGCATCTGTACGCCTCACATCAGTCTATATACAGCATCTGTACGCCTCACATCAGTCTATATACAGCATCTGTACGCCTCACATCAGTCTATATACAGCATCTGTACGCCTCACATCAGTCTATATACAGCATCTGTACGCCTCACATCAGTCTATATACAGCATCTGTACGCCTCACATCAGTCTATATACAGCATCTGTGCGCCTCACATCAGTCTATATACAGCATCTGTACACCTCACATCAGTGTATATGCAGTGTCTGTATGCCTCACATCAGTCTATATACAGCATCGGAATCGGTACATCTGTCAGAATGAACTTAGGTCTACAGTCATTAGGTCGACCCCATTAGGTCGACTGGCTGGAAGGTCGACCTGATTTAAGGTCGACATGGGCCAAGGTCGACATGACTTAATGTCGAATTTGCATAAAGGTCGACATGAGGAAGGTCGACTGGTCATAAGGTCGACATGGGTTTTTCACTGTTTTTTGATCCGAATGTCGACACAGTCGACATGGACACAGTTGGCAATGAGAATCGGACCCTCGCATCGCTCGCTTCGCTCGCAATGCATCGGGCACGGTGGCTCGCTTCGCTCGCCACAGCTTTAATAACCTCCTCCACGCCCTAGTGGATGGTAGGGCATGAAATACCGCCTGTCGGCACATGTCGGCTCAAAAAATAGTGAAAAACCCCATGTCGACCTTATGACCAGTCGACCTTCCTCATGTCGACCTTTATGCAAATTCGACCTTAAGTCATGTCGACCTTGGCCCATGTCGACCTTAAGTCAGGTCGACCTTCCTGCCAGTCGACCTAGTGGGGTCGACCTAATTGACTGTAGACCTAAGTTCATTCTAATAGATGACCGCTTCCCACAGCATCTGTGTGCCTCACATCAGTGTATATACAGCATCTGTAAACCTCACATCAGTGCATATACAGTGTCTGTACGCCGCGCATCAGTGTATATGCAGCGTCTGTATGCCTCGCATCAGTGTATATGCAGCGTCTGTATGCCTCACATCAGTGTATATACAGCATCTGTACACCTCACATCAGTGCATATACAGCATCTGTACACCTCACATCAGTGTATATACAGCATCTGTACACCTCACATCAGTGTATATGCAGCGTCTGTATGCCTCGCATCAGTGTATATGCAGCGTCTGTATGCCTCACATCAGTGTATATACAGCATCTGTACACCTCACATCAGTATATATACAGCATCTGTACACCTTACATCAGTGTATATACAGCATCTGTACGCCTCACAGCATCTGTACACCTCACATCATATACAGCATCTGTACACCTCACGTCAGTGTATATACAGCATCTGTACGCCTCACAGCATCTGTACACCTCACATCATATACAGCATCTGTACACCTCACGTCAGTGTATATACAGCATCTGTACGCCTCACAGCATCTGTACACCTCACATCATATACAGCATCTGTACACCTCACGTCATAGGGATAGTGTACCCTGCGGGCAGAGGCTGGGGAATACTGCTTTTGTTTATGTCTTTTCCACCAAAAACCCAGGTCCGACCCGTGTTTCCGACATGTTTCCCACCAGGGTCAGACCCTGTTTACACTGCACCTTGGACCCGGGTTATTCCCATGTCAGCCCCATTTATATTACTTTTCCTCTCCAAAAAACCCCCCCCAGGTCCGATCCATTTTTCTGGACACCGTTCCAACCCAGGTGTCACTGCACCCATACCTGGTTCTGACCCCCGCAGCTACCATGGACGGATTCCTGTGGCTCTCAACCAGGTTTTTTTTTTTTTGAAGGACCCTTTTACACGGAACCACAACCTGGGTAGACCCGGCAATAACCCATGGTCTTATTAGCTGTGATGGAGAATACATGTTACATGTGCTGTACATGTGTCGTACGTTCTACACGTGTAGTTACATTCCTGATTATACTGATAATGGATCCATAGGGTATAACTGATCCCCGGCAACACCAATCAGTAACGAGGGGTAATCTGTTATGCAAATCTACACGTGTCCTAGAACAATGCTCATTGTCTGGGAGGAATAGGAACAACAAGCATCATTGTATCGCTCATAGCCGCAGGAAACCCTCCATCCACCGAGCAGGGATGCACTACAGAGACCAGCAGTAATTAGAGCACTGATATTTGTGTATCGGGGTATTCAGATGGTAGGTCAGCAGTGTTGCGTATGATCGATACATGAAAAAGTCGACATTAGTTTTTGGGTATTTTATTCACTTTCTCATACATTAGTTATTAATAGTTCGCCATGCGAGGGGACGCGGAGCACTAATTGGGGGTCCTCGTTCTCAGGTGTCGACATTTACACCAAAGAAAGTGAAAACTCCTATTTTATGTAAACTAAATAATAAATGTTGAGTTTTAACTGGAAACGTCATTGAATTTCACCATTAACACTGTCCCTAACAGGCTATTTTCTGTCCTTCTGCAATACCCCGCACCTGACTGCAGGGGGCGCCACCAACTGATCTAATGCTGACTATTATTTTCATTACAATAGATAATAATACCTCTGATACCCTACGTAGGCTTCTGGTAGACTGGCGTACAGGAGGAGTATTCTGTATTGTAGCCACCCGACACTTTATACCTGTACAGCAAGCGAGGGGAAATCATTGGGGTTACTGGCCAATGCTTGTTATTCTCGCTCCTGAACACTATGACGACCACAGTCATTTTACCCATAGGAATACTGCTGCTGTGTGCGCTGTTTGTAGCATATGGGTAGGGTAGAGTGCCATGGGTAGGGTAGTGTTATATCAGTAGGGTAAATTTGCATGGGTAGGGTAGTTTTTTTATGGCTAGGGTAGTGTTGGATGGGGTAGGGTAGTGTATGGGTACGGTAGAGTTGCATGGGTAGGGTAGTGTTTGATGGGTAGGGTAGTGGATTGGTACGGTATTGTATGGGTAGGGTAGTGTTGGATGGGTACGGTATTGTATGGGTAGGGTAGTGTTGGATGAGTAGAGTAGTGTTGGATGGGGTATGGTATTGTATGGGTAGGGTAGTGTTGGATGGGTACCGTATTGTATGGGTAGGGTAGTGTTGGATGAGTAGAGTAGTGTTGGATGGGGTATGGTATTGTATGGGTAGGGTAGTGTTGGATGGATAGGGTAGTGTGTGGGTAGTGTTGGTTGGGTAGGGTATTTTTGAATGGGTAGGATGGTACAGTAGTGGATGGATAGGGTAGAGTTATATGGGTAGGGTAGAGTTGGATGGGTAGTGTATGGGTAGGTTAGTGTTGCATGGGTAGGGTAGAGTATTGGTAGTGTTGGTTGGATGGATAGGGTAGTGTATGGGAAGTGCTGCATGTGTAGGGTATTTTTGTATGGGTAGGGTAGTGTTGGAGGGGTACAGTATTGTAGGGGTGCATGGGTAGGGTAGTATATGGGTAGTGCATGGGTAGGTTAGTGTTGCATGGGTAGGTTAGTGTTGCATGGGTAGGGTAGTGTTGGATGGGTAGGGTAATTTTGTATGGGTAGTGTTGCATGGGTAGGGTAGTGTTGGATGAGGTCAGGTAGTGTTGGATGGGTATGGTATTTTATAGGTAGGGTACTGTTGAATGGGTAGGGTAGTTTTGGATGGGTAGGGTAGAGTTGTATGGGTAGGGTAGTGTTGGATGGGTTGGGTAATTTTGTATGGGTAGGGTAGTGTTGGATGGGTACGGTATTTTATAGGTAAGGTACTGTTGGATGGATAGTGTACTTTTGGATGGGTAGGGTAGAGTTGTATCGGTAGGGTAGAGTTGGATGGGTAGTGTATGGGTAGGTTAGTGTTGCATGGGTAGGGTAGAGTATGGGTAGTGTTGGTTGGATGGATAGGGTAGTGTATGGGAAGTGCTGCATGTGTAGGGTATTTTTGTATGGGTAGGGTAGTGTTGGAGGGGTACAGTATTGTATGGATAGGGTAGTATATGGGTAGTGCATGGGTAGGTTAGTGTTGCATGGGTAGGGTAGTGTTGGATGGGTAGGGTAATTTTGTATGGGTAGTGTTGCATGGGTAGGGTAGTGTTGGATGAGGTAGGGTAGTGTCGGATGGGTATGGTATTTTATAGGTAGGGTACTGTTGGATGGGTAGGGTAGAGTTGTATCGGTAGGGTAGTGTTTGATGGGTAGGGTAGAGTTGCATGGGTAGGGTATTTTTGTATGGGTAGGGTAGAGTTGTATGGGTAGGGTAGAGTTGTATGTGTAGGGTGGAGTTGGTCCTTTATATCAGGAAGATCTGGAGTCATACAAACAAGAATCATAAGTTAAAGATTTACTCCCTGAGAAATACAGGTCACCGGGAGCCCAAAGTCTACTTCCCTGTATGCTGGATAATAAACCTACTGCACTGTACTATGTATGTATGTATGTATGTGTGTATGTATGTGTGTGTGTGTATGTATGTATGTATGTATGTATGTATGTATGTATGTATGTATGTATGTGTGTGTGTGTGTGTGTAGTATGTATGTATGTATGTATGTATGTGTGTGTGTGTATGTATGTGTGTGTGTGTATGTATGTATGTATGTATGTATGTATGTATGTGTGTGTGTGTATGTATGTATGTATGTATGTATGTATGTATGTGTGTAAATTTTTGTGGCCTTCGGGCTGTGTTCGTCCATATTTACGATATTTGTCTGTATGGTAAAGAAAGAAGAGAAATTACAATGTATCCTACTGTAATCCGAATTTATATCCTATCTTTTTGTTAATTGTATTACTATAATGCTCAATCCTTAATGAAATATATAATTTGAAAAAAAAAAAAAAAACCTCTTCAAAACAGAGGAAATTTGCAATAACACATTGGTAAAAATGACGACTTCATCATTCAAAGCAAATAAATAATTACATTCAATGATTCCTTTTCCAAAAGGTTCCTCATTGATAGAAATCAGGTAAAAATCCAAATTGATGAGAAGATATAAAATGGTGACCAATCGCTGCAGATACAGTAGATCATTTTCGGTGGAAGGGGCTTCAGCCAGAGCGTCACCAGTGGAACCGTAGTATCTCGCATGTCGCTCCGGGCCGGATGGGAGATACTACTTTTGCGTACTATTGTTTAGCAGTAGCTCCTGCTCAGTCGCCCCTTAATTCTCCTATATCCTTCTAGGTTCTGATGACGAGCTGTAATGAAGTGAGGACCGTCCATGATGTCTGACGGGCCGCCTCTTCTTGTGTCTGAGTGGCTCCAGACGATAAAGCTGGAGCAGTACAAGGACCTCTTCCAGAGACACGACCTGCGCACCGTGTCTGATTTGCGCACCCTCAGCGATGAATCACTAGCCGCTATTGGTGTCAGTTTGCCCGGGCATCGCAAGCGAATGTTGGCATCACTGCAGAAGTCCGTTCCTACGGAGAATGACGCTTTCCGACCCGTTCCAAAGAAGCGCAACATCTTTCCGAAGCCGGCACCTGTACACGCGGCTTCCTCGCCCCACCTGGGACCAATCATCTCCCCCGAGTCCTTGGAGAAAGTGAAAATTCCGTGCTCCCCACCACCCATTCCGCCCAGGTATGGGCACGGTCCCCCGCTCAAGTTTTCCATTAGTCCTCCCAAATCTCTCTCTCCTGTCAGTTTCCCAGACACTGCCCCCCTGGATGATCCTTGTACCCCAACTGCCAGGAATGTTATGTCCTCCCCACCCCCGACTGATGACGCTGGATGTTTGGAGAGCATTGGAGAAGAGATTGTAAATCTGGTGGCACCCCCTTTACCAGCCAAGCGTCACAAGATGGAGAGGAAGTCTTCCAGTAACAGCCCCCCACCGCTGCCAGCCAGACCCCCAAAAGTCATCCCTCCCGTGCCCAGCAGGTAAATGATGAATTGTATCTTGTTCTGCACTGTTTAATCTTACAGAATTGTAGTCATGGTTACAGAGACCTCATGATTAATGAGTTTGCCCGAGGTGATCACACGTTACTACACCTGTTATCAGATGGATGTTTACCAGTTAGAACCCCCGACCACTAGAGGGCACTGCTCACTTTATGGGCAGGGCACTATCACCCCTCTGCTATTATAAGTATTATTACCATCCTTTATTTGGTGCCACAGGGCTTCTGCAGCGCCTAACAATGTACAAAAAACAAATGAGCAAGACAAGAACACAGCGACTTACAGTACAAGAGCGCGCAGGACGGGAACACATTGCGCATCAGCGGACGTAACACGTCAATAAACAGCAGGGCGGGGAACCACGTATTAGTAGCCGCTATAGAATAGTTGGTAGTATGAGTAAGGGAAGGAACAGCACACCAGGGCAGAGGGCCCTGCTCGTGGGACCTTACATTCTACAGGTAGGGGTGACACAGAGCTGCGACACTTCACATGTCCGATTGCCATGTTTTCCACCTGCCTGATGCGCTATTGCTCTTGGAGAGATGATTGGTTGAGTCACGTAAGGTGCATACACACTGGCAGATGCGTGCATTGGGATGTCACTGACCAATTTCCCTTGAACCTCCCCATTTTCCTTTATGATAGATAACGTGCGCACACACTAACCGCTGTGACGAAGACGAACGATCAGGCTAGACACTATAGCTTTTTGGGAAAGAAATCCGAAAGTGACCTGCATGCACAGTCGACTAACATTTACTGGGTCATAGGGTCGACACTGAGTGTCGACATACATACATTTGTGCAGCCGTCAGCACCCGCATCCGACTTTCCTTGAACTCTGCCTGGAGAGCTCATCGTACATCGTGTCTGACTTGCCCTTAAGATAAGTTGGACTAATGTCGGAACCATTGTGTATGAAGACTTAATGGTTCTATACAAATTCATCCAATAAAAGCGAAGAATGTCCTTTACTTTTATGACGTTGGTCACACAACACGATTTTATAGATGGCCTAGAATGCGTCCTATATTCAGTGTTATTACAGTCCTGTATACTGACCACAAGGTTGAAGCGATTACAGTACAGTACTTGGCAGTAGAACAGCTGCAGTGGATATTACTAGGAACAGATACAGTGGTACAATACAGAGATCATTAGAGGAAAGTGTAACCACATATATTATATACAATGTAAATCTGACGTCAGATCCACCTGTGTCATTGGAATCGTCTCTCTCCTGGAAGGAACAGACTCCACATTCATGTTACAGTAACACCGGCCATAGAAGGAGGGAGATCAGTCTGTGTGTCCCTGATGAAAGCACGGGTGTTACACAGAAATGGGTGGAGTGACCCCAGTGAGGGCGTAAAGGACTCTCCGCAATCACATAGTAATTAAGGCTGAAAAAAGACGTTAGTCCATCGAGTCCAACCTATCTCACCTGTAACTAGTGACGTGAGTAAGTCATATCTATAGGATTCCCTTAGTGGCCAGTTTTGATGTAAATTCATTACCAGTAGTTGCTGTACCCACCCCACCGGCAATGAGATCCGGAATGTTACTGCTCTAATGGTGAAGAATCCTCTTCTTAATTCAGTACGGAATTTCTTTCCCTCGAGCCTCAGTACATGCCCGCGTGTCCTAAGTACAGGCCTGTTACTGACCAATCATCTCCCAGTTCCATATGATTCCCAATCCTGTATGTGAACATACCAATCATATCACCTCTCAGCCTCCGTTTCTCCAGTGATAACATATTCAGCCTGGTTAACCTATCTTTGTATTCTAGTGATTCGAGACTTTTTACTAGCTAATAGTATATAATATATATAACTCCATTTAGCCTATACGTAGCCTATACTGTAAGTTCATTTTTGTTCCCATTTTTCAACGTTAAACGGCATTTTAAACCTTTCCGCCCACATTTCCAGTTTATTTAAGTCACTTTGTAGTGTTTCCACATCCTCTCCTGAGTTAATTTCCTTACTCAATTTCTTGTTGTCCGCAAATATTGCAATTTTACTCACTATGTCACTTCCAATATCATTCATGAATATATTAAACAAGGTGGGTCCCAATATTTAGTGTTCATTCTAGCACCGGCTATCTTTGAAAACCCATGCAGTTCCTCTTCCCTGTTTAGGGTGTCTGCTGTGGTGTTTCTAGCACAGGTCTGGTAGGCATATCAGTGCTGATATTCAGACCACACTGTGCTAGAATGTATGCCATTTACCACCACTCTGTACCCGATTATGCAACCAGTTTTTAATCCAATGACAAATTTTATCTACTAACCCTAAATTACCTACTTTTATTAATAACCTTTTATGAGGCAACATGTCAAAAGCTTTAGCGAAATCAAGCAGTATTACATCAACAGATTTCCCTAAGTTCAGCCCCCTACTGACTTCCTCATAGAAGCTAAATGTAGTCTGACATGATCTATTTTTGACGAACCCATGCTGAGCCTTACTTATCACTTTCTCCTGTTTTAAGTAATTTTGGATACTATCTCTTATTATTCCTTCTAATATTCCCCCCACAATGGATGTAAGGGTGACCGGTCTATAATTGTCAGGGTTAGTTTTGATATCTTTCTTCCATATTAGTACTACGTTAGCTATGCGCCAGTCCCTTGGTACCGTCCCCGAGTTTATTGATTCCTCGACTATCAGATATAATGGTAGTGCTATGACAGAACTCAATTATTTTAGTATGCTAGGGTGTATTTCGTCCGGGCCAGGAGATTTGTTACTATTTAGGTTCTGTAATCTATTGTTGACTATTTCCTCAATCAAACATACAGTTTGGGAGCAATCAAGAGCCGAGCATTTAATCTGTGGGAGATCTTCTGAAGATTCTTTTCCTTCTATTACCCTGCTTATATTTTAGTGGGCATATATTTCCCTTCTGTAACTGTAAATATGCATTTAGACAAATGCATTGTAGACCCACAAGTGTGAACTACAACCCAGCAAGACCCGTTATGTGCAACACTTGGCTTATAACAGGGGTAGCCAACTCCAGTCCTCCAGAGCTACCAACAGCTCCCGATGTAACCCAGGCACATATACTACCGCTCTCTCCCGCTGTAACCCAGGCACATATACTACCGCTCTCTCCCGGTGTAACCCAGGCACATATACTACTGCTCTCTCCTGCTGTAACCCAGGCACATATACTACCGCTCTCTCCCGATGTAACCCAGGTGCATATACTACCGCTCTCTCGCGATGTAACCCAGGCACATATACTACCGCTCTCTCCTGCTGTAACCCAGGCACATATACTACCGCTCTCTCCCGTTGTAACCCAGGCACATATACTACTGCTCTCTCCTGCTGTAACCCAGCCACATATACTATAGCTCTCTCCTGCTGTAACCCAGGCGCATATACTACTGCTCTCTCCTGCTGTAACCCAGGCGCATATACTACCGCTCTCTCCTGGTGTAACCCAGGCGCATATACTACTGCTCTCTCCTGCTGTAACCCAGGCACATATACTACTGCTCTCCCCTGCTGTAACCCAGGCACATATACTACTGCTCTCTCCTGGTGTAACCCAGGCACATATACTACTGCTCTCTCCCGGTGTAACCCAGGCACATATACTACTGCTCTCTCCCGGTGTAACCCAGGCACATATACTACTGCTCTCCCCTGCTGTAACCCAGGCACATATACTACTGCTCTCTCCTGGTGTAACCAGGCACATGTACTACTGCTCTCTCCTGCTGTAACCCAGGCACATATACTACTGCTCTCTCCTGCTGTAACCCAGGCACATATACTACTGCTCTCTCCCGCTGTAACCCAGGCACATATACTACTGCTCTCTCCTGCTGTAACCCAGGCACATATACTACTGCTCTCTCCCAGTGTAACCAAGGCACATATACTACTGCTCTCTCCCGCTGTAACCCAGGCACATATACTACCGTTCTCTCCCGCTGTAACCCAGGCACATATACTACCGCTCTCTCCCGCTGTAACCCAGGCACATATACTACCGCTCTCTCCCGGTGTAACCCAGGCACATATACTACCGCTCTCTCCTGCTGTAACCCAGGCACATATACTACTGCTCTCTCCCGGTGTAACTCAGACACATATACTACTGCTCTCTCCCGGTGTAACCCAGGCACATATACTACTGCTCTCTCCCGCTGTAACCCAGGCACATATACTACCGCTCTCTCCCGCTGTAACCCAGGCACATATACTACTGCTCTCTCCTGCTGTAACCCAGGCACATATACTACCGCTCTCTCCCGCTGTAACCCAGGCACATATACTACTGCTCTCTCCTGCTGTAACCCAGGCACATATACTACTGCTCTCTCCTGCTGTAACCCAGGCACATATACTACTGCTCTCTCCTGCTGTAACCCAGGCACATATACTACTGCTCTCTCCCGCTGTAACCCAGGCACATATACTACTGCTCTCTCCCGCTGTAACCCAGGCACATATACTACCGCTCTCTCCCGCTGTAACCCAGGCACATATACTACTGCTCTCTCCTGCTGTAACCCAGGCACATATACTACTGCTCTCTCCTGCTGTAACCCAGGCACATATACTACTGCTCTCTCCTGCTGTAACCCAGGCACATATACTACTGCTCTCTCCTGCTGTAACCAAGGCACATATACTACTGCTCTCTCCCGATGTAACATAGGCACATATACTACTGCTCTCTCCTGCTGTAACCCAGGCACATATACTACTGCTCTCTCCCGCTGTAACCCAGGCACATATACTACTGCTCTCTCCTGCTGTAACCCAGGCACATATACTACTGCTCTCTCCTGGTGTAACCCAGGCACATATACTACTGCTCTCTCCTGCTGTAACCCAGGCACATATACTACTGCTCTCTCCTGCTGTAACCCAGGCACATATACTACCGCTCTCTCCCGCTGTAACCCAGGCACATATACTACCGCTCTCTCCCGGTGTAACCAAGGCACATATACTACCGCTCTCTCCCGGTGTAACCAAGGCACATATCCTACCGCTCTCTCCCGGTGTAACCCAGGCACATACTACTGCTCTCTCCCTTTTTGTATCCATCCTTGCTGTGCATTGATACAGTAATAGTCAGGTCCTACTTTCATCATACACCATAGTGCGATACCCGTGTCTACCACTAGAGGGCGCACAGACACCTGATACAGGCAGCTGCACAAATTGTTACTTTTTAAAATGAAAATTATTTTTGTTCTGCAAAATTAGTTTTTTCCTTTTAAAAAAAGTTTATGAATTCTGACAATTTATACACTAATTGCATTTTCTATTATATTTTGGCACCTGGTCAGCCATCTTCGTGCATTTGTTGGTGGATTCTTGCTCGGGCCCTCGTCCTCCCTCTTTTTGTTATAGAATAATATGACTGGTTATTATATACTAATCTCACAGGGTTACTATGGTTACAGACAATCTCATTCCAAGTGTAAATATGGAATATCCATTCCCATAGCAACAAATGCAATGACAGAGGGCCTGTATCTGAATCTCAGTGGCGTATCTATAATGGCAGCAGCGGGAGCGCTGTCGTAATCACCAGAAAAGTGGCGCAGCGCCTATTTTTCTGATATCTGCGTATGCGTAGTGGTCAGACTCCGCAACGCTGCGCCGGCAGCAGCGATATGACGTCGCACCATATCCGCCTGGGCTGCAGCACATATAAGTATTGTTCTCTTCTGATGCTGATCACAGAACATCAGAGAGACACGATGGAAGTAACAGCATCAGCATCAGCAGCACAGTGTCTAAGCCAGCACAGTGTCTGCGTCCCTGTAGCGCTGCACAATGTGACATCACTGCGGCACTGCGTGTGTAGATCTGCACCCACGTTCCTCAGTATGTTCTGCTGAACGTTCCGGCTATCCCTGCGTGTAAATGGGCACATCTGGAAATGCGTTCACCGGAGATCTGAAATGAGTCTTCCAGCAATGTCCTCGGTTACCCTCCCTGCCAAACTCCAGTGTTGGGGTCCCCGGGGCCTTTGTGGTTTTGCAGAGCTACATCGGCAGCACAGCCTGTGCATTGGGACCTGGATCTGGCAGGATGCTGGTGTGTGGGACACATAGCGGATTGGACGAGCTGTGGACTTTATGGTCAGAGGTGTCCAAGTAGGTGGAATCTTCATGGGCCTGATTCAGATTAGTGCGTAAACCCGATGTCTGTGGGCCTGCGACTGCTGCACGGAATGGGTCATGCATGACTGACATGCTGCGTTTGGGGGCGGAATCCAGCGGTCTTGAAATTGGCGTGTCACCCTAGTTTTGTAGGCATGGGTCCAGGCCTAGGTCATGGAGACTTCTTGGACCCAGCTGGTCAGTCCCAACAATCTGATTGAGGTTCATCTTATGCAGCGTGGCCGAGGGGTCTCTGTTTAGTTTAGGGGTCACATAGCCCCTGAGCTGCTGCAGATGACCAGGAACGGCTAAATCCAACTTCTCTGCATGTTAAAATGTTTTCAGAAGGTGAAATATATTTTCCATCTGCTTGTTCTCATTGGCCCCCATTGCCATCCCTTTAATTTGTGCCCATAGCAGAAATAAGGGCACTGTAGTGGGATAGATGTAGCCCACGGCCGTGGTGCAGTATGTATAAGATGTGTAACGCTGTGCACTGGGGGACAGACCGCGGCCGTGGTGCAGTATGTCTAAGAAGTGTAACGCTGTGCCTTGGGGGACAGGCCGCGGCCGTTGTGCAGTATGTATAAGATGTGTAACGCTGTGCACTGGGGGACGGGCCGCGGCCGTGGTGCAGTATGTATAAGATGTGTAACGCTGTGCACTGGGGACAGGCCGTGGCCGTGGTGCAGTATGTATAAGATGTGTAATGCTGTGCACTGGGGACAGGCCGCGGCCGTGGTGCAGTATGTATAAGATGTGTAGCGCTTTATACTGGGGACAGGCCGCGGCCGTGGTGCAGTATGTATAAGATGTGTAACGCTGTGCACTGGGGACAGGCCGCGGCCGTGGTGCAGTATGTATAAGATGTGTAGCGCTTTATACTGGGGACAGGCCGCGGCCGTGGTGCAGTATGTATAAGATGTGTAACGCTGTGCACTGGGGGACAGGCCGAGGCCGTGGTGCAGTATGTAGTGTTCATTCTAGCACCCGCCATCTTTGAAAACCCATGCAGTTCCTCTTCCCTGCTTGGGGTGTCACTGTCTGCTGTAGTGCTTCTAGCACATTGTGGTCTGTATATCAGCACTGATATGCAAACCAGACCTGTGCTAGAAACACCACAGCAGACAGCGACACCCCAGGCAGGGAAGAGGAACTGCATGGGTTTTCAAAGATGGCAGGTGCTAGAATGAACACTAGTATGTATAAGATGTGTAACGCTGTGCACTGGGGACAGACCGCGGCCGTGGTGCAGTATGTATAAGATGTGTAGCGCTGTGCACTGGGGGACAGGCCGCAGCCGTGGTGCAGTATTTTTAAGATGTGTAACGCTGTGCACTGGGGACAGGCCGCAGCCGTGGTGCAGTATGTATAAGATGTGTAACGCTGTGCACTGGGGACAGGCCGCGGCCGTGGTGCAGTATGTATAAGATGTGTAACACTGTGCACTGGGGGACAGGCCGCAGCCGTGGTGTAGTATGTATAAGATGGGTAACGCTGTGCACTGGGGGACAGGCCGCAGCCGTGGTGCAGTATGTATAAGATGTGTAACACTGTGCACTGGGGGACAGGCCGCAGCCGTGGTGCAGTATGTATAAGATGTGTAACACTGTGCACTGGGGGACAGGCCGCGGTCGTGGTGCAGTATGTATTAGCTGGATGTATAAGATGTGTAACGCTGTGCACTGGGGACTGGCCGCGGCCGTGGTGCAGTATGTATAAGATGTGTAACGCTGTGCACTGGAGACAGGCCGCGGCCGTGGTGCAGTATGTATAAGATGTGTAACGCTGTGCACTGGGGGACAGGTCGCAGCAGTGGTGCAGTATGTATAAGATGTGTAACACTGTGCACTGGGGACAGACCGCGGCCGTGGTGCAGTATGTATAAGATGTGTAGCGCTGTGCACTGGGGGACAGGCCGCAGCCGTGGTGCAGTATGTATAAGATGTGTAACGCTGTGCACTGGGGACAGGCCGCGGCCGTGGTGCTGTATGTATAAGATGTGTAACACTGTGCACTGGGGGACAGGCCGCAGCCGTGGTGCAGTATGTATAAGATGTGTAACGCTGTGCACTGGGGGACAGGCCGCAGCCGTGGTGCAGTATGTATAAGATGTGTAACGCTGTGCACTGGAGACAGGCCGCGGCCGTGGTGCAGTATGTATAAGATGTGTAATGCTGTGCACTGGGGACAGGCCGCAGCAGTGGTGCAGTATGTATAAGATGTGTAACGCTGTGCACTGGGGGACAGGCCGCGGCCATGGTGCAGTATGTATAAGATGTGTAACGCTGTGCACTGGGGACAGGCCGCGGCCGTGGTGCAGTATGTATAAGATGTGTAACACTGTGCACTGGGGGACAGGCCGCGGCCGTGGTGCAGTATGTATAAGATGTGTAACGCTGTGCACTAGGGACAGGCCACGGCCGTGGTGCAGTATGTATAAGATGTGTAACGCTGTGCACTAGGGACAGGCCGCGGCCGTGGTGCAGTATGTATAAGATGTGTAGCGCTTTATACTGGGGACAGGCCGCGGCCATGGTGCAGTATGTATAAGATGTGTAGCGCTTTATACTGGGGACAGGCCGCGGCCGTGGTGCAGTATGTATAAGATGTGTAACGCTTTATACTGGGGGACAGGCCGCGGCAGTGGTGCAGTATGTATAAGATGTGTAACGCTTTATACTGGGGGACAGGCCGCGGCAGTGGTGCAGCATGTATTAGCTGGATGTATAAGATGTGTAACGCTGTGCACTAGGGACAGGCCACGGCCGTGGTGCAGTATGTATAAGATGTGTAACGCTGTGCACTAGGGACAGGCCGCGGCCGTGGTGCAGTATGTATAAGATGTGTAGCGCTTTATACTGGGGACAGGCCGCGGCCATGGTGCAGTATGTATAAGATGTGTAGCGCTTTATACTGGGGACAGGCCGCGGCCGTGGTGCAGTATGTATAAGATGTGTAACGCTTTATACTGGGGGACAGGCCGCGGCAGTGGTGCAGTATGTATAAGATGTGTAACGCTTTATACTGGGGGACAGGCCGCGGCAGTGGTGCAGCATGTATTAGCTGGATGTATAAGATGTGTAACGCTGTGCACTGGGGACAGGCCACGGCCGTGGTGCAGTATGTATAAGATGTGTAACGCTTTATACTGGGGGACAGGCCGTGGTGCAGTATGTATAAGATGTGTAACGCTTTATACTGGGGGACAGGCCGCGGCAGTGGTGCAGCATGTATAAGATGTGTAATGCTGTGCACTGGGGGACAGGCCGCGGCAGTGGTGCAGTATGTATAAGATGTGTAACGCTGTGCACTGGGGACAGGCCGCGGCCGTGGTGCAGTATGTATAAGATGTGTAATGCTGTGCACTGGGGACAGGCCGTGGTGCAGTATGTATAAGATGTGTAACGCTGTGCACTGGGGGACAGGCCGCGGCCTGGTGCAGTATGTATAAGATGTGTAACACTGTGCACTGGGGGACAGGCCGCGGCCGTGGTGCATTATGTATAAGATGTGTAACGCTGTGCACTGGGGACAGGCCGCGGCCGTGGTGCAGTATGTATAAGATGTGTAACGCTGTGCACTGGGGGACAGGCCGCGGCCGTGGTGCAGTATGTATAAGATGTGTAACGCTTTATACTGGGGGATAGGCCGCGGCCGTGGTGCAGTATTTTTAAGATGTGTAACGCTGTGCACTGGGGGACAGGCCGCGGCCTGGTGCAGTATGTATAAGATGTGTAATGCTGTGCACTGGGGACAGGCTGCGGCCGTGGTGCAGTATGTATAAGATGTGTAACACTGTGCACTGGGGACAGGCCGCGGCCGTGGTGCAGTTTGTATAAGATGTGTAACACTTTGCACTGGGGGACAGGCCGTGGCCGTGGTGCATTATGTATAAGATGTGTAACGCTGTGCACTGGGGACAGGCCGCGGCCGTGGTGCAGTATGTACAAGATGTGTAACGCTGTGCACTGGGGGACAGGCCGCGGCCGTGGTGCAGTATGTATAAGATGTGTAACGCTTTATACTGGGGGATAGGCCGCGGCCGTGGTGCAGTATTTTTAGGATGTGTAACGCTGTGCACTGGGGACAGGCCGCGGCCGTGGTGCAGTATGTATAAGATGTGTAACGCTGTGCACTGGGGGACAGGCCGCGGCCTGGTGCATTATGTATAAGATGTGTAACGCTGTGCACTGGGGACAGGCCGCGGCCGTGGTGCAGTATGTATAAGATGTGTAACGCTGTGCACTGGGGGACAGGCCGCGGCCGTGGTGCAGTATGTATAAGATGTGTAACGCTTTATACTGGGGGATAGGCCGCGGCCGTGGTGCAGTATTTTTAAGATGTGTAACGCTGTGCACTGGGGACAGGCCGTGGTGCAGTATGTATAAGATGTGTAACACTGTGCACTGGGGGACAGGCCGCGGCCGTGGTGCAGTATGTATAAGATGTGTAACGCTGTGCACTGGGGACAGGCCGCGGCCGTGGGGCAGTATGTATAAGATGTGTAACGCTGTGCACTGGGGGACAGGCCGCAGCAGTGGTGCAGTATGTATAAGATGTGTAACACTGTGCACTGGGGACAGGCCGCGGCCGTGGTGCAGTATGTATAAGATGTGTAACGCTGTGCACTGGGGACAGGCCGCGGCCGTGGTGCAGTATGTATAAGATGTGTAACGCTGTGCACTGGGGGACAGGCCGCGGCCGTGATGCAGTATGTATAAGATGTGTAACGCTTTATACTGGGGGACAGGCCGCGGCCGTGGTGCAGTATGTATAAGATGTGTAACACTGTGCACTGGGGACAGGCCGTGGTGCAGTATGTATAAGATGTGTAACACTGTACACTGGGGGACAAGCCGCGGCCGTGGGGCAGTATGTATAAGATGTGTAACACTGTGCACTGGGGACAGGCCGCGGCCGTGGTGCAGTATGTATAAGATGTGTAACACTGTGCACTGGGGACAGGCCGCGGCCGTGGTGCAGTATGTATAAGATGTGTAACACTGTGCACTGGGGGACAAGCCGCGGCCGTGGTGCAGTATGTATAAGATGTGTAACGCTGTGCACTGGGGACAGGCCGCGGCCGTGGTGCAGTATGTATAAGATGTGTAACGCTGTGCACTGGGGGACAGGCCGCGGCCGTGGTGCAGTATGTATAAGATGTGTAACGCTGTGCACTGGGGGACAGGCCGCGGCCATGGTGCAGTATGTATAAGATGTGTAACACTGTGCACTGGGGGACAAGCCGCGGCCGTGGGGCAGTATGTATAAGATGTGTAACGCTGTGCACTGGGGACAGGCTGCGGCCGTGGGGCAGTATGTATAAGATGTGTAACGCTGTGCACTGGGGGACAGGCCGCGGCCGTGGTGCAGTATGTATTAGCTGGATGTATAAGATGTGTAACACTGTGCACTGGGGACAGGCCGCGGCCGTGGTGCAGTATGTATAAGATGTGTAACGCTGTGCACTGGGGGACAGGCCGCGGCCGTGGTGCAGTATGTATAAGTTGTGTAACGCTGTGCACTGGGGACAGGCCGCGGCCGTGGGGCAGTATGTATAAGATGTGTAACACTGTGCACTGGGGACAGGCCGCGGCCGTGGTGCTTGTTGCAGTCACTGAAGCCGCAGCCTGTGATCCCCCATCATCTCCCTTCCTGTTAGTCAGGAAGTTGTTATCAGAATCTGTGCAGGAGGTGACAGAGCGACTCATTGTGAGATTCAGCAGATAACATGCCAGGCCAGGCCGGGGAAGATGGACACACTGCACTGCGACTCGCCATATCCGGCATCATCCAGTGCCTGCATGTGGTAAGTGCCTCTCACACCTCTTGTAGCAGCCCCACACAGCGGTGTCAGTGCTTGGATGCGGAGTCACTACACATTGCAGCCATTGTTATACATGTCAGTTTATACCTATACAATACTTCAACTTTGAATACACATAACCTTTAATTCAACTAAGTGGACACTAACCTAAGTGAGACAACCTTAGCGTATAACCATGTAAAGCCCATGTAGGTGACACGGACATGGCTTACAAAGGTCACAGCTTTTTATTCCAATCGGTAATTACCCTGATGAGGTAAAGGTGGGCAGGGGACGCTGCATTCCTCCTGTAGCTATACACACTGCGGCCCATGCCCTGGAGGATGACTAAAACGCCCTCCCCAATTGACGTACCTATCATTGCGGGGGCTCATATAACCCTCATGGACCAGCCCAGACTATACCCGCACAGGTAACGCCCAGGTCCCCTCAGACAGAGCAGGACAAACTCGCCATTCATCAGACTGTGCTTATCGATGATGTTTGAGTAAAGGATC
Source organism: Crinia signifera (assembly GCF_055691185.1). Taxonomy (NCBI): domain Eukaryota; kingdom Metazoa; phylum Chordata; class Amphibia; order Anura; family Myobatrachidae; genus Crinia; species Crinia signifera. The sequence goes on along the minus strand of NC_139218.1, from coordinate 399,461,584 downwards.
ACAGGCCCGTCTCCTAAGGTCCTGGGCCTCTTTATTCTGGGATATGAGGAACACAGGGCTGTCTCCCTGAGGGTCCTGGGCCTCTATATTCTGGGATATGAGGAACACAGGCCTGTCTCCCTGAGGTCCTGTGCCTCTATATTCTGGGATATGAGGAACAAGGGCCTGTCTCCTGAGGTCCTGTGCCTCTATATTCTGGGATATAAGGAACAAGGGCCTGTCTCCTGAGGTCCTGTGCCTCTATATTCTGGGATTTGAGGAACAAGGGCCTGTCTCCTGAGGTCCTGGGCCTCTATATTCTGGGATATGAGGAACATGGGCCTGTCTCCTGAGGTCCTGGGCCTCTATATTCTGGGATATGAGGAACACAGGCCTGTCTCCTGAGGTCCTGGGCCTATACATTTTGGGATATGAGGAACACAGGCCTGTCTCCCTGAGGTCCTGGGCCTATACATTCCGGGATATGAGGAACACAGGCCTGTCTCCTGAGGTCCAGTGCCTCTATATTCTGGGATATGAGGAACACAGGCCTGTCTCCTGAGGTCCTGGGCCTATGTGTTCTGGGATATGAGGAACACAGGCCTGTCTCCTGAGGTCCTGGGCCTATACATTCTGGGATATGAGGAGCACACACCCGTCTCCTGAGGTCCTGGGCCTATGTGTTCTGGGATATGAGGAACACAGGCCTGTCTCCTGAGGTCCTGGGCCTCTATATTTTGGGATATGAGGAACACAAGCCTGTCTCCTGAGGTCCTGGGCCTCTATATTCTGGGATATGAGGAACACAGGCCTGTCTCCCTGAGGTCCTGGGCCTATACATTCTGGGATATGAGGAGCACAGGCCCGTCTCCTGAGGTCCTGGGCCTATGTGTTCTGGGATATGAGGAACACAGGCCTGTCTCCTGAGGTCCTGGGCCTCTATATTTTGGGATATGAGGAACACAAGCCTGTCTCCTGAGGTCCTGGGCCTATACGATCTGGGATATGAGGAACACAGGCCCGTCTCCATGAGGTCCTGGGCATATGTATTCTGGGATATGAGGAACAAGGGCCTGTCTTCTGAGGTCCTGTGCCTCTGTATTTTGGGATATGAGGAACACAGGCCCGTCTCCCTGAGGTCCTGTGCCTCTATATTCTGGGATATGAGGAACACAGGCGTGTCTGCATGAGGTCCTGGGCCTATACATTCTGGGATATGAGGAACATAGGCGTGTCTCCATGGGGTCCTGGGCCTCTATATTCTGGGATATGAGGAACACGGGCCTGTCTCCTGAGGTCCTGGGCCTCTATATTCTGGGATATGACGAACACAAGCCTGTCTCCTGAGGTCCTGGGCCTATGTGTTCTGGGATATGAGGAACACAGGCCTGTCTCCTTAGGTCCTGGGCCTCTATATTTTGGGATATGAGGAACACAAGCCTGTCTCCTGAGGTCCTGGGCCTCTATATTCTGTTATATGAGGAACACGGGCCTGTCTCCTGTTTCCTGGGCCTCTATATTCTGGGATATGAGGAGCACAGGCCTGTCTCCATGAGGTCTTGGGCCTATGTATTCTGGAATATGAGGAACACAGGCCTGTCTCCTGAGGTCCTGGGCCTCTATATTTTGGGATATGAGGAACACAAGCCTGTCTCCTGAGGTCCTGGGCCTCTATATTCTGGGATATGAGGAACACAGGCCCGTCTCCTGAGGTCCTGGGCCTATGTATTCTGGTATATGAGGAGCACAAGCCTGTCTCCATGAGGTCCTGGGCCTCTATATTCTGAGATATGAGGAACACAGGCATGTCTACATGAGGTCCTGGGCCTCTATATTCTGGGATATGAGGAACATAGGCTTTTCTCCCTGAGGTCCTGGACTTCTATATTCTGGGATATGAGGAACACAGGCCTGTCTCCATGAAATCCTGGGCCTCTATATTCTGGGAATCAACTCCATGCATAGTGGATAGTGGGGTTATGAACAGGTCAAAAATCGTTTCGGAAGGCATCGCTATATCGGCCGATATCGCATCAGATATATCGGGCGCCATGAAACTACACAAGTACCAAAAAGTCTCCTCTCTTTACTTCCTGTCTGCAGGGCCGAAACTAGGGTTTCCGGCACCCGGGCCAAGGCAGTCATTGACTGGGGGGGGGGACCAAATGACCGCCTTAGCCCTGGCACCGGAGACCCCCCCCCCCCCCCCCCCTCCCCGCTGACAACTTATACCCCTTTTACACCAAAACGCCTTTTTTAGACCCAGGTTCAAGCCAGGTGCGACCCGGCGTTTAGTGCAATTTACACCGGGCGGACAGCCCGGCCCGCACCCCCCCTCCCCCTCCCCTCCCGGTGCTTGGAGATGACAGGATGATGTCATCTCCAAGCGCCAATCACCGCCACCGCCGGACCGGAACGCTGCTGGGGGCAGCCCAGCACTAAGGTAAGCTGCTGGGCTGCCCCCAGTCACCGCGCGCACCCCCCCGACAGGAGGTGAATGGATGCCGCACACAGGCATCCGTTCACCTCCCTCCCCCGCTGCTGTCTGCAGGGTATAGCAGACAGCAGCGCCGGCTGTCAGTGTCAGGCTGACAACCCGTCCAACCTGCGGACGCTGCGGTCCGCAGGTTGGACGTTCCCCATTCATGTAAATGGGAGCCGGGTCATCCGACCCGGCGTTCCCATTTACACCGCCCTCTACCCAGGTCCTAGCCGTGTTCTACCCAGGTCAGGACCTGGGTAGAAGTCCCGTGTAAAGGGACACGGCGTTAGGGATTTACACCGCCGAAGATCCGGGTCTGACCCGCCGCTGACCCGGATTTTTCGGCGGTGTAAAAGGGGTATTACATAACTCCTGTGTGCAGCCAGCAGGGGTCCGGGGACAGGCAGCGGGGTTCCAGGGACTGGTGTAGCCGCTGTAGCAGCAGCTTGACTCCGTCCATCTCTCCTACTAGCACGGCGGCGGGAAGCGCTGGTGATGACTTTGAAAAGACTTGCCGGACGCTGATTGGCTGAATTCAGCCAATCAGCGTCCAGCAAGTCTTTTCAAAGTCATCACCAGCGCTTCCCGCCGCCGCGCTAGTAGGAGAGAGTAGAGACGGACGGAGTCAAGCTGCCGCTACAGCGGCTACCCGGAACCCCGCTGCCTGTCCCCGGATCTGACAGCGCCCCCCCCCCCCCTTAGTTACGGCCCTGCTGCCTGTGCCTGGTGAGATCACAAGGGAGATAGCCTATCACCCTCTGTGACCTGCTCATGACTTGTAAATACCGTTTCAGAGCCATTCACACTACAAATGGATTGGCTCTGAAACGGGTAGGACACTGCTTTTAACCCATTTTTAATTAAAGGTGTTCTAAAACCAGTAAATTCTCTCTGCACCTTTCACATTACAGCTAGAAACGTTTTAAACCCATTTATACCGCTTTCACACTGCCTAAACGTCTTAAAAAACAGTATTTTAAAACGGTATTTAAAACGGGTCTGAGCCTTGACATTGCAGTAGATTAATGTTTTAAATACCGTTTAAGTACCATTCACATCAGTCAACCCGTTTAATCCCCTAAACACGTTACAAGGCAGAATGCAGGGGACAGCCTATCACAGGTCTGTAATCTGTTGTTTTTTGCTAAATACCGTTTCAGAGCCATTCTCACTGCATAACGAACGGCTCTGAAACGTGTAGGACTCTGCATTTTAAACATTTTGAAATACCGGTTCTCTTTAACCGGAAAAATAAACTCTGGCGCTTTCCCACTGCAGCCTTAAACGTTTTAAAATGGGAAAAAAATTGGCAATATACCGTGTTTTAGCTGTAATGTGAAAGGGGTATAAGATGATCAGCAGAGTCCTCCCTGAGGTTTACAGGATATCGCACTGAAGACTGTCAGTGTCAGGAGAGATCAGGGACCTCTGGGTCCTATAGCTGAATGTGAGCAGTTAGGGGTCTCGGTGGTCTCCTGTAAGGAGGAGATGTCTGAGGACAAGCCTTGGTGGTATCCCGGATAGTGATGACACTTGTGGAGTTCCCCACACATTGCTGGTATTCTATCATCGCTGCACAGACGTCACATGGCCACTAGATGGAGCCTGTGTGCAGTAATCATTCAGTATGTAGGGATCATTCATGAGAGCAGATGAACATAAAATCTAACACAGGAAAGTCTGTACACTTGTTCTACTGGGACTTGTAGTGCCACAGCAGCTGGATAGCCGCAAGCTGAAGAACTCTCTTACAGCACAGTAACCGGCATGGGGGTTTTACTGTGTAGTGCATGTTGGCCCTGGGTCTGTCGGCTTGTACCGTGGAGCAGTGAGTAAGTGTTCTGCACTGTGCTCGTCTGCAGCGTGGATGACACTGTACAAGTGAGGACCTGTCTGCTCAGAGAGAGAGACTGCAGCTAGGAAAGGGTCTGGCCTGATCCGGTTCTGCAGCTCGCTAGTAAGACAGGACTACAGTATCCGCATTGTGCCAGTGTGGGCAGGGCATGTATCTCACGCCGACGTGTCGGTACTGGGTGCACGAAGCTTACTGTGTCTCTCCCGCTTACAGCCCCCCTCCGGTGCCAGAAGACCCAAAACCTACTGAGGACTTCCAGAACGTCTCACCATTGCCTGCGCCAAAGCCGCTACCTCGACTGCTGGCCCGAGATCTACCACCGCCGCTGGTTCAGCCAGCACCCAGAGAGGGTAAGGCGGGGGATGGGGTTATAAGCCGGGGTCAGACTGGTGTGGGGTGGTGGATATAGACTGTGTGGCCCTGTCACACCCCGTGTACTGACTCTATATCACTGGTGTTTCAGGCCCTCAGAAGCCGGAATTAATGGATCGTCACCCAGGAAATATCTATGAACTGAACAAAGATGTAAGTCTGGAGATTGGGAGTGTATTTGGGGGGTGTTTGGGGGTGAATGCTACAGGGTACGAGAGGCCGGAGGTGCGGGGGATGTGCCGGAATGGCTGTATTTGTAAAGTAGCAATCATTTATTGCTTGTGGTGCTCTGCTGCTTCCTCACTCGGGAATACACGTACAGCCAAATTAGATCATTCCCATTGGTCCTTTTACTGTGTGATCCGGCTCTGATGCCATCTGAAGTGGTGGGGATCTCGGCTCACACTCCCTCCTGCCCATTCCAAGCTCCCAATGACCCACTCCTCTCCTAACATCTCCAACACCATTTAGGCTCACACTCCCTCCTGCCCATTCCAAGCTCCCAAGGAGCCACTCATCTCCTAACATCTCCAACACCATCTGGGCTCACATTCCCTCCTGCCCATTCCATGCTAACAAGGACCCACTCATCTCCAACACCATCTCGGCTCACACTCCCTCCTGCCCATTCCAAGCTCCCAAGGACCCACTCCTCTCCCAACATCTCCAACACCATCTCGGCTCACACCCTTCGGCCCATTCCAAGCTCCCAAGGAGCCACTCCTCTCCTCCTAACATCTCCAACACCATCTAGGCTCATATTTCCTCCTGCCCATTCCATGCTAACAAGGACCCACTCATCTCCCAACATCTCCAACCCCATCTAAGCTCGCACTCCCTCCTGCCCATTCCAAGCTCCCAAGGAGCCACTCATCTCCCAACATCTCCAACACCACCTAGGCTCACACTCCCTCCTGCCCACTCCAAGCTCCCAAGGAGCCACTCCTCTCCTAACATCTCCAACACCATCTAGGTTCACACTCCCTCCTGCCCACTCCATGCTAACAAGGACCCACTCATCTCCTCCCAACATCTCCTACCCCATCTAAGCTCACATTCCCTCCTGCCCACTCCATGCTAACCAGGAGCCACTCATCTCCTCCCAACATCTCCTACCCCATCTTGGCTCGCACTCCCTCCTGCCCACTCCATACTAACCAGGAGCCACTCCTCTCCTCCCAACATCTCCAACACCATCTTGGCTCACACTCCCTCCTGCCCACTCCATGCTAACAAGGACCCACTCATCTCCCAACATCTCCAACACCATCTCGGCTCACACTCCCTCCTGCCCACTTCAAGCTAACAGGGACCCACCAATCTCCTCCCAACATCTCAAACCCCATCTAAGCTCACATTCCCTCCTGCCCACTTCATACTAACCAGGAGCCACTCATCTCCTCCCAACATCTCCAACACCATCTAAGCTCACACTCCCTCCTGCCCACTCCAAGCTAACCAGGACCCACTCCTCTCCTCCCAACATCTCGGCTCACACTCCCTCCTGCCCATGATGATCTCCAAATGACCCACTCATCTCCTCCCTGATCTCCTCACCCCCTCTCTCCTGCCCTCTCCCTAATTGTATCCACACATGTCTCCTTTGTAAGTTTTTATGAAGAGGGCCCTCTCCCCTATGTAATGACATATCTGTGCACTGTAACTATATATATATATATATATATATATATGTATGCTTGTCTGTTATATAATTATATACCCATATGTACTGCGCACACACTCTCCCACTCACTGGCTCACACGCACACACTCACACACAAACACATCCAGCCTTTATAACAGTGGTGGCCAGTGACTCATCCATACCGGGGAACCGGCTGCTATGGGGACACAGGGTATATGACCTGGCCATCTGACGTATATCCTCTTCCCCGTACAGATAGATGGGATCGTTCTCACCGGGTTCCGGCGCCTGAAGGTCAGCAGTTCATCCACGGATATTGATGTGATAGAGAATGGGTCAGACGAGGATTACCAGATGATGTAAGTGGCCGGATTGTATTACAATAATAATATGACGTACAGGGTATGTTACCTGCGTTCTCCTAGAGATGGGCAGCATCCACACTGGTGACTTAGTACTATGAGCCTCACGGAGCTGATTGGCTGGTACTTTATCTCTCTACAAGGCTTATTACATAGTCACTTTCTGGTCACCACCAACGCATTTCATTTTGCATCCTAATCAGGAGCGTCCTCTCCTGCACACCAGAACCTTCCGACTGTTGGATGACGCACTAGTGGTTCCGACCATTGGAAGTGCTGGTTTCCCCGCTTACCGGAGATCTGTCCTGTGAGACTTTCCTCAAGCATACGGCATTAATAATCGTTGTTATTCCGCTTATTTGAACTATCTTCTACTCCGTACTCCCTCCGGTGGCATCTAATCCAATAGTACACACCCTTCTGTTGAGTAAAATGATATACAGCATGCCTATATTCTGTATGTGACTGCGCCTGTATCTTCATACGTAATGCTTTGCTACAGTGTTATCATGCCAAACACTGTAACATAATTTGGTATGCAGTTACAGCTGCAATAACATACAGAATATAGGCATGCTGTATATCGTTTTAGCCAGCAGAAGCTGCTTGTGTGTCCTATTTACTCCTTTTGTAAATAAAACACATTGTAATGAAAAGAGTTGTACACAAAACGCTGGTTGCTACGAGTCACACAGAGCTCACGTGTAATGTGACTTGTGCGGGATGGAAGGATACATTACTGTATGTGTGTGTGTATGTGGAGGAAGCTGGGGTCCTAGTGGATTCCCAGCAGGTCACAGTGTGTGATCCGAGGGCGGCCGCTGGTGACTGCTCTGTCTTTATCCTACACTCCCAGAGTTATATGAAGAGGACGCTCCTTACTGATTTGCTGCTTATTCTCCAGCGTCTGGGGAACACCCCAGCAGATGCCAATCCCTAGCCCCTGACATTTGGGGAGAGGGGAGGTGCATGTCTGCGAGTCCCTGACACCCTCCAGCCCCATATCCAGCTTCCTGACATGTTGTGACAGTAAGCCGTGATGGATCATGTATGAAGTAGCCCGGTAGTGATGGGCGCTGTGCCCCAGAGCTGTGGCATTGCAGCGGGCACACCATGGTGCGGATGGCGACTTTTGAGAACTGAATATGAATTGAGGAGCAGCCAGCATTCATGTGCGGCCAAGTTCTGGTGTATGAGAGCTGTGTATGGGGATCGGGAAGTTCCGGGTCATTAGGATGCAGGGAATGTGCACTGCTCTGGTGTGATGTGTGTATATTGTGGCCTACTGTACTCTAACATAGGAACATAGTAACACAGTAACACAGTAACACAGTAACACAGTAACATAGTAACACAGTAACATAGTAATTAAGGCTAAAAAAGACGTTAGTCCATCGAGTCCAACCTACCTCACCTGTAACTACTGACGTGAGTAAGTCATATCTATAGGATTCCCTTAGTGGCCAGTTTTGATGTAAATTCAGTAACAATAGTTGCTGTAATCACCCCACCGGCAATGAGTTCCAGAATGTTACTGCTCTAATGGTGAAGAATCCTCTTCTTAATTCAGTGCGGAATTTATTTTCCCCGAGCCTCAGTACATGCCCGCGTGTCCTAAGTATAGGCCTGTTACTGACCAATCATCTCCCAGTTCCATATGATTCCCAATCCTGTATGTGAACATACTAATGTATGTATTTATTTATTAACCGTTTCTTATATAGCGCATACATATTACGCAGGGGATACGGTCATATTGTCTACAGCATTTAGGTCTACAAGCATTAGGTCGACCTGCATTTAGGTTGACATGACTGAAGGTCGACATGACTTAGGTCGACAGGGGTCATTAGGTCGACTTTTATAAGGTCGATAGGGGTCATTAGGTCGACTTTTATAAGGTCGACAGGGTCATTAGGTCGACATGGGGAAAGTCGACAGGCAAAAGGTCAACATGGGGTCATTTGACTGTTTTATGAGCCGACATGGGCCGACTGGCGGTATTTCATGCCCTACTATCCACTAGGGCGTGGTGGGAGAATAAAATAGTGTGCCGAGCGTAGCGAAGCACCGTGCCTGAAGCATTGCGAGCGCAGCGGTGCTATGTTGACTGTGTCGACGCTTGAAAAAAAAAAGAAGAAAAAAAAACATGTCGACTTTTTCACTGTCGACCTAATGACCCTGTCGACCTAACACATGTCGACCTAATGACCCTCTCGACCAAATGACCATGTCGATTTAACCCATGTTGACCTTCAGTCAGGTCGACCTAAATGCAAGTCGACCTAATGGTGTAGACCTAATGCAGTCTGACGAATGATCCCATTCCTTACACAGCGCTTTACAGAGTATCAAACTAGAACAAGGTATGAGCGCTAGGGACGAGCGCTGTGTGCCGTATACAAATGGCATAGGGATGCCGCCCTCAGCAATATGAAGAAACCGGAAAAGCAGCCAGTGGGCGCCTTATGTACACAAAATACAATTTAATTAAATAAATAACATAATAACAATTAATTGCATGCATGCAACGAGAAAGGGGGGGGGGGTTACAATTAAAATAACCGCACCAGTACATATATAAAATAAAGCATTTGGCAAATAAACCCCAAATGACTCAGGAGTAGCTGTCACCGCCTGCCAGATTCTGCCGGAGTCTGATAGTCACCAAGCTGCTGCACCGGCCAGCGGGCCGAATGTAGGCTGAGGTTTGACTGTACTGAGCGGATGTGTACTCCGTGTGTGGGTCAGAGCGCACTCCTGCTGTGATCGCTGGGCTGTGCGTTCACTCCTCCTAGCAAACGGTGGGTGATGGAGACCCTCTCTGTGCCGTGCTGCACCAACTGAGCCGGGGACCGTAGTAGATGGGAACAGCAAGTCAGTACTGCAAATAGCAATAAGCCCCTCCGGTCCTCGGTAACTGGTGCTCAGGAACTCCTCAAAAGACGCGTTTCGCCGCGCTCAGTGAGGCTTTATCAATTCGGAATGAGGGATTTCTTGTTAAGGGCCGGTCTTATACCTGTCCAATTGCTACACACAGGTGTGTGCTCCCTAATGGGCCAATCAGGGCTGCCTTAGTGTTTGGTTTGCAGCTGGAGAATTGTGTTCCCCATATATTAGTTTTAGCATATAAATAGTCAGATATCTAAACAAATGCTAAACAACAGGTAATATAAAAATATTAAAGTATTAAGAAACATTGTTATGATACTACACCGACAGACTATCAGAGATAACAACTAGACATTAATACTATAATACAGTGGTTCCCAAACTGTGCGCCTAGGCTCCCTGGGGTGCCTTGGAGCACTTGCAGGGGTGCATCCGGTTGGTGGTCCAGAACCAATTCAAGTTATTTATGGCCAATGAAATAGACAAAATCAGTGCTTGTGGCTTCCAATTAAGAATATGTGGGTAAACAGAAGTGAATCATGTTTCTCACCACATAAGTGGACCTAAGGAAAACATTAAATCACAACTAATTTAATATTTTTCTTAAAATTAGTAACAAACTTTTGGCCTAGGGGTGCCATGAAAAATATTCTGATACTTTAGGGTGCCGTGATTCAAAAAGTTTGGGAACCACTGCTATAATAGATCAATACATCACTTAAAATAGTTCAAAAATAGACTACATACTGGTCTTAAAGGGGCATGTAGTAACCTTAAAGGGGCATGTACACATCAAATTAGTGTGAAAAACTAAACCGTTATCACGGCCGTTAGTTCTTAATTATCAATTTTGTGTTTTACATGACTTGTTCCTCGAGCAGTAAAACATGCTTCCTACAGAGCCACTCCTTTAGCTTCCCATCCCAACCATTAGGCCTAAGGCATTGCTACAAATAGTGACCCATATATAATAGTTGGACTAATTGAAAATAGAGAGGACGGGGAAACGTTGATATTTACTGGCGCTTGGTTTATATAGACTCTAATTTCTAATGTATGGAAGATTATCAGTAAAGGTATGGAAAAAATATTGTTAGCAATAGACGATATTTATTAGAATAATTGGTGGTGGAATCATGCATATACTGTATAGCCGTAATGTAGCACACTGTCATTCATATACAGTCTAAATCATCAGGGAGATAGAGAAAGAAAAGGATTCATTCATATATATATGTGAACAAAAGATTTTTATTTATTTAGTTTTCTTTAGTAGTGTAGAAAATATAAAGAAAGATTTAAAAACAAATGGGTACTTATGTATTATCTGGGCTCCCATGTTAAATGCACCCCATTTTTTCATACCCCTACTATCCAACTACGCATGGAGTTGATTTTATATAGTGTGGCGAGCGGACGCGGTCTCGTAAGAAAAACGGGAGCCCAGATATCACATAAGTACCAACAAATCTTACACGATGAAAGGAAGACGAGACAGAGATATATATATGGACTAGTGCAAAAACATCATTATGTCCCCACGTGAACCATTATTAAAAAACAACAAGAACGAGCACAGGGCTAAATGAACTCAAGGTCAATTGTCTCATTGAGACCTTTTGGTTTGAGGGTTTGTAGCTTCAGTAGCCATGCCGCCTCTTGTCGGCAGAGATTCCTGAAGCGGTCTCCTCCACGGCTGGTGGTAGCTATGTGTTCCAGGCCTTCCGCCCTCAAGCCTACAGGGTCACTCTCATGGAACTCCGCAAAGTGCCGGGGGGACACTGTGATTGGTGCATTTCTTTACAATATTTCTCCTATGATCGAGCACCCTAGTTTTAAGGGGACGAATGGTGCGGCCCACCATTCTGTTAATATGCCCACATGGGCATATTAACAGATATACCACATAATTGGTGGTGCAATGTATAAACGTGTCTATATTAAAGATCTTTTCTGAATTTGTTGCTGTAACTTTTTGTGTTTTGTTCAGTACATGTTACAAGTCATGCATTGCGCATGATTGCATCTAAAGAATCCTGATATTCTGGGGCCTGTGAGTGTACTTTGTATGCTCAGAGTTTTAACCTCTGATGTTCCCTTAAAGAAACTAGGAGCTAATATATTTCCCATAGATCCCATATCAAGGATACCACACATTTCATCCAAATGGTGGAGGGCATCAGATGGGACCCAGAATACCAACTGGTGACATGTGATGTCCAAGCCCTATATACCAACATTCCCGACCAAAATGGGGTCCTTGCAGTAGAGGAAGCCCTGAGAAGAGATTCTGGGATCTCAGAGGGGAGTCGAGAATTTATTTTGGCATCGATTAATTTCATTTTATCACATAATCACTTTATTTTTGATCACTGTCACTACCAACAGGTCCTCGGTACGGCGATGGGGACCAGGTTCGCACCCAGTTTTGAGAATATCTTTATGGGTAAATTTGAGAACCAATACATAAGGAATGGCGACTGGGCTGCGAACCTGGTCCTGTATGGTCGCTATATCGACAACCTGTTTTTCATTTGGCACAGGAGCACGGATTCCATTAATGATTTTGTTATGTATCTCAACACTAATTCTTATGGTTTATCCTTCACGTGCACACACCATCCCTCACGGTTAAGTTTTCCCGACGTAACGGTGGAGGTGGTAGAGGGAGCACTAGCAGTTGCGGGTTTCAAGAAACCAGTTGATTTCTGTAGCTTCATACCTTACTCAAGTAACCATAAGAAAAGTTGGCTCAATAATGTTCCGAAGAGCCAACTACATAGAATCAGACGAAATTGTACATCAGACGCTAAATTCTTCGAACAAACAGCTCATCTGCTTGATGAATTAAAAGGGCGTGAATATCCCCAATCTGTCCCCACTGAGGCTCTGTAATATGCCGGCACTCTTAACAGAAGTGAAATAATTGGTAGCACCAGTGGGCAGAGAAAAACTAAAAACAAAGACAAAAATAATGGTTCATTTCTAAATACAACGTTGCCGCTAATAAGATCTCAAACATAATTAAAAAGAACTATAAACTACTTAGCACCGATCCTATACTTATGGCCAGTTTGGAAAAGGAGCCATCCATTATATTCAAGCGAGCACGCAATCTAAGAAATGTATTAGCTCCTAGTTTCTTTAAGGGAACATCAGAGGTTAAAACTCTGAGCATACAAAGTACACTCACAGGCCCCAGAATATCAGGATTCTTTAGATGCAATCATGCGCAATGCATGACTTGTAACATGTACTGAACAAAACACAAAAAGTTACATCAACAAATTCAGAACAGATCTTTAATATAGACACGTTTATACATTGCACCACCAATTATGTGGTATATCTGTTAATATGCCCATGTGGGCATATTAACAGAATGGTGGGCCGCACCATTCGTCCCCTTAAAACTAGGGTGCTCGAGCATAGGAGAAATATTGTAAAGAAATGCACCAATCACAGTGTCCCCCGGCACTTTGCGGAGTTCCATGAGAGTGACCCTGTAGGCTTGAGGGCGGTAGGCCTGGAACGCATAGCTACCACCAGCCGTGGAGGAGACCGCTTCAGGAATCTCTGCCGACAAGAGGCGGCATGGATACTGAAGCTACAAACCCTCAAACCACAAGGTCTCAATGAGACAATTGACCTTGAGTTCATTTAGCCCTGTGCTCGTTCTTGTTGTTTTTTAACAATGGTTCCTGTAGGGACTTGATGATGTTTTTGCACTAGTCCATATATATATATATCTCTCTCTGTCTTCCTTTCATCATGTAAGATTTGTTTTTAAATCTTTCTTTATATTTTCTATATTTTTTCTACACTACTAAAGAAAAATAAATAAAAAAATGTATGCTGGTTGCCACGGAGGGGGGGGGGGGGGAGGGGGGGGGGTGTTTTTTCCCACGGGCTGGAAAACATGCCGACATGCTGCTCAGCAGAGTAGGTGAGCGGGCTATCAGCGCGGTGGGGGACTGGATGTGGCTGGAATAGCTGACACGCTGCTCTGAGTTGCTTTAGCCACATCCAGTCCCCCGCCAACCTGACAGCGCGCTCACCTACTCTGCTGAGAGCGGCTGTTACAGCCGCATCCCATCCTGTTTCCCCCGCTCTCAGCAGTGGAATGAACTTACATGGCGGGGGGGGGGGCGGGCGAAGGACGCAGAGTGACTCTGAAATGGTAACCTGCTCTCAGAATGCAGGGCGCGCAGTTTTAGGGTGCGCAGCGGCAGCAACCTGTAAAACCTAGAGTGATTGGCTGCCAGGCGCCCACTATTCAATGATTGGGTCCCGGCGGCCGCTGCAGTGATTGGCTCGCAGCGGCTCACGGCGGCGGCTCACGGGTTTAGTACAGCGCATCCTTGTGGACCCCTTTAGTTTTAAAAACTGAGTCCCCGGGGACTGTTTTAGGGTAAAATACGCGATATAGCGCGTCTTTGCGAACCCTGGAGCACACACCTGTGTGTAGCAATTGGACAGGTATAAGACCAGCCCTTAACAAGGAATCCCTCATTCCAAATTGATAAAGCCGCCCTGAGTGCGGCGAAACGCGTCTTTTGAGGAAGTTCCTGAGCACCAGTTACCGAGGACCGGAGGGGCTTATTGCTATTAGCAGTACTGACTTGCTGTTACCATCTACTACGGTCCCCGGCTCAGTTGGTGCAGCACGGCACAGAGAGGGTCTCCGTCACCTGCCGTTCGCAAGGAGGAGTGAACGCACAGCCCAGCGATCACAGCAGGACTGCGCCCTGACCCGCACACGGAGTACACATCCGCTCAGTACAGTCAAACCTCAGCCTACATTCGGCCCGCTGGCCGGTGAAGCGGCTTGGTGACTATCAGACGCGGCAAGGTGTAGACGGCGGTGCGTGTATCCAATAACCAACCATCGGTTCTCGGCATCAGCGGCAGCCCAGTAAGAAAATCTGGCAGGCGGTGACCGCTACTCCTGAGTCATTTGGGGTTTATTTGCCAACAGTGGATTGTGAAGTGCTGCTACCATTTCCAAAACCCTGGTACTGGAGACCCAGGTGTGAGTAAATACCAACCAACTTACCCACTTGCTATATTGGGAGGACACACAATATATCCCTATTCATTGTTGGGAAATTTACCCTTCGCTGTGGGACTGACAGAAATCTGCCCAACCCTGTGCAAATCTGATCTGCACTAATCAGGACCTAGTAAATATCGGTCATTACCACAAATGTTTGATTTTATATATGTACTGGTGTGGTTATTTTAATTGTAAGAAAAAAACCTTTTTCTTGTTGCATGCATGCAATTAATTGTTTTTATGTTATTTATTTAATTAAATTGTATTTTGTGTACATAAGGCGCCCACTGGTTTCTTTTTCTGCTTTACAGAGTATAGTTGAACTTTCTCATCGGTCCCTGCCCCAGTGGTGCTTACCTACAGGGTACGAGTCCTCCTTATTTATAAGGGATTTTATTGCAAGAATTAATGTTTGTGGTACAGGTCGAGTATCCCGTATCCGAATATCCGTTATCCGAATTATTCCGAAATACGGACATTCCAGAAAGTGAAAAAAAATATTTTTTTTGCTAAAAACTCACTGGGGACATCTGTAACAGCATCACTGGGGACATGATATGTAACTGGCACTATATATGTGCAAGACAATGATTGCTTGGCATTCAAATTCAGTGCTGAGATAGTACACACATTTTGTTTCACATTTTGAAACCTTGTTTTTTGAACAATTAAAATATGTTTGTGTGTATTTTATGTGGTAATAAAATACATTTGTGTGTATATTATGTGTTTATACAGCATAAATGCAAGATACTTCAAAATACATCATTGAAATATTAAAATATTCCGAAATACGGAATAATCCGTTATCCAAAATTCTCCTGGTCCCGAGCATTTTGGATACGGGATACTCAACCTGTGTTGTCAAAACGATGATACACTATTGTGTTTTTTCTTTCTTTATTTTGGGTACCAATCTAATGAAAATAAGTGTCAGCGCCAATGAAACTGTCGGTATCTTTTTGCCTTGTAAAGAGGCACTATCACATTGGAATCCCTTGAATCCATCCCCCTTTTAATGCATGCCAGTGTCCGGTTTGCTTTTGCTGCTGCACTTGAGCAGTGTGCACTATTACCCAATTTCTCATCTATGATGACCCCCAAGTCCTTCTCTACAACAGAATTCCCTATAATAACTCCATTTAGCCTATAAGTAGCTTGTTCATTTTGTTCACATAATGAATTACTTTACATTTATCAACATTAAACTGCATTTTCCACCTTTCCGCCCACCTTTCCAGTTTATTTAAGTCACTTTCTAGCATTTCCACATCCTCTCCTGAGTTCATTTCCTTACTCAATTTCATGTCGTCTGCAAATATTGCAATTTTACTCACTATGTGACTTCCTATTTAATTAATGAATATATTAAACAAGGTGGGTCCCAATATTGAACCTTGCGGGGCTCCACTTTGGACCTTACTACAGCTGGAATGTATGCCATTTACCACCACTCTGTCCACAATTGTGCAACCAGTTTTTAATCCAATTACAAATGTTATCTCCTAACCCTAATTTACCTGCTAAAAACATGCTTGGGATAGGCATATGAATATCCTTACAAAGAAATAAGGATTAAAAAGGGTTGAGATTACCTGAAGGGTAAAAAAAGGGACAGACTAGATGGGCCAAATGGTTCTTATCTGCCGTCAAATTCTATGTTTCTATGTTACCTAGTCTCATTAATAACCTTTTATGAGGCACCGTGTCAAAAGCTATACAATACTATAGGAATATTCCCTTTGTGTATGGTAGATGCATGGTAACCGTGTCCAGGGCTTGTGTGGTAATAACACTGTGACACGGATTGTCCTGTCTGATGCTAAATGATCCCACATTCTCTGTAGCCCAGACCTGCGTGTCAGTGTGAATGAGCATTGTAGTCAGCTTGTCGCCTGTGGAATGTGAGATCTCCTGGTGTCTATGGGGCAGGGGCATGTGTAGACTGGATAGGACACTAAAACCCCCACCCCTCTATTATCATCTCACAGACCTCTCTGTGCTGTGTCCTGACAGGAAGGCTGAGAGATGTGGTGTTACCAGAGGTACTCCCCTCACTGTTATACCTGCTGGGGGTACTCCCCTCACTGTTCTACCTGCTGGGGGTACTCCCCTCACTGTTCTACCTGCTGGGGGTACTCCCCTCACTGTTCTACCTGCTGGGGGTACTCCCCTCACTGTTCTACCTGCTGGGGGTACTCCCCTCACTGTTATACCTACTGGGGTACTCCCCTCACTGTTATACCTACTGGGGTACTCCCCTCACTGTTATACCTACTGGTGGTACTCCCCTCACTGTTATACCTGCTGGGGGTACTCCCCTCACTGTTCTACCTGCTGGGGGTACTCCCCTCACTGTTCTACCTGCTGGGGTACTCCCCTCACTGTTATACCTGCTGGGTGTACTCCACTCACTCTATACCTACTGGGGGTACTCCCCTCACTGTTATACCTACTGGGTGTACTCCCCTCACTCTATACCTACTGGGGGTACTCCCCTCACTGTTATACCTGCTGGGGGTACTCCCCTCACTCTATACCTACTGGGGGTACTCCCCTCACTGTTCTACCTCCTGGGGGGTACTCCCCTCACTGTTCTACCTGCTGGGGGTACTCCCCTCACTGTTATACCTGCTGGGTGTACTCCCCTCACTCTATACCTACTGGGGGTACTCCCCTCACTGTTATACCTGCTGGGGGTACTCCCCTCACTGTTATACCTACTGGAGGTACTCCCCTCACTGTTATACCTACTGGAGGAACTTCCCTCACTGTTATACCTGCTGGGGGTACTCCCCTCACTGTTATACCTGCTGGGGGTACTCCCCTCACTCTATACCTACTGGGGGTACTCCCCTCACTGTTATACCTGCTGGGTGTACTCCCCTCACTGTTATACCTCCTGGGGGTACTCCCCTCACTCTATACCTACTGGTGGTACTCCCCTCACTGTTATACCTGCTGGGGGTACTCCCCTCACTCTATACCTACTGGGGGTACTCCCCTCATTCTATACCTACTGGGGGTACTCCCCTCACTGTTATACCTACTGGGGGTACTCCCCTCACTGTTATACCTGCTGGGGGTACTCCCCTCACTCTATACCTACTGGGGGTACTCCCCTCACTGTTATACCTGCTGGGTGTACTCCCCTCACTCTATACCTACTGGGTGTACTCCCCTCACTGTTATACCTGCTGGGTGTACTCCCCTCATTCTATACCTACTGGGGGTACTCCCCTCATTCTATACCTACTGGGGGTACTCCCCTCACTGTTATACCTACTGGGGGTACTCCCCTCACTGTTATATCTACTGTCGGTACTCTCCTCACTGTTATACCTGCTGGGGGTACTCCCCTCACTGTTCTACCTACTGGGAGTACTCCCCTCACTGTTATACCTGCTGGGTGTACTCCCCTCATTCTATACCTACTGGTGGTACTCCCCTCACTGTTATACCTACTGGGGGTACTCCCCTCACTGTTATACCTGCTGGGTGTACTCCCCTCATTCTATACCTACTGGGGGTACTCCCCTCACTGTTATACCTACTGGGGGTACTCCCCTCACTGTTATACCTACTGGGGGTACTCCCCTCACTGTTATACCTACTGGGGGTACTCCCCTCACTGTTATACCTCCTGGGGGTACTCCCCTCACTGTTCTACCTGCTGGGGGTACTCCCCTCACTGTTATACCTGCTGGAGGTACAGTACTCCCCTTACTGTTATACCTACTGGGGGTACTCCCCTCACTGTTATACCTACTGGGGGTACTCCCCTCACTGTTATACCTACTGGGGGTACTCCCCTCACTGTTATACCTACTGGGGGTACTCCCCTCACTGTTATACCTCCTGGGGGTACTCCCCTCACTGTTATACATGCTGGGGGTACTCCCCTCACTGTTATACCTGCTGGGGGTACTCCCTCTCACTCTATATCTGCTGGGGGTACTCCCCTCACTGTTATACCTACTGGGGGTACTCCCCTCACTGTTATACATGCTGGGGGTACTCCCCTCACTGTTATACCTGCTGGGGGTACTCCCTCTCACTCTATATCTGCTGGGGGTACTCCCCTCACTGTTATACCTCCTGGTGGTACTCCCCTCACTGTTATACCTCCTGGGGGTACTCCCCTCACTGTTATACCTCCTGGGGGTACTCCCCTCACTGTTATACCTGCTGGAGGTACAGTACTCCCCTCACTGTTATACCTACTGGAGGTACAGTACTCCCCTCACTGTTATACCTCCTGGGGGTACTCCCCTCACTGTTATACCTGCTGGAGGTACAGTACTCCCCTCACTGTTATACCTCCTGGGGGTACTCCCCTCACTGTTATACCTGCTGGAGGTACAGTACTCCCCTCACTGTTATACCTACTGGGGGTACTCCCCTTACTGTTATACCTACTGGGGGTACTCCCCTCACGGTTATACCTACTGTGGGTACTCTCCTCACACGTGTTACTGTGGGTACTCTCCTTACATGTGTGTGCATGGGGTGCACGTGCCTTGGTACCCCCCTAAATCGGCTATTGGTCCCTGACACCCCCTCTTCTCTGCCCCCCTAAGTGCTGCAGCATGTTAGTCATACAGTGGCTATGGGGAAGGGGGCGAGCGATCTGACAGAAGGAGACATGAGCAGTCCTCATACTGCACATACCTCACTCTCTAAGAAGCGGAACATCGGGTTTGAATGAGGCCCTCAGGCAGCGCATGGAACCAGAAGGGGGAATGTGGAAAACATTTCCATGTGCGGACAGTATTGTGGCATCCGGTTATATTATATCTGGTCCATCATCTGGGTCTGACAGGTGAATATCACCATGGTGACAACATGGAGATGTGATACCAGTAATGTGTGTGAGGTACCAGCCATGGCAGACTATGTCCAGCACACTGCAGTATAAAGCACAGACTCTGAGCTGTAGGTGGAAACGGCTCCCACTCTGCTACAAAGTGCAACCCATTGGGCGAGGAATGAGGTGGTGGCTAATCGCTGCACAATATGGCCGCCTATATCAGCGGTGCAATGTCTTAGTATGGAACCGCTTTCCCTGGCACCCACATGTCACGCCCCACACTCTCCCAGGAGATGCAGATTCTCAGTGCCACCTCCGGTGACCTCTCCGTCACCATCCAGAGAGGTCCCTCACACGTCTGCCACTAGGCAATGTAATGTAAACCATCGTGCAACACCGTCCGCCTCAGGTTCAACCTCAAAACCTAAAGATACGACTAATGCCACTTGTGTGAATTTGCCCATGTGCCCGACTGGCGCTGTTCTCAGCAGTGGCACGGCCGATAGAATGCGTCTATGTGAATACTAGTATTATTGAATATGTCCCATTGTCAGAGTGTGGGCCGGAGTCTACACAGAAAGAGGAAGCGGCCATTGTTCTGGTGATATCAGCTGCTTACTTCTCTTTGGCACAGGTCAGGGCGGCATTCCGGAGGGTACTGGTAACTTAGCTGTTCCATGAAGTCAGGGGAACTGGCCGGACAGGTTTAGGATAAGCATCAGTCTCTTCAGGAAGTTCAGAAACTACTGTTGTTTTCAGGGTGCAGTGTCTGCGTGCAGGGATACAGTAAGTGTGGTGGTGGCTGTACATATTGCAGGAGGGTGCAGCGTCTGTGTGCAGGGATACAGTAAGTGTGGTGGGGCTATACATATTACAGGAGGGTGCAGTGTCTGCGTGCGGGGATGCAGTAAGTGTGGTGGTGGCTGTACATATTACAGGAGGGTGCATTGTCTGCGTGCAGGGATACAGTAAGTGTGGTGGTGGGGCTATACATATTACAGGAGGATGCAGTAAGTGTGGTGGTGGCTGTACATATTACAGGAGGGTGCATTGTCTGTGTGCGGGGATACAGTAAGTGTGGTGGTGGCTGTACATATTACAGGAGGGTGCATTGTCTGTGTGCAGGGATGCAGTAAGTGTGGTGGTGGGGCTGTACATATTGCAGGAGGGTGCATTGTCTGCGTGCAGGGATGCAGTAAGTGTGGTGGTGGGGCTATACATATTACAGGAGGGTGCATTGTCTGCGTGCGGGGATACAGTAAGTGTGGTGGTGGGGCTATACATATTACAGGAGGGTGCATTGTCTGCGTGCAGGGATACAGTAAGTGTGGTGGTGGCTGTACATATTACAGGAGGGTGCAGTGTCTGTGTGCGGGGATGCAGTAAGTGTGGTGGTGGCTGTACATATTACAGGAGGGTGCATTGTCTGCATGCAGGGATGCAGTAAGTGTGGTGGTGGCTGTACATATTACAGGAGGGTGCAGTGTCTGCGTGCAGGGATACAGTAAGTGTGGTGGTGGCTGTACATACTGCAGGAGGGTGCAGCGTCTGCGTGCAGGGATACAGTAAGTGTGGTGGTGGCTGTACATACTGCAGGAGGGTGCAGTGTCTGCGTGCGGGGATGCAGTAAGTGTGGTGGTGGTGGCTGTACATATTGCAGGAGGGTGCATTGTCTGCATGCAGGGATGCAGTAAGTGTGGTGGTGGCTGTACATATTGCAGGAGGGTGCATTGTCTGCGTGCAGGGATGCAGTAAGTGTGGTGGTGGCTGTACATATTACAGGAGGGTGCAGTGTCTGTGTGCGGGGATGCAGTAAGTGTGGTGGTGGCTGTACATATTACAGGGGGGTGCATTGTCTGCGTGCAGGGATACAGTAAGTGTGGTGGTGGCTGTACATATTGCAGGAGGGTGCATTGTCTGCATGCAGGGATGCAGTAAGTGTGGTGGTGGCTGTACATATTGCAGGAGGGTGCATTGTCTGCATGCAGGGATACAGTAAGTGTGGTGGTGGCTATACATATTACAGGAGGGTGCAGTGTCTGTGTGCGCGGATGCAGTAAGTGTGGTGGTGGCTGTACATATTACAGGAGGGTGCTGTGTCTGCGTGCAGGGATACAGTAAGTGTGGTGGTGGCTGTACATACTGCAGGAGGGTGCAGCGTCTGCGTGCAGGGATACAGTAAATGTGGTGGGGGCTGTACATATTACAGGAGGGTGCAGCGTCTGTGTGCGGGGATGCAGTAAGTGTGGTGGTGGGGCTATACATATTACAGGAGGGTGCATTGTCTGTGTGCACGGATGCAGTAAGTGTGGTGGTGGCTGTACATATTACAGGAGGGTGCAGTGTCTGCGTGCAGGGATACAGTAAGTGTGGTGGTGGCTGTACATACTGCAGGAGGGTGCAGCGTCTGCGTGCAGGGATACAGTAAGTGTGGTGGTGGCTGTACATATTACAGGAGGGTGCAGCGTCTGTGTGCAGGGATACAGTAAGTGTGGTGGTGGGGCTATACATATTACAGGAGGGTGCATTGTCTGTGTGCAGGGATACAGTAAGTGTGGTGGTGGGGCTATACATATTACAGGAGGGTGCAGCGTCTGTGTGCAGGGATACAGTAAGTGTGGTGGGGCTATACATATTACAGGAGGGTGCAGCGTCTGCGTGCAGGGATACAGTAAGTGTGGTGGTGGGGCTATACATATTACAGGAGGGTGCAGTGTCTGTGTGCAGGGATGCAGTAAGTGTGGTGGTGGGGCTATACATATTACAGGAGGGTGCATTGTCTGCGTGCAGGGATACAGTAAGTGTGTTGGTGGGGCTATACATATTACAGGGGGGTGCATTGTCTGTGTGCAGGGATACAGTAAGTGTGGTGGTGGGGCTATACATATTACAGGAGGGTGCAGCGTCTGTGTGCAGGGATACAGTAAGTGTGGTGGGGCTATACATATTACAGGAGGGTGCAGCGTCTGCGTGCAGGGATACAGTAAGTGTGGTGGTGGGGCTATACATATTACAGGAGGGTGCATTGTCTGTGTGCGGGGATACAGTAAGTGTGGTGGCTATACATATTACAGGAGGGTGCATTGTCTGTGTGCAGGGATACAGTAAGTGTGGTGGTGGGGCTATACATATTACAGGAGGGTGCATTGTCTGTGTGCGGGGATGCAGTAAGTGTGGTGGTGGGGCTATACATATTACAGGAGGGTGCATTGTCTGTGTGCGGGGATACAGTAAGTGTGGTGGCTATACATATTACAGGAGGGTGCATTGTCTGTGTGCAGGGATACAGTAAGTGGTGGTGGCTATACATATTACAGGAGGGTGCATTGTCTGTGTGCGGGGATACAGTAAGTGGTGGTGGCTATACATATTACAGGAGGGTGCATTGTCTGTGTGCGGGGATACAGTAAGTGGTGGTGGCTATACATATTACAGGAGGGTGCATTGTCTGTGTGCAGGGATACAGTAAGTGGTGGTGGCTATACATATTACAGGAGGGTGCAGTGTCTGTGTGCGGGGATACAGTAAGTGGTGGTGGCTGTACATATTACAGGAGGGTGCATTGTCTGTGTGCGGGGATACAGTAAGTGGTGGTGGCTATACATATTACAGGAGGGTGCATTGTCTGTGTGCAGGGATACAGTAAGTGTGGTGGTGGCTGTACATATTGCAGGAGGGTGCATTGTCTGTGTGCGGGGATACAGTAAGTGGTGGTGGCTATACATATTACAGGAGGGTGCATTGTCTGTGTGCGGGGATGCAGTAAGTGTGGTGGTGGGGCTATACATATTACAGGAGGGTGCATTGTCTGTGTGCGGGGATGCAGTAAGTGTGGTGGTGGGGCTGTACATATTGCAGGAGGGTGCATTGTCTGCGTGCAGGGATGCAGTAAGTGTGGTGGTGGGGCTATACATATTACAGGGGGGTGCATTGTCTGCGTGCAGGGATACAGTAAGTGTGGTGGTGGCTGTACATATTGCAGGAGGGTGCATTGTCTGCATGCAGGGATGCAGTAAGTGTGGTGGTGGCTGTACATATTGCAGGAGGGTGCATTGTCTGCATGCAGGGATACAGTAAGTGTGGTGGTGGCTATACATATTACAGGAGGGTGCAGTGTCTGTGTGCGCGGATGCAGTACGTGTGGTGGTGGCTGTACATATTACAGGAGGGTGCTGTGTCTGCGTGCAGGGATACAGTAAGTGTGGTGGTGGCTGTACATACTGCAGGAGGGTGCAGCGTCTGCGTGCAGGGATACAGTAAATGTGGTGGGGGCTGTACATATTACAGGAGGGTGCAGCGTCTGTGTGCGGGGATGCAGTAAGTGTGGTGGTGGGACTATACATATTACAGGAGGGTGCATTGTCTGTGTGCGCGGATGCAGTAAGTGTGGTGGTGGCTGTACATATTACAGGAGGGTGCAGTGTCTGTGTGCAGGGATACAGTAAGTGGTGGTGGCTATACATATTACAGGAGGGTGCAGTGTCTGTGTGCGGGGATACAGTAAGTGGTGGTGGCTGTACATATTACAGGAGGGTGCATTGTCTGTGTGCGGGGATACAGTAAGTGTGGTGGCTATACATATTACAGGAGGGTGCATTGTCTGTGTGCAGGGATACAGTAAGTGGTGGTGGCTATACATATTACAGGAGGGTGCATTGTCTGTGTGCGGGGATACAGTAAGTGGTGGTGGCTATACATATTACAGGAGGGTGCATTGTCTGTGTGCAGGGATACAGTAAGTGGTGGTGGCTATACATATTACAGGAGGGTGCAGTGTCTGTGTGCGGGGATACAGTAAGTGGTGGTGGCTGTACATATTACAGGAGGGTGCATTGTCTGTGTGCGGGGATACAGTAAGTGTGGTGGCTATACATATTACAGGAGGGTGCATTGTCTGTGTGCAGGGATACAGTAAGTGGTGGTGGCTATACATATTACAGGAGGGTGCATTGTCTGTGTGCAGGGATACAGTAAGTGGTGGTGGCTATACATATTACAGGAGGGTGCATTGTCTGTGTGCGGGGATACAGTAAGTGGTGGTGGCTATACATATTACAGGAGGGTGCATTGTCTGTGTGCAGGGATACAGTAAGTGTGGTGGTGGCTGTACATATTGCAGGAGGGTGCATTGTCTGTGTGCGGGGATACAGTAAGTGGTGGTGGCTATACATATTACAGGAGGGTGCATTGTCTGTGTGCGGGGATGCAGTAAGTGTGGTGGTGGGGCTATACATATTACAGGAGGGTGCATTGTCTGTGTGCGGGGATGCAGTAAGTGTGGTGGTGGGGCTGTACATATTGCAGGAGGGTGCATTGTCTGCGTGCAGGGATGCAGTAAGTGTGGTGGTGGGGCTATACATATTACAGGGGGGTGCATTGTCTGCGTGCAGGGATACAGTAAGTGTGGTGGTGGCTGTACATATTGCAGGAGGGTGCATTGTCTGCATGCAGGGATGCAGTAAGTGTGGTGGTGGCTGTACATATTGCAGGAGGGTGCATTGTCTGCATGCAGGGATACAGTAAGTGTGGTGGTGGCTATACATATTACAGGAGGGTGCAGTGTCTGTGTGCGCGGATGCAGTAAGTGTGGTGGTGGCTGTACATATTACAGGAGGGTGCTGTGTCTGCGTGCAGGGATACAGTAAGTGTGGTGGTGGCTGTACATACTGCAGGAGGGTGCAGCGTCTGCGTGCAGGGATACAGTAAATGTGGTGGGGGCTGTACATATTACAGGAGGGTGCAGCGTCTGTGTGCGGGGATGCAGTAAGTGTGGTGGTGGGGCTATACATATTACAGGAGGGTGCATTGTCTGTGTGCGCGGATGCAGTAAGTGTGGTGGTGGCTGTACATATTACAGGAGGGTGCAGTGTCTGCGTGCAGGGATACAGTAAGTGTGGTGGTGGCTGTACATACTGCAGGAGGGTGTAGCGTCTGCGTGCAGGGATACAGTAAGTGTGGTGGTGGCTGTACATATTACAGGAGGGTGCAGCGTCTGTGTGCAGGGATACAGTAAGTGTGGTGGTGGGGCTATACATATTACAGGAGGGTGCATTGTCTGTGTGCAGGGATACAGTAAGTGTGGTGGTGGGGCTATACATATTACAGGAGGGTGCAGCGTCTGTGTGCAGGGATACAGTAAGTGTGGTGGGGCTATACATATTACAGGAGGGTGCAGCGTCTGCGTGCAGGGATACAGTAAGTGTGGTGGTGGGGCTATACATATTACAGGAGGGTGCAGTGTCTGTGTGCAGGGATGCAGTAAGTGTGGTGGTGGGGCTATACATATTACAGGGGGTTGCATTGTCTGTGTGCAGGGATACAGTAAGTGTGGTGGTGGGGCTATACATATTACAGGAGGGTGCAGCGTCTGTGTGCAGGGATACAGTAAGTGTGGTGGGGCTATACATATTACAGGAGGGTGCAGCGTCTGCGTGCAGGGATACAGTAAGTGTGGTGGTGGGGCTATACTGTACATATTACAGGAGGGTGCATTGTCTGTGTGCGGGGATACAGTAAGTGTGGTGGCTATACATATTACAGGAGGGTGCATTGTCTGCGTGCAGGGATACAGTAAGTGTGGTGGTGGGGCTATACATATTACAGGAGGGTGCATTGTCTGTGTGCTGGGATACAGTAAGTGTGGTGGGGCTATACATATTGCAGGAGGGTGCATTGTCTGTGTGCGGGGATACAGTAAGTGTGGTGGCTATACATATTACAGGAGGGTGCAGCGTCTGCGTGCAGGGATACAGTAAGTGTGGTGGTGGGGCTATACATATTACAGGAGGGTGCATTGTCTGTGTGCGGGGATACAGTAAGTGTGGTGGCTATACATATTACAGGAGGGTGCATTGTCTGTGTGCAGGGATACAGTAAGTGTGGTGGTGGGGCTATACATATTACAGGAGGGTGCATTGTCTGTGTGCAGGGATACAGTAAGTGTGGTGGTGGGGCTGTACATATTGCCGGAGGGTGCATTGTCTGCGTGCAGGGATGCAGTAAGTGTGGTGGCTATACATATTACAGGAGGGTGCATTGTCTGTGTGCGCGGATGCAGTAAGTGTGGTGGTGGCTGTACATATTACAGGAGGGTGCATTGTCTGTGTGCGGGGATACAGTAAGTGGTGGTGGCTATACATATTACAGGAGGGTGCGTTGTCTGTGTGCGGGGATACAGTAAGTGGTGGTGGCTATACATATTACAGGAGGGTGCAGCGTCTGTGTGCGGGGATGCAGTAAGTGTGGTGGTGGCTATACATATTACAGGAGGGTGCAGCGTCTGTGTGCGGGGATACAGTAAGTGTGGTGGTGGCTGTACATATTACAGGAGGGTGCATTGTCTGTGTGCGGGGATGCAGTAAGTGTGGTGGTGGCTGTACATATTACAGGAGGGTGCAGCGTCTGTGTGCGGGGATGCAGTAAGTGTGGTGGTGGCTGTACATATTGCAGGAGGGTGCATCGTCTGTGTGCGCGGATGCAGTAAGTGTGGTGGTGGCTGTACATATTGCAGGAGGGTGCAGTGTCTGTGTGCGGGGATGCAGTAAATGTGGTGGTGGCTATACATATTACAGGAGGGTGCAGTGTCTGTGTGCGTAAATGCAGTACGTGTGGTGGTGGCTGTACATATTGCAGGAGGGTGCAGCGTCTGTGTGCGCGGATGCAGTAAATGTGGTGGTGGCTGTACATATTGCAGGAGGGTGCATTGTCTGTGTGCAGGGATACAGTAAGTGTGGTGGTCGCTGTACATATTACAGGAGGGTGTATTGTCTGTGTGCAGCGATACAGTAAGTGTGGTGGTGGCTGTACATATTACAGGAGGGTGCATTGTCTGTGTGCGGGGATACAGTAAGTGTGGTGGTGGGGCTGTACATATTACAGGAGGGTGCATCGTCTGTGTGCGCGGATGCAGTAAGTGTGGTGGGGCTACACATATTACAGGAGGGTGCAGCGTCTGCGTGCAGGGATACAGTAAGTGTGGTGGTGGCTGTACATATTACAGGAGGGTGCAGCGTCTGCGTGCAGGGATACAGTAAGTGTGGTGGTGGCTGTACATATTACAGGAGGGTGCATTGTCTGTGTGCGGGGATGCAGTAAGTGTGGTGGTGGCTGTACATATTACAGGAGGGTGCAGTGTCTGCGTGCAGGGATACAGTAAGTGGTGGTGGCTATACATATTACAGGAGGGTGCATTGTCTGTGTGCAGGGATGCAGTGAGTGTGGTGGTGGCTGTACATATTACAGGAGGGTGCATTGTCTGTGTGCGGGGATGCAGTAAGTGTGGTGGTGGCTGTACATATTACAGGAGGGTGCATTGTCTGTGTGCGGGGATGCAGTAAGTGGTGGTGGCTATACATATTGCAGGAGGGTGCATTGTCTGTGTGCGGGGATACAGTAAGTGGTGGTGGCTATACATATTACAGGAGGGTGCATTGTCTGTGTGCAGGGATACAGTAAGTGGTGGTGGGGCTATACATATTACAGGGGGGTGCAGTGTCTGTGTGCGGGGATACAGTAAGTGGTGGTGGCTATACATATTACAGGAGGGTGCATTGTCTGTGTGCGGGGATACAGTAAGTGTGGTGGTGGCTATACATATTACAGGAGGGTGCATTGTCTGTGTGCAGGGATACAGTAAGTAGTGGTGGCTATACATATTACAGGAGGGTGCATTGTCTGCGTGCAGGGATACAGTAAGTGTGGTGGTGGGGCTATACATATTACAGGAGGGTGCATTGTCTGCGTGCAGGGATACAGTAAGTGTGGTGGTGGCTATACATATTACAGGAGGGTGCATTGTCTGTGTGCGGGGATACAGTAAGTGTGGTGGTGGCTGTACATATTGCAGGAGGGTGCATTGTCTGTGTGCGGGGATACAGTAAGTGGTGGTGCCTATACATATTACAGGAGGGTGCATTGTCTGTGTGCGGGGATACAGTAAGTGGTGGTGGCTATACATATTACAGGAGGGTGCATTGTCTGTGTGCAGGGATACAGTAAGTGGTGGTGGCTATACATATTACAGGAGGGTGCATTGTCTGTGTGCGGGGATACAGTAAGTGGTGGTGGGGCTATACATATTACAGGAGGGCGCATTGTCTGCGTGCAGGGATACAGTAAGTGGTGGTGGCTATACATATTACAGGAGGGTGCATTGTCTGTGTGCAGGGATACAGTAAGTGGTGGTGGCTATACATATTACAGGAGGGTGCATTGTCTGTGTGCAGGGATACAGTAAGTGTGTTGGTGGGGCTGTACATATTACAGGAGGGTGCAGTGTCTGCGTGCAGGGATACAGTAAGTGTGGTGGTGGCTATACATATTACAGGAGGGTGCATTGTCTGTGTGCGGGGATACAGTAAGTGTGGTGGCTATACATATTACAGGAGGGTGCAGTGTCTGTGTGCAGGGATACAGTAAGTGGTGGTGGCTATACATATTACAGGAGGGTGCATTGTCTGTGTGCGGGGATGCAGTAAGTGTGGTGGTGGCTGTACATATTACAGGAGGGTGCAGCGTCTGTGTGCGGGGATGCAGTAAGTGTGGTGGTGGCTATACATATTACAGGAGGGTGCATCGTCTGTGTGCGGGGATGCAGTAAGTGTGGTGGTGGCTATACATATTACAGGAGGGTGCATTGTCTGTGTACGGGGATGCAGTAAGTGTGGTGGTGCCTGTACATATTGCAGAAGGGTGCATTGTCTGTGTGCGGGGATACAGTAAGTGGTGGTGGCTATACATATTACAGGAGGGTGCATTGTCTGTGTGCGGGGATACAGTAAGTGTGGTGGCTATACATATTACAGGAGGGTGCATTGTCTGTGTGCGGGGATGCAGTAAGTGTGGTGGTGGCTGTACATATTACAGGAGGGTGCATTGTCTGTGTGCGGGGATACAGTAAGTGGTGGTGGCTATACATATTACAGGAGGGTGCATTGTCTGTGTGCGGGGATACAGTAAGTGGTGGTGGCTATACATATAACAGGAGGGTGCATTGTCTGTGTGCAGGGATACAGTAAGTGGTGGTGGGGCTATACATATTACAGGAGGGTGCATTGTCTGTGTGCGGGGATACAGTAAGTGGTGGTGGCTATACATATTACAGGAGGGTGCAGCGTCTGCGTGCAGGGATACAGTAAGTGGTGGTGGCTATACATATTACAGGAGGGTGCATTGTCTGTGTGCGGGGATACAGTAAGTGGTGGTGGCTATACATATTGCAGGAGGGTGCATTGTCTGTGTGCGGGGATACAGTAAGTGGTGGTGGTGGGGCTATACATATTACAGGAGGGTGCATTGTCTGTGTGCAGGGATACAGTAAGTGTGGTGGTGGCTGTACATATTACAGGGGGGTGCATTGTCTGTGTGCGGGGATACAGTAAGTGTGGTGGTGGCTGTACATATTACAGGAGGGTGCAGTGTCTGTGTGCGGGGATACAGTAAGTGTGGTGGTGGCTGTACATATTACAGGAGGGTGCATTGTCTGTGTGCAGGGATACAGTAAGTGTGGTGGTGGCTGTACATATTACAGGAGGGTGCATTGTCTGTGTGCAGGGATACAGTAAGTGTGGTGGTGGCTGTACATATTACAGGAGGGTGCAGTGTCTGTGTGCGGGGATACAGTAAGTGGTGGTGGCTGTACATATTACAGGAGGGTGCATTGTCTGTGTGCAGGGATACAGTAAGTGTGGTGGTGGGGCTATACATATTACAGGAGGGTGCATTGTCTGTGTGCGGGGATGCAGTAAGTGTGGTGGTGGCTGTACATATTACAGGAGGGTGCATTGTCTGTGTGCAGGGATACAGTAAGTGGTGGTGGCTGTACATATTACAGGAGGGTGCATTGTCTGTGTGCAGGGATACAGTAAGTGGTGGTGGCTGTACATATTACAGGAGGGTGCATTGTCTGTGTGTGGGGATACAGTAAGTGTGGTGGTGGGGCTGTACATATTACAGGAGGGTGCATTGTCTGTGTGCAGGGATACAGTAAGTGTGGTGGTGGCTGTACATATTGCAGGAGGGTGCATTGTCTGTGTGCGGGGATACAGTAAGTGGTGGTGGCTATACATATTACAGGAGGGTGCATTGTCTGCATGCAGGGATACAGTAAGTGTGGTGGTGGCTGTACATATTACAGGAGGGTGCATTGTCTGTGTGCGCGGATACAGTAAATGTGGTGGTGGCTGTACATATTGCAGGAGGGTGCATTGTCTGCATGCAGGGATACAGTAAGTGTGGTGGTGGCTGTACATATTACAGGAGGGTGCATTGTCTGTGTGCGCGGATGCAGTAAGTGTGGTGGTGGCTATACATATTACAGGAGGGTGCAGTGTCTGCGTGCGGGGATACAGTAAGTGGTGGTGGTGGGGCTATACATATTACAGGGGGTGCGTTGTCTGTGTGCTGGGATACAGTAAGTGGTGGTGGCTATACATATTACAGGAGGGTGCATTGTCTGTGTGCGCGGATGCAGTAAGTGTGGTGGTGGCTATACATATTACAGGAGGGTGCATTGTCTGTGTGCAGGGATACAGTAAGTGGTGGTGGCTATACATATTACAGGAGGGTGCATTGTCTGTGTGCGCGGATGCAGTAAGTGTGGTGGTGGCTATACATATTACAGGAGGGTGCATTGTCTGTGTGCGGGGATACAGTAAGTGGTGGTGGCTATACATATTACAGGAGGGTGCAGTGTCTGCGTGCGGGGATACAGTAAGTGGTGGTGGTGGGGCTGTACATATTACAGGAGGGTGCAGTGTCTGCGTGCAGGGATACAGTAAGTGGTGGTGGCTATACATATTACAGGAGGGTGCAGTGTCTGCGTGCAGGGATACAGTAAGTGGTGGTGGCTATACATATTACAGGAGGGTGCATTGTCTGTGTGCGGGGATACAGTAAGTGTGGTGGTGGCTGTACATATTGCAGGAGGGTGCATTGTCTGTGTGCGCGGATACAGTAAATGTGGTGGTGGCTGTACATATTGCAGGAGGGTGCATTGTCTGTGTGCGGGGATACAGTAAGTGTGGTGGTGGCTGTACATATTGCAGGAGGGTGCATTGTCTGTGTGCGCGGATACAGTAAATGTGGTGGTGGCTGTACATATTGCAGGAGGGTGCATTGTCTGCGTGCAGGGATACAGTAAGTGTGGTGGTGGCTGTACATATTGCAGGAGGGTGCATTGTCTGTGTGCGGGGATACAGTAAGTGTGGTGGTGGCTGTACATATTGCAGGAGGGTGCATTGTCTGTGTGCGGGGATACAGTAAGTGGTGGTGGCTATACATATTACAGGAGGGTGCATTGTCTGTGTGCGGGGATACAGTAAGTGGTGGTGGCTATACATATTACAGGAGGGTGCATTGTCTGTGTGCAGGGATACAGTAAGTGGTGGTGGCTATACATATTACAGGAGGGTGCATTGTCTGTGTGCGGGGATACAGTAAGTGGTGTTGGGGCTATACATATTACAGGAGGGCGCATTGTCTGCGTGCAGGGATACAGTAAGTGGTGGTGGCTATACATATTACAGGAGGGTGCATTGTCTGTGTGCAGGGATACAGTAAGTGGTGGTGGCTATACATATTACAGGAGGGTGCATTGTCTGTGTGCAGGGATACAGTAAGTGTGTTGGTGGGGCTATACATATTACAGGAGGGTGCATCGTCTGTGTGCGGGGATGCAGTAAGTGTGGTGGTGGCTATACATATTACAGGAGGGTGCATTGTCTGTGTACGGGGATGCAGTAAGTGTGGTGGTGCCTGTACATATTGCAGAAGGGTGCATTGTCTGTGTGCGGGGATACAGTAAGTGGTGGTGGCTATACATATTACAGGAGGGTGCATTGTCTGTGTGCGGGGATACAGTAAGTGTGGTGGCTATACATATTACAGGAGGGTGCATTGTCTGTGTGCGGGGATGCAGTATGTGTGGTGGTGGCTGTACATATTACAGGAGGGTGCATTGTCTGTGTGCGGGGATACAGTAAGTGGTGGTGGCTATACATATTACAGGAGGGTGCATTGTCTGTGTGCGGGGATACAGTAAGTGGTGGTGGCTATACATATAACAGGAGGGTGCATTGTCTGTGTGCAGGGATACAGTATGTGGTGGTGGGGCTATACATATTACAGGAGGGTGCATTGTCTGTGTGCGGGGATACAGTAAGTGGTGGTGGCTATACATATTACAGGAGGGTGCAGCGTCTGCGTGCAGGGATACAGTAAGTGGTGGTGGCTATACATATTACAGGAGGGTGCATTGTCTGTGTGCGGGGATACAGTAAGTGGTGGTGGCTATACATATTACAGGAGGGTGCATTGTCTGTGTGCAGGGATACAGTAAGTGTGGTGGTGGCTATACATATTACAGGAGGTTGCATTGTCTGTGTGCGGGGATACAGTAAGTGGTGGTGGCTATACATATTACAGGAGGGTGCATTGTCTGTGTGCAGGGATACAGTAAGTGTGGTGGTGGCTATACATATTACAGGAGGGTGCATTGTCTGTGTGCGGGGATACAGTAAGTGTGGTGGTGGGGCTATACATATTACAGGAGGGTGCATTGTCTGTGTGCAGGGATACAGTAAGTGTGGTGGTGGGGCTATACATATTACAGGAGGGTGCATTGTCTGTGTGCAGGGATACAGTAAGTGGTGGTGGCTGTACATATTACAGGAGGGTGCATTGTCTGTGTGCAGGGATACAGTAAGTGTGGTGGTGGCTGTACATATTACAGGAGGGTGCATTGTCTGTGTGCGGGGATACAGTAAGTGTGGTGGTGGGGCTGTACATATTACAGGAGGGTGCATTGTCTGTGTGCGGGGATACAGTAAGTGTGGTGGTGGGGCTGTACATATTACAGGAGGGTGCATTGTCTGTGTGCAGGGATACAGTAAGTGTGGTGGTGGCTGTACATATTGCAGGAGGGTGCATTGTCTGTGTGCGGGGATACAGTAAGTGGTGGTGGCTATACATATTACAGGAGGGTGCATTGTCTGCATGCAGGGATACAGTAAGTGTGGTGGTGGCTGTACATATTACAGGAGGGTGCATTGTCTGTGTGCGCGGATACAGTAAATGTGGTGGTGGCTGTACATATTGCAGGAGGGTGCATTGTCTGCATGCAGGGATACAGTAAGTGTGGTGGTGGCTGTACATATTACAGGAGGGTGCATTGTCTGTGTGCGCGGATGCAGTAAGTGTGGTGGTGGCTATACATATTACAGGAGGGTGCAGTGTCTGCGTGCGGGGATACAGTAAGTGGTGGTGGTGGGGCTATACATATTACAGGGGGTGCATTGTCTGTGTGCGGGGATACAGTAAGTGGTGGTGGCTATACATATTACAGGAGGGTGCATTGTCTGTGTGCGCGGATGCAGTAAGTGTGGTGGTGGCTATACATATTACAGGAGGGTGCAGTGTCTGTGTGCGCGGATACAGTAAATGTGGTGGTGGCTGTACATATTGCAGGAGGGTGCATTGTCTGCATGCAGGGATACAGTAAGTGTGGTGGTGGCTGTACATATTACAGGAGGGTGCATTGTCTGTGTGCGCGGATGCAGTAAGTGTGGTGGTGGCTATACATATTACAGGAGGGTGCAGTGTCTGCGTGCGGGGATACAGTAAGTGGTGGTGGTGGGGCTGTACATATTACAGGAGGGTGCAGTGTCTGCGTGCAGGGATACAGTAAGTGGTGGTGGCTATACATATTACAGGAGGGTGCAGTGTCTGCGTGCAGGGATACAGTAAGTGGTGGTGGCTATACATATTACAGGAGGGTGCATTGTCTGTGTGCGGGGATACAGTAAGTGTGGTGGTGGCTGTACATATTGCAGGAGGGTGCATTGTCTGTGTGTGCGGATACAGTAAATGTGGTGGTGGCTGTACATATTGCAGGAGGGTGCATTGTCTGTGTGCGGGGATACAGTAAGTGTGGTGGTGGCTGTACATATTGCAGGAGGGTGCATTGTCTGTGTGCGCGGATACAGTAAATGTGGTGGTGGCTGTACATATTGCAGGAGGGTGCATTGTCTGCGTGCAGGGATACAGTAAGTGTGGTGGTGGCTGTACATATTACAGGAGGGTGCATTGTCTGTGTGTGCGGATGCAGTAAGTGGTGGTGGCTATACATATTACAGGAGGGTGCATTGTCTGTGTGCGGGGATACAGTAAGTGTGGTGGTGGCTGTACATATTGCAGGAGGGTGCATTGTCTGTGTGCGGGGATACAGTAAGTGTGGTGGTGGCTATACATATTACAGGAGGGTGCATTGTCTGTGTGCGGGGATACAGTAAGTGTGGTGGTGGCTGTACATATTGCAGGAGGGTGCATTGTCTGTGTGCAGGGATACAGTAAGTGTGGTGGTGGCTATACATATTACAGGAGGGTGCATTGTCTGTGTGCGGGGATACAGTAAGTGTGGTGGTGGCTGTACATATTGCAGGAGGGTGCATTGTCTGTGTGCGGGGATACAGTAAGTGGTGGTGGCTATACATATTACAGGAGGGTGCATTGTCTGTGTGCGGGGATACAGTAAGTGGTGGGGCTATACATATTGCAGGAGGGTGCAGCGTCTGTGTGCAGGGATACAGTAAGTGTGGTGGTGGGGCTGTACATATTACAGGAGGGTGCATTGTCTGTGTGCGGGGATACAGTAAGTGGTGGTGGCTGTACATATTACAGGAGGGTGCATTGTCTGTGTGCGGGATACAGTAAGTGTGGTGGCTATACATATTACAGGAGGGTGCATTGTCTGTGTGCGGGGATACAGTAAGTGTGGTGGTGGCTGTACATATTGCAGGAGGGTGCATTGTCTGTGTGCGGGGATGCAGTAAGTGTGGTGGTGGGACTATACATATTACAGGAGGGTGCATTGTCTGTGTGCGCGGATGCAGTAAGTGTGGTGGTGGCTGTACATATTACAGGAGGGTGCAGTGTCTGTGTGCGGGATACAGTAAGTGTGGTGGCTATACATATTACAGGAGGGTGCAGTGTCTGCGTGCAGGGATGCAGTAAGTGTGGTGGTGGCTGTACATATTACAGGAGGGTGCAGTGTCTGTGTGCGGGGATGCAGTAAGTGTGGTGGTGGCTGTACATATTACAGGAGGGTGCATTGTCTGCATGCAGGGATACAGTAAGTGTGGTGGTGGCTGTACATATTACAGGAGGGTGCATTGTCTGCGTGCAGGGATACAGTAAGTGTGGTGGTGGCTGTACATATTACAGGAGGGTGCAGTGTCTGCGTGCGGGGATACAGTAAGTGGTGGTGGCTGTACATATTACAGGAGGGTGCATTGTCTGTGTGCAGGGATACAGTAAGTGGTGGTGGCTGTACATATTACAGGGGGGTGCAGCGTCTGTGTGCAGGGATACAGTAAGTGTGGTGGTGGCTGTACATATTACAGGAGGGTGCAGCGTCTGTGTGCAGGGATACAGTAAGTGTGGTGGTGGCTGTACATATTACAGGAGGGTGCATTGTCTGTGTGCAGGGATACAGTAAGTGTGGTGGTGGGGCTGTACATATTACAGGAGGGTGCATTGTCTGTGTGCGGGGATACAGTAAGTGGTGGTGGCTATACATATTACAGGAGGGTGCATTGTCTGTGTGCAGGGATACAGTAAGTGGTGGTGGCTATACATATTACAGGAGGGTGCATTGTCTGTGTGCGGGGATACAGTAAGTGGTGGTGGCTGTACATATTACAGGAGGGTGCAGCGTCTGCGTGCAGGGATACAGTAAGTGTGGTGGTGGCTGTACATATTACAGGAGGGTGCATTGTCTGTGTGCGGGGATACAGTAAGTGTGGTGGGGTGGCTGTACATATTACAGGAGGGTGCATTGTCTGTGTGCGGGGATACAGTAAGTGGTGGTGGCTGTACATATTACAGGAGGGTGCATTGTCTGTGTGCAGGGATGCAGTAAGTGTGGTGGTGGCTGTACATATTACAGGAGGGTGCATTGTCTGTGTGCGGGGATACAGTAAGTGGTGGTGGCTGTACATATTGCAGGAGGGTGCATTGTCTGTGTGCAGGGATACAGTAAGTGGTGGTGGCTGTACATATTACAGGAGGGTGCATTGTCTGTGTGCGCGGATGCAGTAAGTGTGGTGGTGGCTGTACATATTACAGGAGGGTGCATTGTCTGTGTGCGGGGATACAGTAAGTGGTGGTGGCTGTACATATTACAGGAGGGTGCATTGTCTGTGTGCGGGGATACAGTAAGTGGTGGTGGCTATACATATTACAGGAGGGTGCAGCGTCTGCGTGCAGGGATACAGTAAGTGTGGTGGTGGGGCTATACATATTACAGGAGGGTGCATTGTCTGTGTGCAGGGATACAGTAAGTGTGGTGGTGGCTATACATATTACAGGAGGGTGCATTGTCTGTGTGCGGGGATACAGTAAGTGGTGGGGCTATACATATTACAGGAGGGTGCATTGTCTGTGTGCAGGGATACAGTAAGTGTGGTGGTGGCTGTACATATTGCAGGAGGGTGCAGCGTCTGTGTGCGGGGATACAGTAAGTGTGGGGCTATACATATTACAGGAGGGTGCATTGTCTGTGTGCAGGGATACAGTAAGTGGTGGTGGCTATACATATTACAGGAGGGTGCAGTGTCTGTGTGCGGGGATACAGTAAGTGTGGTGGTGGCTGTACATATTACAGGAGGGTGCATTGTCTGTGTGCAGGGATACAGTAAGTGTGGTGGTGGCTGTACATATTACAGGAGGGTGCATTGTCTGTGTGCGGGGATACAGTAAGTGGTGGTGGCTGTACATATTGCAGGAGGGTGCATTGTCTGTGTGCAGGGATACAGTAAGTGGTGGTGGCTGTACATATTACAGGAGGGTGCATTGTCTGTGTGCGGGGATACAGTAAGTGTGGTGGTGGCTATACATATTACAGGAGGGTGCATTGTCTGCGTGCAGGGATACAGTAAGTGTGGTGGTGGCTGTACATACTGCAGGAGGGAGCATCGTCTGTGTGCAGGGATACAGTAAGTGTGGTGGTGGGGCTGTACATATTACAGGAGGGTGCATTGTCTGCGTGCGGGGATACAGTAAGTGTGGTGGTGGCTGTACATATTACAGGAGGGTGCATTGTCTGTGTGCGGGGATACAGTAAGTGTGGTGGTGGCTGTACATATTACAGGAGGGTGCATTGTCTGTGTGCGGGGATACAGTAAGTGTGGTGGTGGCTGTACATATTACAGGAGGGTGCATTGTCTGTGTGCGGGGATACAGTAAGTGGTGGTGGCTGTACATATTACAGGAGGGTGCATTGTCTGTGTGCAGGGATGCAGTAAGTGTGGTGGTGGCTATACATATTACAGGAGGGTGCATTGTCTGTGTGCAGGGATACAGTAAGTGTGGTGGTGGCTGTACATATTACAGGAGGGTGCATTGTCTGTGTGCGGGGATACAGTAAGTGTGGTGGTGGCTATACATATTACAGGAGGGTGCATTGTCTGTGTGCGGGGATACAGTAAGTGTGGTGGTGGGGCTATACATATTACAGGAGGGTGCATTGTCTGTGTGCAGGGATGCAGTAAGTGTGGTGGTGGCTGTACATATTACAGGAGGGTGCAGCGTCTGTGTGCGGGGATACAGTAAGTGTGGTGGTGGCTGTACATATTACAGGAGGGTGCAGTGTCTGTGTGCGGGGATACAGTAAGTGTGGTGGTGGCTATACATATTACAGGAGGGTGCATTGTCTGTGTGCAGGGATGCAGTAAGTGTGGTGGTGGCTATACATATTACAGGAGGGTGCATTGTCTGTGTGCAGGGATACAGTAAGTGGTGGTGGTGGCTATACATATTACAGGAGGGTGCATTGTCTGTGTGCGGGGATACAGTAAGTGGTGGTGGCTGTACATATTACAGGAGGGTGCATTGTCTGTGTGCAGGGATACAGTAAGTGTGGTGGTGGCTGTACATACTGCAGGAGGGTGCAGCGTCTGCGTGCAGGGATGCAGTAAGTGTGGTGGTGGCTATACATATTACAGGAGGGTGCATTGTCTGTGTGCAGGGATACAGTAAGTGTGGTGGTGGCTGTACATACTGCAGGAGGGTGCAGCGTCTGCGTGCAGGGATACAGTAAGTGTGGTGGTGGCTGTACATATTACAGGAGGGTGCATTGTCTGTGTGCGGGGATACAGTAAGTGTGGTGGTGGCTATACATATTACAGGAGGGTGCATTGTCTGTGTGCGGGGATGCAGTAAGTGTGGTGGTGGCTGTACATATTACAGGAGGGTGCATTGTCTGTGTGCGGGGATACAGTAAGTGTGGTGGTGGCTGTACAGATTACAGGAGGGTGCATTGTCTGTGTGCGGGGATACAGTAAGTGTGGTGGTGGCTGTACATATTACAGGAGGGTGCATTGTCTGTGTGCGGGGATACAGTAAGTGGTGGTGGCTGTACATATTACAGGAGGGTGCATTGTCTGTGTGCAGGGATGCAGTAAGTGGTGGTGGCTATACATATTGCCGGAGGGTGCAGTGTCTGTGTGCGCGGATGCAGTAAGTGTGGTGGTGGCTGTACATATTGCAGGAGGGTGCAGCATCTGTGCGCGCAGATGCAGTAAGTGTGGTGGTGGCTGTACATATTGCAGGAGGGAGCATCGTCTGTGTGCAGGGATACAGTAAGTGTGGTGGTGGGGCTGTACATATTACAGGAGGGTGCATTGTCTGCGTGCGGGGATACAGTAAGTGTGGTGGTGGCTGTACATATTACAGGAGGGTGCATTGTCTGTGTGCGGGGATACAGTAAGTGTGGTGGTGGCTGTACATATTACAGGAGGGTGCATTGTCTGTGTGCGGGGATACAGTAAGTGTGGTGGTGGCTGTACATATTACAGGAGGGTGCATTGTCTGTGTGCAGGGATACAGTAAGTGTGGTGGTGGCTGTACATATTACAGGAGGGTGCATTGTCTGTGTGCAGGGATACAGTAAGTGTGGTGGTCGCTGTACATATTACAGGAGGGTGCATTGTCTGTGTGCGGGGATACAGTAAGTGGTGGTGGCTGTACATATTACAGGAGGGTGCATTGTCTGTGTGCAGGGATGCAGTAAGTGTGGTGGTGGCTATACATATTACAGGAGGGTGCATTGTCTGTGTGCAGGGATACAGTAAGTGTGGTGGTGGCTGTACATATTACAGGAGGGTGCATTGTCTGTGTGCGGGGATACAGTAAGTGTGGTGGTGGCTGTACATATTACAGGAGGGTGCATTGTCTGTGTGCAGGGATACAGTATGTGGTGGTGGGGCTATACATATTATAGGAGGGTGCAGCGTCTGCGTGCAGGGATACAGTAAGTGTGGTGGTGGCTGTACATATTACAGGAGGGTGCATTGTCTGTGTGCGGGGATACAGTAAGTGTGGTGGTGGCTGTACATATTACAGGAGGGTGCAGTGTC
Organism: Crinia signifera; assembly: GCF_055691185.1. NCBI lineage: Eukaryota > Metazoa > Chordata > Amphibia > Anura > Myobatrachidae > Crinia > Crinia signifera. Next base: position 399,421,720 of record NC_139218.1, on the reverse strand, counting down.
TGCGTGCAGGGATACAGTAAGTGTGGTGGTGGCTGTACATATTGCAGGAGGGTGCATTGTCTGTGTGCAGGGATACAGTAAGTGGTGGTGGCTGTACATATTACAGGAGGGTGCATTGTCTGTGTGCGGGGATACAGTAAGTGTGGTGGTGGCTATACATATTACAGGAGGGTGCATTGTCTGTGTGCGGGGATGCAGTAAGTGTGGTGGTGGCTGTACATATTACAGGAGGGTGCATTGTCTGTGTGCGGGGATACAGTAAGTGTGGTGGTGGGGCTATACATATTACAGGAGGGTGCATTGTCTGTGTGCAGGGATACAGTAAGTGTGGTGGCTATACATATTACAGGAGGGTGCATTGTCTGTGTGCAGGGATGCAGTAAGTGTGGTGGTGGCTATACATATTACAGGAGGGTGCAGCGTCTGTGTGCGGGGATACAGTAAGTGTGGTGGTGGCTGTACATATTACAGGAGGGTGCAGTGTCTGTGTGCGGGGATACAGTAAGTGGTGGTGGCTGTACATATTACAGGAGGGTGCATTGTCTGTGTGCAGGGATGCAGTAAGTGTGGTGGTGGCTATACATATTACAGGAGGGTGCATTGTCTGTGTGCAGGGATACAGTAAGTGGTGGTGGTGGCTATACATATTACAGGAGGGTGCATTGTCTGTGTGCGGGGATACAGTAAGTGGTGGTGGCTATACATATTACAGGAGGGTGCATTGTCTGTGTGCGGGGATACAGTAAGTGTGGTGGTGGCTGTACATATTACAGGAGGGTGCATTGTCTGTGTGCAGGGATACAGTAAGTGTGGTGGTGGCTGTACATATTACAGGAGGGTGCAGTGTCTGTGTGCGGGGATGCAGTAAGTGTGGTGGTGGCTATACATATTACAGGAGGGTGCATTGTCTGTGTGCGGGGATACAGTAAGTGTGGTGGTGGCTGTACATATTGCAGGAGGGTGCATTGTCTGTGTGCGGGGATACAGTAAGTGTGGTGGTGGCTGTACATATTACAGGAGGGTGCATTGTCTGCGTGCAGGGATGCAGTAAGTGGTGGTGGTGGCTGTACATATTACAGGAGGGTGCAGTGTCTGTGTGCGGGGATGCAGTAAGTGTGGTGGTGGCTATACATATTACAGGAGGGTGCATTGTCTGTGTGCGGGGATACAGTAAGTGTGGTGGTGGCTGTACATATTGCAGGAGGGTGCATTGTCTGTGTGCGGGGATACAGTAAGTGTGGTGGTGGCTGTACATACTGCAGGAGGGTGCAGCGTCTGCGTGCAGGGATACAGTAAGTGGTGGTGGCTGTACATATTACAGGAGGGTGCATTGTCTGTGTGCGGGGATACAGTAAGTGGTGGTGGCTATACATATTACAGGAGGGTGCATTGTCTGTGTGCAGGGATACAGTAAGTGTGGTGGTGGGGCTATACATATTACAGGAGGGTGCATTGTCTGTGTGCGGGGATACAGTAAGTGTGGTGGTGGCTGTACATATTACAGGAGGGTGCATTGTCTGTGTGCAGGGATACAGTAAGTGTGGTGGTGGCTGTACATATTACAGGAGGGTGCATTGTCTGTGTGCAGGGATACAGTAAGTGTGGTGGTCGCTGTACATATTACAGGAGGGTGCATTGTCTGTGTGCGGGGATACAGTAAGTGGTGGTGGCTGTACATATTACAGGAGGGTGCATTGTCTGTGTGCGGGGATACAGTAAGTGTGGTGGTGGCTGTACATATTACAGGAGGGTGCAGCGTCTGTGTGCGGGGATACAGTAAGTGGTGGTGGTGGCTGTACATATTACAGGAGGGTGCATTGTCTGTGTGCGGGGATACAGTAAGTGTGGTGGTGGCTTTACATATTACAGGAGGGTGCATTGTCTGTGTGCGGGGATACAGTAAGTGGTGGTGGCTGTACATATTACAGGAGGGTGCATTGTCTGTGTGCAGGGATACAGTAAGTGTGGTGGTGGCTGTACATACTGCAGGAGGGTGCAGCGTCTGCGTGCAGGGATACAGTAAGTGTGGTGGTGGCTGTACATATTACAGGAGGGTGCATTGTCTGTGTGCGGGGATGCAGTAAGTGTGGTGGTGGGGCTGTACATATTACAGGAGGGTGCATTGTCTGTGTGCAGGGATACAGTAAGTGGTGGTGGCTGTACATATTACAGGAGGGTGCATTGTCTGTGTGCGGGGATACAGTAAGTGGTGGTGGCTGTACATATTGCAGGAGGGTGCAGTGTCTGTGTGCGGGGATACAGTAAGTGGTGGTGGGGCTATACATATTACAGGAGGGTGCAGTGTCTGTGTGCGGGGATACAGTAAGTGGTGGTGGCTGTACATATTACAGGAGGGTGCATTGTCTGTGTGCAGGGATACAGTAAGTGTGGTGGTGGCTGTACATATTACAGGAGGGTGCATTGTCTGTGTGCGGGGATGCAGTAAGTGTGGTGGTGGCTGTACATATTACAGGAGGGTGCATTGTCTGTGTGCAGGGATACAGTAAGTGTGGTGGTGGCTGTACATATTACAGGAGGGTGCATTGTCTGTGTGCAGGGATGCAGTAAGTGGTGGTGGTGGCTGTACATATTACAGGAGGGTGCATTGTCTGTGTGCGGGGATACAGTAAGTGTGGTGGTGGCTGTACATATTGCAGGAGGGTGCATTGTCTGTGTGCGGGGATACAGTAAGTGTGGTGGTGGCTGTACATACTGCAGGAGGGTGCAGCGTCTGCGTGCAGGGATACAGTAAGTGGTGGTGGCTGTACATATTACAGGAGGGTGCATTGTCTGTGTGCGGGGATACAGTAAGTGGTGGTGGCTATACATATTACAGGAGGGTGCATTGTCTGTGTGCAGGGATACAGTAAGTGTGGTGGTGGGGCTATACATATTACAGGAGGGTGCATTGTCTGTGTGCGGGGATACAGTAAGTGTGGTGGTGGCTGTACATATTACAGGAGGGTGCATTGTCTGTGTGCAGGGATACAGTAAGTGTGGTGGTGGCTGTACATATTACAGGAGGGTGCATTGTCTGTGTGCAGGGATACAGTAAGTGTGGTGGTCGCTGTACATATTACAGGAGGGTGCATTGTCTGTGTGCGGGGATACAGTAAGTGTGGTGGTGGCTGTACATATTGCAGGAGGGTGCATTGTCTGTGTGCGGGGATACAGTAAGTGTGGTGGTGGCTGTACATACTGCAGGAGGGTGCAGCGTCTGCGTGCAGGGATACAGTAAGTGGTGGTGGCTGTACATATTACAGGAGGGTGCATTGTCTGTGTGCGGGGATACAGTAAGTGGTGGTGGCTATACATATTACAGGAGGGTGCATTGTCTGTGTGCAGGGATACAGTAAGTGTGGTGGTGGGGCTATACATATTACAGGAGGGTGCATTGTCTGTGTGCGGGGATACAGTAAGTGTGGTGGTGGCTGTACATATTACAGGAGGGTGCATTGTCTGTGTGCAGGGATACAGTAAGTGTGGTGGTGGCTGTACATATTACAGGAGGGTGCATTGTCTGTGTGCAGGGATACAGTAAGTGTGGTGGTCGCTGTACATATTACAGGAGGGTGCATTGTCTGTGTGCGGGGATACAGTAAGTGGTGGTGGCTGTACATATTACAGGAGGGTGCATTGTCTGTGTGCGGGGATACAGTAAGTGGTGGTGGCTGTACATATTACAGGAGGGTGCATTGTCTGTGTGCAGGGATACAGTAAGTGTGGTGGTGGCTGTACATATTACAGGAGGGTGCATTGTCTGTGTGCAGGGATACAGTAAGTGTGGTGGTCGCTGTACATATTACAGGAGGGTGCATTGTCTGTGTGCGGGGATACAGTAAGTGGTGGTGGCTGTACATATTACAGGAGGGTGCATTGTCTGTGTGCGGGGATGCAGTAAGTGTGGTGGTGGCTGTACATATTACAGGAGGGTGCATTGTCTGTGTGCAGGGATACAGTAAGTGTGGTGGTGGCTGTACATATTACAGGAGGGTGCATTGTCTGTGTGCAGGGATGCAGTAAGTGGTGGTGGTGGCTGTACATATTACAGGAGGGTGCATTGTCTGTGTGCGGGGATACAGTAAGTGTGGTGGTGGCTGTACATATTGCAGGAGGGTGCATTGTCTGTGTGCGGGGATACAGTAAGTGTGGTGGTGGCTGTACATACTGCAGGAGGGTGCAGCGTCTGCGTGCAGGGATACAGTAAGTGGTGGTGGCTGTACATATTACAGGAGGGTGCATTGTCTGTGTGCGGGGATACAGTAAGTGGTGGTGGCTATACATATTACAGGAGGGTGCATTGTCTGTGTGCAGGGATACAGTAAGTGTGGTGGTGGCTGTACATATTACAGGAGGGTGCATTGTCTGTGTGCGGGGATGCAGTAAGTGTGGTGGTGGCTGTACATATTACAGGAGGGTGCATTGTCTGTGTGCAGGGATACAGTAAGTGTGGTGGTGGCTGTACATATTACAGGAGGGTGCATTGTCTGTGTGCAGGGATGCAGTAAGTGGTGGTGGTGGCTGTACATATTACAGGAGGGTGCATTGTCTGTGTGCGGGGATACAGTAAGTGTGGTGGTGGCTGTACATATTGCAGGAGGGTGCATTGTCTGTGTGCGGGGATACAGTAAGTGTGGTGGTGGCTGTACATACTGCAGGAGGGTGCAGCGTCTGCGTGCAGGGATACAGTAAGTGGTGGTGGCTGTACATATTACAGGAGGGTGCATTGTCTGTGTGCGGGGATACAGTAAGTGGTGGTGGCTATACATATTACAGGAGGGTGCATTGTCTGTGTGCAGGGATACAGTAAGTGTGGTGGTGGGGCTATACATATTACAGGAGGGTGCATTGTCTGTGTGCGGGGATACAGTAAGTGTGGTGGTGGCTGTACATATTACAGGAGGGTGCATTGTCTGTGTGCAGGGATACAGTAAGTGTGGTGGTGGCTGTACATATTACAGGAGGGTGCATTGTCTGTGTGCAGGGATACAGTAAGTGTGGTGGTCGCTGTACATATTACAGGAGGGTGCATTGTCTGTGTGCGGGGATACAGTAAGTGGTGGTGGCTGTACATATTACAGGAGGGTGCATTGTCTGTGTGCGGGGATACAGTAAGTGGTGGTGGCTGTACATATTACAGGAGGGTGCATTGTCTGTGTGCAGGGATACAGTAAGTGTGGTGGTGGCTGTACATATTACAGGAGGGTGCATTGTCTGTGTGCGGGGATGCAGTAAGTGTGGTGGTGGCTGTACATATTACAGGAGGGTGCATTGTCTGTGTGCAGGGATACAGTAAGTGTGGTGGTGGCTGTACATATTACAGGAGGGTGCATTGTCTGTGTGCGGGGATGCAGTAAGTGTGGTGGTGGCTGTACATATTACAGGAGGGTGCATTGTCTGTGTGCAGGGATACAGTAAGTGTGGTGGTGGCTGTACATATTACAGGAGGGTGCATTGTCTGTGTGCAGGGATGCAGTAAGTGGTGGTGGTGGCTGTACATATTACAGGAGGGTGCATTGTCTGTGTGCGGGGATACAGTAAGTGTGGTGGTGGCTGTACATATTGCAGGAGGGTGCATTGTCTGTGTGCGGGGATACAGTAAGTGTGGTGGTGGCTGTACATACTGCAGGAGGGTGCAGCGTCTGCGTGCAGGGATACAGTAAGTGGTGGTGGCTGTACATATTACAGGAGGGTGCATTGTCTGTGTGCGGGGATACAGTAAGTGGTGGTGGCTATACATATTACAGGAGGGTGCATTGTCTGTGTGCAGGGATACAGTAAGTGTGGTGGTGGGGCTATACATATTACAGGAGGGTGCATTGTCTGTGTGCGGGGATACAGTAAGTGTGGTGGTGGCTGTACATATTACAGGAGGGTGCATTGTCTGTGTGCAGGGATACAGTAAGTGTGGTGGTGGCTGTACATATTACAGGAGGGTGCATTGTCTGTGTGCAGGGATACAGTAAGTGTGGTGGTCGCTGTACATATTACAGGAGGGTGCATTGTCTGTGTGCGGGGATACAGTAAGTGGTGGTGGCTGTACATATTACAGGAGGGTGCATTGTCTGTGTGCGGGGATACAGTAAGTGGTGGTGGCTGTACATATTACAGGAGGGTGCATTGTCTGTGTGCAGGGATACAGTAAGTGTGGTGGTGGCTGTACATATTACAGGAGGGTGCATTGTCTGTGTGCGGGGATGCAGTAAGTGTGGTGGTGGCTGTACATATTACAGGAGGGTGCATTGTCTGTGTGCAGGGATACAGTAAGTGTGGTGGTGGCTGTACATATTACAGGAGGGTGCATTGTCTGTGTGCAGGGATGCAGTAAGTGGTGGTGGTGGCTGTACATATTACAGGAGGGTGCATTGTCTGTGTGCGGGGATACAGTAAGTGTGGTGGTGGCTGTACATATTGCAGGAGGGTGCATTGTCTGTGTGCGGGGATACAGTAAGTGTGGTGGTGGCTGTACATACTGCAGGAGGGTGCAGCGTCTGCGTGCAGGGATACAGTAAGTGGTGGTGGCTGTACATATTACAGGAGGGTGCATTGTCTGTGTGCGGGGATACAGTAAGTGGTGGTGGCTATACATATTACAGGAGGGTGCATTGTCTGTGTGCAGGGATACAGTAAGTGTGGTGGTGGCTGTACATATTACAGGAGGGTGCATTGTCTGTGTGCGGGGATACAGTAAGTGTGGTGGTGGCTGTACATATTACAGGAGGGTGCATTGTCTGTGTGCAGGGATACAGTAAGTGTGGTGGTGGCTGTACATATTACAGGAGGGTGCATTGTCTGTGTGCAGGGATACAGTAAGTGTGGTGGTCGCTGTACATATTACAGGAGGGTGCATTGTCTGTGTGCAGGGATACAGTAAGTGGTGGTGGCTGTACATATTACAGGAGGGTGCATTGTCTGTGTGCGGGGATACAGTAAGTGGTGGTGGCTGTACATATTGCAGGAGGGTGCAGTGTCTGTGTGCGGGGATACAGTAAGTGGTGGTGGGGCTATACATATTACAGGAGGGTTCAGTGTCTGTGTGCGGGGATGCAGTAAGTGTGGTGGCTATACATATTGCAGGAGGGTGTAGCGTCTGCGTGCAGGGATACAGTAAGTGTGGTGGTGGCTGTACATATTACAGGAGGGTGCATTGTCTGTGTGCGGGGATACAGTAAGTGTGGTGGTGGCTGTACATATTACAGGAGGGTGCATTGTCTGCGTGCAGGGATGCAGTAAGTGGTGGTGGTGGCTGTACATATTACAGGAGGGTGCAGTGTCTGTGTGCGGGGATGCAGTAAGTGTGGTGGTGGCTATACATATTACAGGAGGGTGCATTGTCTGTGTGCGGGGATACAGTAAGTGTGGTGGTGGCTGTACATATTACAGGAGGGTGCATTGTCTGTGTGCAGGGATACAGTAAGTGTGGTGGTGGCTGTACATATTACAGGAGGGTGCATTGTCTGTGTGCAGGGATACAGTAAGTGTGGTGGTCGCTGTACATATTACAGGAGGGTGCATTGTCTGTGTGCGGGGATACAGTAAGTGGTGGTGGCTGTACATATACAGGAGGGTGCATTGTCTGTGTGCAGGGATACAGTAAGTGGTGGTGGCTATACATATTACAGGAGGGTGCATTGTCTGTGTGCGGGGATACAGTAAGTGGTGGTGGCTGTACATATTACAGGAGGGTGCATTGTCTGTGTGCAGGGATACAGTAAATGTGGTGGTGGCTGTACATATTACAGGAGGGTGCATTGTCTGTGTGCGGGGATACAGTAAGTGTGGTGGTGGCTGTACATATTACAGGAGGGTGCATTGTCTGTGTGCAGGGATACAGTAAGTGTGGTGGTGGCTGTACATATACAGGAGGGTGCATTGTCTGTGTGCAGGGATACAGTAAGTGGTGGTGGCTATACATATTACAGGAGGGTGCATTGTCTGTGTGCGGGGATACAGTAAGTGGTGGTGGCTGTACATATTACAGGAGGGTGCATTGTCTGTGTGCAGGGATACAGTAAATGTGGTGGTGGCTGTACATATTACAGGAGGGTGCATTGTCTGTGTGCGGGGATACAGTAAGTGTGGTGGTGGCTGTACATATTACAGGAGGGTGCAGCGTCTGTGTGCGGGGATACAGTAAGTGGTGGTGGTGGCTGTACATATTGCAGGAGGGTGCATTGTCTGTGTGCAGGGATACAGTAAGTGTGGTGGTGGCTGTACATATTACAGGAGGGTGCATTGTCTGTGTGCGGGGATACAGTAAGTGGTGGTGGCTATACATATTACAGGAGGGTGCATTGTCTGCGTGCGGGGATACAGTAAGTGGTGGTGGCTGTACATATTACAGGAGGGTGCATTGTCTGTGTGCGGGGATACAGTAAGTGTGGTGGTGGCTGTACATATTACAGGAGGGTGCAGCGTCTGTGTGCGGGGATACAGTAAGTGGTGGTGGTGGCTGTACATATTACAGGAGGGTGCATTGTCTGTGTGCGGGGATACAGTAAGTGTGGTGGTGGCTGTACATATTACAGGAGGGTGCATTGTCTGTGTGCGGGGATACAGTAAGTGGTGGTGGCTGTACATATTACAGGAGGGTGCAGCGTCTGTGTGCAGGGATACAGTAAGTGTGGTGGTGGCTGTACATACTGCAGGAGGGTGCAGCGTCTGCGTGCAGGGATACAGTAAGTGTGGTGGTGGCTGTACATATTACAGGAGGGTGCATTGTCTGTGTGCAGGGATACAGTAAGTGGTGGTGGTGGCTGTACATATTACAGGAGGGTGCATTGTCTGTGTGCAGGGATACAGTAAGTGTGGTGGTGGCTGTACATATTACAGGAGGGTGCATTGTCTGTGTGCGGGGATACAGTAAGTGGTGGTGGCTGTACATATTGCAGGAGGGTGCAGTGTCTGTGTGCGGGGATACAGTAAGTGGTGGTGGGGCTATACATATTACAGGAGGGTGCAGTGTCTGTGTGCGGGGATACAGTAAGTGGTGGTGGCTGTACATATTACAGGAGGGTGCATTGTCTGTGTGCAGGGATACAGTAAGTGTGGTGGTGGCTGTACATATTACAGGAGGGTGCATTGTCTGTGTGCGCGGATGCAGTAAGTGTGGTGGTGGGGCTATACATATTACAGGAGGGTGCATTGTCTGCGTGCAGGGATACAGTAAGTGTGGTGGTGGCTGTACATATTACAGGAGGGTGCATTGTCTGTGTGCGCGGATGCAGTAAGTGTGGTGGTGGCTGTACATATTACAGGAGGGTGCATTGTCTGTGTGCAGGGATACAGTAAGTGTGGTGATGGCTGTACATATTACAGGAGGGTGCATTGTCTGTGTGCGGGGATACAGTAAGTGGTGGTGGCTATACATATTACAGGAGGGTGCATTGTCTGTGTGCAGGGATACAGTAAGTGTGGTGATGGCTGTACATATTACAGGAGGGTGCATTGTCTGTGTGCGGGGATACAGTAAGTGGTGGTGGCTATACATATTACAGGAGGGTGCAGTGTCTGTGTGCGGGGATACAGTAAGTGTGGTGATGGCTGTACATATTACAGGAGGGTGCATTGTCTGCGTGCAGGGATACAGTAAGTGTGGTGGTGGCTGTACATATTACAGGAGGGTGCATCGTCTGTGTGCGCGGATGCAGTAAGTGTGGTGGTGGCTGTACATATTGCAGGAGGGTGCATTGTCTGTGTGCGGGGATACAGTAAGTGGTGGTGGCTGTACATATTACAGGAGGGTGCATTGTCTGTGTGCGGGGATGCAGTAAGTGTGGTGGTGGCTGTACATATTACAGGAGGGTGCATTGTCTGCGTGCAGGGATACAGTAAGTGTGGTGGTGGCTGTACATATTACAGGAGGGTGCATTGTCTGTGTGCGCGGATGCAGTAAGTGGTGGTGGCTGTACATATTACAGGAGGGTGCATTGTCTGCGTGCAGGGATACAGTAAGTGTGGTGGTGGCTGTACATACTGCAGGAGGGTGCAGCGTCTGTGTGCAGGGATACAGTAAGTGTGGTGGTGGCTGTACATATTACAGGAGGGTGCAGTGTCTGCGTGCAGGGATACAGTAAGTGTGGTGGTGGCTGTACATATTACAGGAGGGTGCATTGTCTGTGTGCGCGGATGCAGTAAGTGTGGTGGTGGCTGTACATATTACAGGAGGGTGCATTGTCTGTGTGCGGGGATGCAGTAAGTGTGGTGGTGGCTGTACATATTGCAGGAGGGTGCAGCGTCTGTGTGCGGGATGCAGTAAATGTGGTGGTGGCTGTACATATTACAGGAGGGTGCAGCGTCTGTGTGCGGGGATACAGTAAGTGTGGTGGTGGCTGTACATATTACAGGAGGGTGCAGCGTCTGTGTGCAGGGATACAGTAAGTGTGGTGGTGGCTGTACATATTACAGGAGGGTGCATTGTCTGCGTGCAGGGATACAGTAAGTAGTGGTGGCTATACATATTACAGGAGGGTGCATTGTCTGTGTGCGGGGATACAGTAAGTGGTGGTGGCTGTACATATTACAGGAGGGTGCAGCGTCTGCGTGCAGGGATACAGTAAGTGTGGTGGCTATACATATTACAGGAGGGTGCATTGTCTGTGTGCGGGGATGCAGTAAGTGTGGTGGTGGCTGTACATATTACAGGAGGGTGCAGTGTCTGTGTGCAGGGATACAGTAAGTGTGGTGGTGGCTGTACATATTACAGGAGGGTGCATTGTCTGTGTGCGGGGATACAGTAAGTGTGGTGGTGGGGCTGTACATATTACAGGAGGGTGCAGTGTCTGTGTGCAGGGATGCAGTAAGTGTGGTGGTGGCTGTACATATTACAGGAGGGTGCATTGTCTGTGTGCAGGGATACAGTAAGTGTGGTGGTGGCTGTACATATTACAGGAGGGTGCATTGTCTGTGTGCAGGGATACAGTAAGTGTGGTGGTGGCTGTACATATTACAGGAGGGTGCATTGTCTGTGTGCGGGGATACAGTAAGTGTGGTGGTGGGGCTGTACATATTACAGGAGGGTGCAGCGTCTGTGTGCAGGGATACAGTAAGTGTGGTGGTGGGGCTGTACATATTACAGGAGGGTGCAGTGTCTGTGTGCAGGGATGCAGTAAGTGTGGTGGTGGCTGTACATATTACAGGAGGGTGCATTGTCTGTGTGCGCGGATGCAGTAAGTGGTGGTGGCTGTACATATTACAGGAGGGTGCAGCGTCTGTGTGCAGGGATACAGTAAGTGTGGTGGTGGCTGTACATATTACAGGAGGGTGCATTGTCTGCGTGCAGGGATACAGTAAGTGGTGGTGGCTGTACATATTACAGGAGGGTGCAGCGTCTGTGTGCAGGGATACAGTAAGTGTGGTGGTGGGGCTATACATATTACAGGAGGGTGCAGTGTCTGTGTGCGGGGATACAGTAAGTGGTGGTGGCTATACATATTACAGGAGGGTGCATTGTCTGTGTGCGGGGATACAGTAAGTGTGGTGGCTATACATATTACAGGAGGGTGCATTGTCTGTGTGCAGGGATACAGTAAGTGTGGTGGTGGCTGTACATATTACAGGAGGGTGCATTGTCTGTGTGCAGGGATGCAGTAAGTGTGGTGGTGGCTATACATATTACAGGAGGGTGCATTGTCTGTGTGCAGGGATACAGTAAGTGGTGGTGGCTATACATATTACAGGAGGGTGCAGTGTCTGCGTGCAGGGATACAGTAAGTGTGGTGGTGGGGCTATACATATTACAGGAGGGTGCATTGTCTGTGTGCGGGGATACAGTAAGTGTGGTGGTGGGGCTATACATATTACAGGAGGGTGCATTGTCTGTGTGCGGGGATACAGTAAGTGGTGGTGGCTGTACATATTACAGGAGGGTGCATTGTCTGTGTGCAGGGATACAGTAAGTGTGGTGGTGGCTGTACATATTACAGGAGGGTGCAGCGTCTGTGTGCGGGGATACAGTAAGTGTGGTGGCTATACATATTGCAGGAGGGTGCATTGTCTGTGTGCGGGGATACAGTAAGTGTGGTGGTGGCTATACATATTACAGGAGGGTGCAGTGTCTGTGTGCAGGGATACAGTAAGTGTGGTGGTGGCTGTACATATTACAGGAGGGTGCAGTGTCTGTGTGCGGGGATGCAGTAAGTGTGGTGGTGGCTGTACATATTACAGGAGGGTGCATTGTCTGTGTGCGCGGATGCAGTAAGTGGTGGTGGCTGTACATATTACAGGAGGGTGCAGCGTCTGTGTGCAGGGATACAGTAAGTGTGGTGGTGGCTGTACATATTACAGGAGGGTGCATTGTCTGCGTGCAGGGATACAGTAAGTGGTGGTGGCTGTACATATTACAGGAGGGTGCAGCGTCTGTGTGCAGGGATACAGTAAGTGTGGTGGTGGGGCTATACATATTACAGGAGGGTGCAGTGTCTGTGTGCGGGGATACAGTAAGTGGTGGTGGCTATACATATTACAGGAGGGTGCATTGTCTGTGTGCGGGGATACAGTAAGTGTGGTGGCTATACATATTACAGGAGGGTGCATTGTCTGTGTGCAGGGATACAGTAAGTGTGGTGGTGGCTGTACATATTACAGGAGGGTGCATTGTCTGTGTGCAGGGATGCAGTAAGTGTGGTGGTGGCTATACATATTACAGGAGGGTGCATTGTCTGTGTGCAGGGATACAGTAAGTGGTGGTGGCTATACATATTACAGGAGGGTGCAGTGTCTGCGTGCAGGGATACAGTAAGTGTGGTGGTGGGGCTATACATATTACAGGAGGGTGCATTGTCTGTGTGCGGGGATACAGTAAGTGTGGTGGTGGGGCTATACATATTACAGGAGGGTGCATTGTCTGTGTGCGGGGATACAGTAAGTGGTGGTGGCTGTACATATTACAGGAGGGTGCATTGTCTGTGTGCAGGGATACAGTAAGTGTGGTGGTGGCTGTACATATTACAGGAGGGTGCAGCGTCTGTGTGCGGGGATACAGTAAGTGTGGTGGCTATACATATTGCAGGAGGGTGCATTGTCTGTGTGCGGGGATACAGTAAGTGTGGTGGTGGCTATACATATTACAGGGGGGTGCATTGTCTGTGTGCAGGGATACAGTAAGTGTGGTGGTGGCTGTACATATTACAGGAGGGTGCAGTGTCTGTGTGCGGGGATGCAGTAAGTGTGGTGGTGGCTGTACATATTACAGGAGGGTGCATTGTCTGTGTGCAGGGATGCAGTAAGTGGTGGTGGCTGTACATATTACAGGAGGGTGCATTGTCTGCGTGCAGGGATACAGTAAGTGTGGTGGTGGCTGTACATATTACAGGAGGGTGCAGCGTCTGTGTGCAGGGATGCAGTAAGTGTGGTGGCTATACATATTACAGGAGGGTGCAGCGTCTGTGTGCGGGGATACAGTAAGTGGTGGTGGGGCTGTACATATTACAGGAGGGTGCAGTGTCTGTGTGCGGGGATGCAGTAAGTGGTGGTGGCTGTACATATTACAGGAGGGTGCATTGTCTGTGTGCAGGGATACAGTAAGTGGTGGTGGCTATACATATTACAGGAGGGTGCATTGTCTGTGTGCAGGGATACAGTAAGTGGTGGTGGCTATACATATTACAGGAGGGTGCAGTGTCTGTGTGCGGGGATACAGTAAGTGGTGGTGGCTGTACATATTACAGGAGGGTGCATTGTCTGTGTGCAGGGATACAGTAAGTGTGGTGGTGGCTGTACATATTACAGGAGGGTGCATTGTCTGTGTGCGGGGATACAGTAAGTGGTGGTGGCTGTACATATTACAGGAGGGTGCATTGTCTGTGTGCAGGGATACAGTAAGTGTGGTGGTGGCTGTACATATTGCAGGAGGGTGCATTGTCTGTGTGCAGGGATACAGTAAGTGTGGTGGTGGCTGTACATATTACAGGAGGGTGCATTGTCTGTGTGCAGGGATACAGTAAGTGTGGTGGTGGCTGTACATATTACAGGAGGGTGCATTGTCTGTGTGCAGGGATACAGTAAGTGTGGTGGTGGCTGTACATATTACAGGAGGGTGCATTGTCTGTGTGCGGGGATACAGTAAGTGGTGGTGGCTGTACATATTACAGGAGGGTGCATTGTCTGTGTGCGGGGATGCAGTAAGTGTGGTGGTGGGGCTATACATATAACAGGAGGGTGCATTGTCTGTGTGCGCGGATGCAGTAAGTGTGGTGGTGGCTATACATATTACAGGAGGGTGCATTGTCTGCGTGCAGGGATACAGTAAGTGTGGTGGCTATACATATTACAGGAGGGTGCATTGTCTGTGTGCAGGGATACAGTAAGTGTGGTGGTGGGGCTATACATATTACAGGAGGGTGCATTGTCTGTGTGCGGGATGCAGTAAGTGGTGGTGGCTATACATATTACAGGAGGGTGCATTGTCTGTGTGCAGGGATACAGTAAGTGGTGGTGGTGGCTGTACATATTACAGGAGGGTGCAGCGTCTGCGTGCAGGGATACAGTAAGTGTGGTGGCTATACATATTACAGGAGGGTGCAGTGTCTGTGTGCGGGGATACAGTAAGTGGTGGTGGCTGTACATATTACAGGAGGGTGCAGTGTCTGTGTGCGGGGATACAGTAAGTGGTGGTGGCTATACATATTACAGGAGGGTGCAGCGTCTGTGTGCGGGATGCAGTAAGTGTGGTGGTGGCTATACATATTACAGGAGGGCGCATTGTCTGTGTGCGGGGATACAGTAAGTGTGGTGGTGGGGCTATACATATTACAGGAGGGTGCATTGTCTGTGTGCGGGGATACAGTAAGTGTGGTGGTGGCTGTACATATTACAGGAGGGCGCATTGTCTGTGTGCGGGGATACAGTAAGTGTGGTGGTCGCTGTACATATTACAGGAGGGTGCATTGTCTGTGTGCGGGGATACAGTAAGTGGTGGTGGCTATACATATTACAGGAGGGTGCATTGTCTGTGTGCGGGGATACAGTAAGTGGTGGTGGCTATACATATTACAGGAGGGTGCATTGTCTGTGTGCGGGGATGCAGTAAGTGTGGTGGCTATACATATTACAGGAGGGTGCATTGTCTGTGTGCGGGGATACAGTAAGTGGTGGTGGCTGTACATATTACAGGAGGGTGCATCGTCTGTGTGCGGGGATACAGTAAGTGTGGTGGCTATACATATTACAGGAGGGTGCATTGTCTGTGTGCGGGGATACAGTAAGTGTGGTGGTGGCTGTACATATTACAGGAGGGTGCATTGTCTGTGTGCAGGGATACAGTAAGTGGTGGTGGTGGCTGTACATATTACAGGAGGGTGCAGCGTCTGCGTGCAGGGATACAGTAAGTGTGGTGGCTGTACATATTGCAGGAGGGTGCATTGTCTGTGTGCGGGGATGCAGTAAGTGTGGTGGTGGCTGTACATATTACAGGAGGGTGCATTGTCTGTGTGCGCGGATGCAGTAAGTGTGGTGGTGGCTGTACATATTGCAGGAGGGTGCAGCGTCTGTGTGCGGGATGCAGTAAATGTGGTGGTGGCTGTACATATTACAGGAGGGTGCAGTGTCTGTGTGCGCGGATGCAGTAAGTGTGGTGGTGGCTGTACATATTGCAGGAGGGTGCAGTGTCTGTGTGCGCGGATGCAGTAAATGTGGTGGTGGCTGTACATATTGCAGGAGGGTGCAGTGTCTGTGTGCGGGATGCAGTGAGTGTGGTGGTGGCTGTACATATTGCAGGAGGGTGCAGTGTCTGTGTGCGGGATGCAGTGAGTGTGGTGGTGGCTGTACATATTGCAGGAGGGTGCAGTGTCTGTGTGCGGGATGCAGTGAGTGTGGTGGTGGCTGTACATATTGCAGGAGGGTGCAGCGTCTGTGTGCAGGGATGCAGTAAGTGTGGTGGTGGCTGTACATATTACAGGAGGGTGCATTGTCTGTGTGCGCGGATGCAGTAAGTGTGGTGGTGGCTGTACATATTGCAGGAGGGTGCAGCGTCTGTGTGCGGGATGCAGTAAATGTGGTGGTCGCTGTACATATTACAGGAGGGTGCAGTGTCTGTGTGCAGGGATACAGTAAGTGTGGTGGTGGCTGTACATATTACAGGAGGGTGCAGTGTCTGTGTGCAGGGATACAGTAAGTGTGGTGGTGGCTGTACATATTACAGGAGGGTGCATTGTCTGTGTGCGGGGATGCAGTAAGTGTGGTGGTGGCTGTACATATTACAGGAGGGTGCAGTGTCTGTGTGCGCGGATGCAGTAAGTGTGGTGGTGGCTGTACATATTGCAGGAGGGTGCAGTGTCTGTGTGCGCGGATGCAGTAAATGTGGTGGTGGCTGTACATATTGCAGGAGGGTGCAGTGTCTGTGTGCGGGATGCAGTGAGTGTGGTGGTGGCTGTACATATTGCAGGAGGGTGCAGTGTCTGTGTGCGGGATGCAGTGAGTGTGGTGGTGGCTGTACATATTGCAGGAGGGTGCAGTGTCTGTGTGCGGGATGCAGTGAGTGTGGTGGTGGCTGTACATATTGCAGGAGGGTGCAGCGTCTGCGCTCAGGGCTGCAGTAAGAGTGGTGGTGATGGCTGTACATATTGCAGGAGGGTGCAGGGTCTGCGCTCAGGGGCTTCAGTAAGTCTGGTGGTGGCTGTACATATTGCAGGAGGGTGCAGTGTCTGCGCTCAGGGGCTTCAGTATGTCTGGTGGTGGCTGTATATATTGCAGGAGGGTGCAGCGTCTGCGCTCAGGGCTGCAGTAAGAGTGGTGTGATGGCTGTACATATTGCAGGAGGGTGCAGCGTCTGCGCTCAGGGCTGCAGTAAGAGTGGTGTGATGGCTGTATATATTGCAGGAGGGTGCAGGGTCTGCGCTCAGGGCTGCAGTAAGAGTGGTGTGATGGCTGTATATATTGCAGGAGGGTGCAGGGTCTGCGCTCAGGGCTGCAGGAAGAGTGGTGTGATGGCTGTATATATTGCAGGAGGGTGCAGCGTCTGCGCTCAGGGCTGCAGGAAGAGTGGTGTTGATGGCTGTACATATTGCAGGA
This sequence comes from Crinia signifera, assembly GCF_055691185.1. Taxonomy (NCBI): domain Eukaryota; kingdom Metazoa; phylum Chordata; class Amphibia; order Anura; family Myobatrachidae; genus Crinia; species Crinia signifera. The sequence goes on along the minus strand of NC_139218.1, from coordinate 399,404,713 downwards.
GGGTGCAGTGTCTGCGCTCAGGGGCTTCAGTATGTCTGGTGGTGGCTGTACATATTGCAGGAGGGTGCAGTGTCTGCGCTCAGGGCTTCAGTATGTCTGGTGGTGGCTGTATATATTGCAGGAGGGTGCAGCGTCTGCGCTCAGGGCTGCAGTAAGAGTGGTGGTGATGGCTGTACATATTGCAGGAGGGTGCAGGGTCTGCGCTCAGGGGCTTCAGTATGTCTGGTGGTGGCTGTACATATTGCAGGAGGGTGCAGCGTCTGCGCTCAGGGCTGCAGTAAGAGTGGTGGTGATGGCTGTACATATTGCAGGAGGGTGCAGGGTCTGCGCTCAGGGCTGCAGGAAGAGTGGTGTGATGGCTGTATATATTGCAGGAGGGTGCAGCGTCTGCGCTCAGGGCTGCAGTAAGAGTGGTGGTGATGGCTGTACATATTGCAGGAGGGTGCAGGGTCTGCGCTCAGGGCTGCAGGAAGAGTGGTGTTGATGGCTGTACATATTGCAGGAGGGTGCAGTGTCTGCGCTCAGGGGCTTCAGTATGTCTGGTGGTGGCTGTACATATTGCAGGAGGGTGCAGGGTCTGTGCTCAGGGGCTTCAGTAAGTCTGGTGGTGGCTGTACATATTGCAGGAGGGTGCAGCGTCTGCGCTCAGGGCTGCAGTATGTCTGGTGGTGGCTGTACATATTGCAGGAGGGTGCTGTGCTCCACCTGGTAACCTTGTCTTCTCCTCTCTCCCAGCATGCCGAATGATGGGGATCTCAGCACGTGGAGATCCAGTAGCTCTCTGACCTCCGGGATCTCCAGCTCCAACAGCTACAGCGGCAACATGGACGACGGCGAATCCTCTGCTCCGCACTCCCAGGTCATCAAGGCGGGATGGCTGGACAAGAACCCGCCACAGGGGTGAGTGAGCACTCCACGTCCATCCCAGGGGTTCACCCCCCCTGATTCCTCCTCAAGTTATCTGTTGTTCCCAGTGACATCATTGAGCCATGAGGTGCAAGGTGCCTCATCTCTCCATGATGTCATTGGGTACGGCTGGAGAACTGATGGTCTGTGTGCCTCAGTATTCTGAATACTGGTCCAGCCCAGTGAGTGTCCCTATCCTGTGTTGCGGAGTAATACAAGACTAACACTGCTCCTCACCTCTGTGGGGGGAATTCACTAGATGGCGCCTGACATTCAGGAATTTCTCTGCTCCTCTCTCCGCCCGGTTCCTCCGGTACCTCCACCTCCCACACCGTGGTCTTGTCCAGCAGCTGAGATGGGAATTGCTGGCCCATGATCGCCATATTGTTCACTATACATGAGATTTCCAGCGAGCGCTCTCCTGGCAGTAGCGAGATGACTGAGCCTCAGGAGCGGTCACATCTGCCGGGGGGGGGGGGGTGGTGTTTGTACTTCACACTCCCGCACATCTGCACACACTTGCCTGGGCCCTGGTTTGGATTAGAGATTCCTCTTCCCACTGGGGATTTGTGTCTGACCACCACACCCAGCATCCTCCGTGAGACTCTGCAGCTGGCCTTCCTAGGAGTCTGCACAGGCCAGAAGTCCCAGCATTCCCGTTACTCCGTTCCTTACCTCGCTGCTCGTTCCCTTATTTCCAGCTCTCCTTATGTTCAGAATACATTATTCTATCAATGCTTTTCTTCTATTATGGCCACTGCGCTTGTTCAATAGGTTCCCCCATGTAAGCGAATCTTACATGACTGATCTAGGCTACTTACATGACTGATCGAGGCTACTTACATGACTGATCGGTAGGCTACTTACATGACTGATCGGTAGGCTACTTACATGACTGATTGGTAGGCTACTTACATGACTGATTGGTAGGCTACTTACATGACTGATCGAGGCTACTTACATGACTGATCGAGGCTACTTACATGACTGATCGAGGCTACTTACATGACTGATTGGTAGGCTACTTACATGACTGATCGAGGCTACTTACATGACTGATCGAGGCTACTTACATGACTGATTGGTAGGCTACTTACATGACTGATCGAGGCTACTTACATGACTGATCGAGGCTACTTACATGACTGATTGGTAGGCTACTTACATGACTGATAGAGGCTACTTACATGACTGATCGGTAGGCTACTTACATGACTGATTGGTAGGCTACTTACATGACTGATCGGTAGGCTACTTACATGACTGATCGAGGCTACTTACATGACTGATCGGTAGGCTACTTACATGACTGATCGGTAGGCTACTTACATGACTGATCGGTAGGCTACTTACATGACTGATCGAGGCTACTTACATGACTGATCGGTAGGCTACTTACATGACTGATCGAGGCTACTTACATGACTGATCGGTAGGCTACTTACATGACTGATCGAGGCTACTTACATGACTGATCGGTAGGCTACTTACATGACTGATCGGTAGGCTACTTACATGACTGATCGGTAGGCTACTTACATGACTGATCGAGGCTACTTACATGACTGATCGGTAGGCTACTTACATGACTGATCGAGGCTACTTACATGACTGATCGGTAGGCTACTTACATGACTGATCGAGGCTACTTACATGACTGATCGGTAGGCTACTTACATGACTGATCGGTAGGCTACTTACATGACTGATCGAGGCTACTTACATGACTGATCGAGGCTACTTACATGACTGATCGAGGCTACTTACATGACTGATCGGTAGGCTACTTACATGACTGATCGGTAGGCTACTTACATGACTGATCGAGGCTACTTACATGACTGATCGGTAGGCTACTTACATGACTGATCGGTAGGCTACTTACATGACTGATCGGTAGGCTACTTACATGACTGATCGAGGCTACTTACATGACTGATCGGTAGGCTACTTACATGACTGATCGGTAGGCTACTTACATGACTGATCGAGGCTACTTACATGACTGATCGAGGCTACTTACATGACTGATCGGTAGGCACACAGTTACTGTTTTTATGGGACAGTTTTAGTTTGTATGGAGCCAGGTATTAGTGTCACTGAGAGAGCTGTCGGTACTTGTTTCCTAGCACGGCGCCCACGATATTAAGTTGGATGGCATCGCATCGCATGCCATATGACCGCATGTGATGCGATGCGATTTTAAATTGTATAAGCCCCTACATGATTTTTAATTGTATAAGCACCCTAATGAGTGCTTACAATGTTAAATGCACCCCCACTATCAACGCCAACCCAAAGCGTGGCAAGTGCAGCGGTACGCGTCCTCTGACCTTTTCATACCCCCACTATCCACGTCGGTGTCGAGTTGATTTTAGATAGTGTGGCGAACGCACGCGTATTACTTTACATGTATTCCGCGTTCCCTTGCGGTGATCGGTGGCTCGCTGTGCTCGCCACACTATCTAAAATCAACTCCACGCCGACGTGGATAGTGGGGGTATGAAAAGGTCAGAGGTCCCTGAGAGATCTGTGTGCAGTTACTGGTGGCAGGTATCTCTGTCACTGAGAGATCTGTGTGCACTGACTCGTGCCAGGTATTAGTGTCACTGAGAGAGCTGTGCGCAATAACTCTTGTCTGGTGTTATTTTTACTGTGGTGGCTGTGCACAGTTACTGGTGTCAGGTATTGGTTTCACTGAGAGAGTTGTGCATTGGTGTCTGGTATTAGTGTTACTGAGAGAACTGTGTGCAGTGACTGATGTCAGATATTAGTGTCACAGAGAGCTGTGCATTGGTGTCTGGTATTAGTGTTACTGAGAGAACTGTGTGCAGTGACTGATGTCAGATATTAGTGTCACTGAGAGAGCTGTGCACAGTGACTGGTGTCGGGGATTAGTGTCCCTGAAAGACTGTGTGCAGTGTCAGGTATTGGTGTCACTGAGAGACTTTGTGCAGTGGCTGGTGTCGGGGATTAGTGTCACTGAGAGACTGTGTGCAGTGGCTGGTATTGGTGTCACTGAGAGCTCTGCACAGTGACTGGTGTAAGGTATTAGTGTTACTGTGTGAGCTGTGTGCACTGACTGCTGCCAAGTATTAGTGTCACTGAGAGAGCTGTGAAGTGACTGGTGTCAGGTCTTAGTATCACTGAGAGAGCTCTGCACAGTTACTGGTGTCAGGTATTAGTGTCACTGTGAAAGCTGTGCAGTGATTGGTGTCAGGTATTAATGTTACTGAGAGAGCTGTGCAGTAATTGGTGTCAGGTATTATCACTGAGAGAACTGTGCACAGTGACTGGGGTCAGGCGTTAATGTCACTGATAGAGCTGTGAACAGTGACGGGTGTATGGTTTTAATGTCTCTGAGAGAGATGTGCGAAGTAACTGGTGCCACTGAGAGAGCTGTGCACAATGACTGGTGTCAGGTATTAGTGTCACTGGGACAGCTGTGTGCAGTGATTGGTGTCAGGTATTAGTGTCACTGAGAGAGCTGTGCAGTGATTGGTGTCAGGTATTACTGTTACTGAGAGAGCTGTGCAGTGATTGGTGTCAGGTATTATTATCACTGAGAGAACTGTGCACAGTGTCAAGTATTAGTGTCACTGAGAGACTGTGCAGTGATAGGTGTCATTTATTAGTGTCACTAAGAGATCTTTGCGCAGTGACTGGGGTCAGGCGTTAATGTCACGGATAGAGCTGTGAACAGTGACGGGTGTATGGTATTAATGTCTCTGAGAGAGCTGTGCGAAGTAACTGGTGCCACTGAGAGAGCTGTGCACAATGACTGGTGTCAGGTATTAGTGTCACTGGGACAGCTGTATGCAGTGATTGGTGTCAGGTATTAGTGTCACTGGGACAGCTGTGTGCAGTGATTGGTGTCAGGTATTAGTGTTGCTGGGACAGCTGTGTGCAGTGATTGGTGTCAGGTATTAGTGTCACTGAGAGAACTGTTTGCAGTGACTGGTGCCAGGGATTAATGTCACTGAGAGCATTGCAGTGATTGGTTTCATTTATCAGTGTCACTGAGAGCTTTGCGCAGTGACTGGTGTCAGGCGTTAATATCACTTAGAGAGCTGTGCACCTTGACTGATGTCTGGTATTAATATCAATGATAGAGCTGTGAGCAGTAACTAGTGTTAATGAGAGAGCTTTGCAGTGACTGGTGCTATGTATTAGTGTTAATGAGAGAGCTGTGCAGTAACTGGTGTCAGGTATTAGTGTCACTGAGAGAGCTGTGTGCAGTTACTGGTAGGTATTAGGGTCACTAAGAGAGCAGTGCGCTGACTGGTGCCAGGTATTAGTGTCTCTGAGAGAGCTCTGCACAGTGGCTTGTGTCAGGTATTAGTGTCACTGAGAGAGCTGTGCACTGACTGATGCCAGGTATTCGTGTCACTGAGAGAGCTGTATGCAGTGTCTGGTGTCAGGTATTAGTGTCACTGAGAGAGCAGTGCGCTGATTGGTGCCAGGTATTAGTGTCTCAGAGAGCTCTGCACAGTGGCTTGTGTCAGGTATTAGGGTCACTGAGAGAGCAGTGCGCTGACTGGTGCCAGGTATTAGTGTCTCTGAGAGAGCTCTGCACAGTGGCTTGTGTCAGGTATTAGTGTCACTGAGAGAGCTGTGCACTGACTGATGCCAGGTATTCGTGTCACTGAGAGAGCTATATGCAGTGTCTGGTGTCAGGTATTAGTGTCACTGAGAGAGCTGTGCACTGACTGATGCCAGGTATTCATGTCACTGAGAGAGCTGTATGCAGTGTCAGGTATTACTGTCACTGAGAGAGCAGTGCGCTGATTGGTGCCAGGTATTAGTGTCTCAGAGAGCTCTGCACAGTGGCTTGTGTCAGGTATTAGGGTCACTGAGAGAGCAGTGCGCTGACTGGTGCCAGGTATTAGTGTCTCTGAGAGAGCTCTGCACAGTGGCTTGTGTCAGGTATTAGTGTCACTGAGAGAGCTGTGCACTGACTGATGCCAGGTATTCGTGTCACTGAGAGAGCTGTATGCAGTGTCTGGTGTCAGGTATTAGTGTCACTGAGAGAGCAGTGCGCTGATTGGTGCCAGGTATTAGTGTCTCAGAGAGCTCTGCACAGTGGCTTGTGTCAGGTATTAGTGTCACTGAGAGAGCTGTGCACTGACTGATGCCAGGTATTCGTGTCACTGAGAGAGCTGTATGCAGTGTCAGGTATTAGTGTCACTGCGAGAGCTGTATGCAGTGACTGGTGTCATGTATTAGTGTCACTGAGAGCTGTGCAGTAACTGGTGCCAGGTATTGGTGTCACTGAGAGAGCTTTATGCAGTGACTGGTGTCATGTATTAGTGTCACTGAGAGCTGTGAAGTAACTGGTGTCATGTATTAGTGTCACTGAGAGAGTTGGAGAGCTGTGCAGTGACTTGTGCCAGGTATTACTGTCACGCTGAGAGCTGTGCTGTGACTGGTGTCAGGTATTAGTGTCACTGAGAGATCTGTGCAGTGACTGCTTCCAGGTATTACTATCACTGAGAGAGCTGTGCAGTGACTGGTGCCTGGTTTTAGTGTCATTGAGAGAGCTGTGCAGTGACTGGTGCCAGGTATTACTGTCAATGAGAGATCTGTGCAGTTACTGGTGTCAGATATTAGTGTCACTGAGAGAGCTGTGCAGTGACTGGTTCCAGGTATTAGTGTCACTGAGAGAGCTGTGCACTGACTGGTGCCTGGTATTAGTGTCATTGAGAGAGCTGTACACTGGCTGGTGCCAGGTATTAGTGTCACTGAGAGCTGTGCAGTGACTGGTGTTAGTGTAACTGAGAGAGCTGTGCACTGACTAGTGCCAGGTATTATTGTTACTGAGAGAGCTGTGCAGTGACTGGTGCCAGGTATTACTGTTACTGATAGAGCTGTGCAGTGACTGGTTCCAGGTATTAGTGTCACTGAGAGAGCTGTGCACTGGCTGGTGCCAGGTATTAGTGTCACTGAGAGAGCTGTGCAGTGATTGGTGTCAGGTATTAGTGTCACTGAGAGAGCTGTGCAGTGATTGGTGTCAGGTATTAGTGTCACTGAGAGAGCTGTGCAGTGACTGGTGCCAGGTATTAGTGTCACTGAGAGAGCTGTGCAGTGATTGGTGTCAGGTATTAGTGTCACTGAGAGAGCTGTGCAGTGATTGGTGTCAGGTATTAGTGTCACTGAGAGAGCTGTGCAGTGATTGGTGTCAGGTATTAGTGTCACTGAGAGAGCTGTGCAGTGATTGGTGTCAGGTATTACTGTTACTGATAGAGCTGTGCTGTGACTGGTGCCAGGTATTAGTGTCACTGAGAGCTGTGCAGTGACTGGTGTTAGTGTCACTGAGAGAGCTGTGCACTGACTAGTGCCAGGTATTAGTGTTACTGAGAGAGCTGTGCAGTGATTGGTGTCAGGTATTACTGTTACTGATAGAGCTGTGCAGTGACTGGTGCCAGGTATTACTGTTACTGATAGAGCTGTGCAGTGACTGGTTCCAGGTATTAGTGTCACTGAGAGAGCTGTGCACTGGCTGGTGCCAGGTATTAGTGTCACTGAGAGAGCTGTGCAGTGATTGGTGTCAGGTATTAGTGTCACTGAGAGAGCTGTGCAGTGATTGGTGTCAGGTATTAGTGTCACTGAGAGAGCTGTGCAGTGACTGGTGCCAGGTATTAGTGTCACTGAGAGAGCTGTGCAGTGATTGGTGTCAGGTATTAGTGTCACTGAGAGAGCTGTGCAGTGATTGGTGTCAGGTATTAGTGTCACTGAGAGATCTGTGCAGTGACTGCTTCCAGGTATTACTATCACTGAGAGAGCTGTGCAGTGACTGGTGCCTGGTTTTAGTGTCATTGAGAGAGCTGTGCAGTGACTGGTGCCAGGTATTACTGTCAATGAGAGATCTGTGCAGTTACTGGTGTCAGATATTAGTGTCACTGAGAGAGCTGTGCAGTGACTGGTTCCAGGTATTAGTGTCACTGAGAGAGCTGTGCACTGACTGGTGCCTGGTATTAGTGTCATTGAGAGAGCTGTACACTGGCTGGTGCCAGGTATTAGTGTCACTGAGAGCTGTGCAGTGACTGGTGTTAGTGTCACTGAGAGAGCTGTGCACTGACTAGTGCCAGGTATTAGTGTTACTGAGAGAGCTGTGCAGTGATTGGTGTCAGGTATTACTGTTACTGATAGAGCTGTGCAGTGACTGGTGCCAGGTATTACTGTTACTGATAGAGCTGTGCAGTGACTGGTGCCAGGTATTAGTGTCACTGAGAGAGCTGTGCAGTGACTGGTGCCAGGTATTAGTGTCACTGAGAGAGCTGTGCAGTGATTGGTGTCAGGTATTAGTGTCACTGAGAGAGCTGTGCAGTGATTGGTGTCAGGTATTACTGTTACTGATAGAGCTGTGCTGTGACTGGTGCCAGGTATTAGTGTCACTGAGAGAGCTGTGCTGTGATTGGTGTCAGGTATTAGTGTCACTGAGAGAGCTGTTCAGTCCGCCATGACTTATTCCTCCTCTCCTTTTTTCTAGGTCATACATCTTCCAGCGGCGGTGGGTGAGGCTGGACGCAGACTTCCTCCGGTACTATGACAGCGAGAAGGTAAGTCAGAGTGTCAGCGTACGCAGGAGAGGTGCACTTAGTGTCACACAGCAGTTATTGTTTATTACTTCATATTATAATGTCCTAGTCGCCTGGAATGGCCTGTTCTCTGCAATCTGCACCTGTTACCTGCTACGTGCAGGGGGGTATCTGCCGCCCATATTTCATTAATTCAGCATCTGGCTGCCATTTTGAGGGCATCATGAATGTTTGTAAGAAATGGTGGCATCACTGAGGTATGATTGGCTATGTACCTGCGGATATTGGCCCCTCCCACACAATGGCCGCCTCCCCTTTCAGCAGTAATGGGCACATTTAGAACATGTGTGAATGAGGGTTTCAGCCGCTCCAAAAAATGTAATATTCCCCAAATTAGAGATAAAAAGTGCCAACCAATCAGCTGCTATCGTTATTCTAGCACAGCCCATAACACGACTGACTGGCTGCAACTTTACCTCTCTCCAAGAACTGATAAATCCCCCCCATAATGTGACAGATCTGTGGCCTGTTTTCTCTGTTACCCAGGACATGTACTCCAAGCGGTTCATAAAGTCCAGCTTCATAACTAAGGTGGCTTCCACGGGGGACCAGAAGTTCGAAGTCACCACCTTGAACAGGACCTTCACGTTCCGGGCGGAGAGCGATGGTGAGCGGACATGTCGGGGGTTGGGAGGTCCTTCGTTCTTCTCTGTCTGTATGGATAACACCTCTGTGTCGCTATGTCTATGGATAGAACGTTGTGTTATTGATCTTGTATCTCTGCTTGTTTACCGGCAGCGGAGAGGAATGACTGGGTGAAGGCTTTCCAGCAGGTGTTGGTGGACAGGACAGGCAAGCCGCCCGGCGGTGCATCGGAGAACGTGGAGAAGTGCGGCCTCCTGGAGATGAAGGGCTGTAAGCCCAAGATGTTTGTGGTGGTTGCCTCGGATAAAGTCTACCTCTACAAGAACCATGAGGTTAGTAGGAGGCGAGGTGACGGCAGGTCAGGCGAGAGGTCCTGCAGATGCTGGGTGTTAGGAGCTGCCATGCAGGACATGTACCAGGGCTAAAAGTGGTCCGGGAGAGGTGGTGGCACTCCTTTCCCCTAACACGACCCCCTCCCCCCTCCTCATTTGGCAGAGCCTAGACCAGTGCCAGGGAATTTGTGCCCTACCTCCCACAATGGCATAATGGTAGTGGCGTGGTCACACAATAGTAACGGCAATTACAACACACAGTAGCACAATCGTATGGGTGTGGTATGGCGCTCCAACAAGGGGATCCCAGGGGGTCATTATACCGACGTCAGAATCCTGATTGCCGGTGCTCCGACAGGGGGGCGAGCACAAAGAAGCCCCTTGCAGCTGCTCAATGCCCCGTGTCCCTCCAGCTGCTCTGTACCCCGTGTCCCTCCAGCTGCTCTGTGCCCCGTGTCCCTCCAGCTGCTCCATGTCCTGTGTCCCTCCTGCTGCTCCGTGTCCTGTGTCCCTCCAGCTGCTCCGTGCCCCGTGTCCCTCCAGCTGCTCCGTGCCCCGTGTCCCTCCAGCTGCTCCGTGCCCCGTGTCCCTCCAGCTGCTCCGTGCCCCGTGTCCCTCCAGCTGCTCCGTGCCCCGTGTCCCTCCAGCTGCTCCGTGCCCCGTGTCCTATCAGCTGCTCCGTGCCCCGTGTCCCTCCAGCTGCTCCGTGCCCCGTGTCTCTCCAGCTGCTCCGTGCCACGTGTCCCTCCAGCTGCTCCGTGCCCCGTGTCCCTCCAGCTGCTCCGTGCCCCGTGTCCCTCCAGCTGCTCCGTGCCCCGTGTCCCTCCAGCTGCTCCGTGCCCCGTGTCCCTCCAGCTGCCCCGTGTCCCTCCAGCTGCTCCGTGCCCCGTGTCCCTCCAGCTGCTCCGTGCCCCGTGTCCCTCCAGCTGCTCCGTGCCCCGTGTCCCTCCAGCTGCTCCGTGCCCCGTGTCCCTCCAGCTGCTCCGTGCCCCGTGTCCCTCCAGCTGCTCCGTGTCCCTCCAGCTGCCCCGTGTCCCTCCAGCTGCTCCGTGCCCCGTGTCCCTCAAGCTGCTCCGTGCCCCGTGTCCCTCCAGCTGCTCCGTGCCCCGTGTCCCTCCAGCTGCTCCGTGCCCCGTGTCCCTCCAGCTGCTCCGTGCCCCGTGTCCCTCCAGCTGCTCCGTGCCCCGTGTCCCTCCAGCTGCTCCGTGTCCCTCCAGCTGCCCCGTGTCCCTCCAGCTGCTCCGTGCCCCGTGTCCCTCCAGCTGCTCCGTGCCCCGTGTCCCTCCAGCTGCTCCGTGCCCCGTGTCCCTCCAGCTGCTCCGTGCCCCGTGTCCCTCTAGCTGCTGCGTGCCCCGTGTCCCTCCAGCTGTTCCATGCAGGGTTTGAAAAATGACAGTTGGGTGCTGATTTTCTGGTTGTTAATCACTTTCTACTTGAAGCTTGGTACCTCTGGCCCTTTGTTTGTCTTCTCGTTCCTGTCGGCAATCAGGGGTACAGTGACTTCTTATAGAGCAGACATGCGCTGACATGGCGCCCCCTGCAGAGCCATATAACCGGAGCGGTGGGTCTCTCTCCCTGCACAGGACTTCGTATCAGGCGTTGGAATAACCTGCATCGACATGAACGTCGGCAGTGTGAAAGAAGTGGACAGGAGAAGCTTTGACCTGACGACACCATACAAGACCTTCTGGTGAGGGGACCCAGCCTGCCAAATGGATACGGTCATTATGTGGACAATGAAGGTCGACATATATTAGGTCGACCACAACAGGTTGACAGAGCTTAGGTCGACACATCAAATAGGTCGACATGGCTATTTTTTTGAGCCGACATGTGCCGCCAGGCGGTATTTCACACCCCGCCATCCACTAGGGTGTGGAGGGAGAGTGTATCAGTGTACCGCGTCCCCTCGCATGGCGAGCTGCACAATTATATTCTCGGCACTATTATATTAATAGTGCAGAGAATATAATTGCGCAGCTCGCCATGCGAGGAGACGCGGTACACTGATACGATGTCTGGGTTAACTTACGTCAAAATTTCGGACAAGTTAAAAAAATAAATAAAGATCACGTCAACCTTTTGACTGTTGACTTTCCCATTGTCTACTTATTTTATGTGTCGACCTTCATACAGTTTAGCCTATGACAGTTTAGTCTACAGCAAGTTGGTCGACAAGCGATGGGTCGACACCGTTAAATCGACATGGGGATAGGTCGGCATGATTCTAGGTCAACATGGGTCAAGGTTGATATGGGTTTAGGTCGACAGGTCATTAGGTCGAGAGGGTCTAGGTTGACAGTCAAAAGGTCGACATGGGGTTTCCCACTGTTTTTTGAGCCGACGTGTGCCGACAGGCGGTATTTCATGCCCTACCATCCACTGGTCGTGGTAAGAGAATAAAATAGCGTGCCGAGTGTAGCGATGCACCGAGCCCGAAGCATGGCGAGCGAAGCGAGGGGATGCGGTGCACTGGAAGCTATGTCCATGTCGACTGTGTTGACATTCGGTAAAAAAAAAACGGTGAAAAACCCCATGTCGACCTTTTGACTGTCAACCTTTTGACTGTCAACCTAAATCCTGACGACATTGCTTGTGTCGACCTAGACGATGTCAATCTAAAACTGTCGACTTTTCCCCATGTCGACCCAACGCTTTTCGACCAACTTGCTGTAGACCATACGATCCCAACCCTACACGCCTTCCACCCAGACGCTGGGTAACAGAGGTGACGTTTCCTCTATATATAGAATTTGTCACCTCAGGAGACTTTGGACCTTCAGATAAGAATAATCCAGGTCACCGCACAGAGATTGTTATACCCTTAATTATCACACACGCTGTTTACTCTGTACGTCATTACAGGCGCGCGTTGCTCCGTCTGCGCCTGTGAGTGCGACACACATTGTGTAAGGGCCGGGGACTTGTCGTGTTGTGTGACTGCATTGCTCCGTGTGCGCCTGTGTGAGTGCGACACACACTGTGTAAGGGCCGGGGACTTGTCGTGTTGTGTGACTGCATTGCTCCGTGTGCGCCTGTGTGAGTGTGACACACACTGTGTAAGGACTTGTCGTGTTGTGTGACTGCATCGCTCCGTGTGCGCCTGTGTGAGTGACACACACTGTGTAAGGACTTGTCGTGTTGTGTGACTGCATCGCTCCGTGTGCGCCTGTGTGAGTGTGACACACACTGTGTAAGGACTTGTCGTGTTGTGTGACTGCATCGCTCCGTGTGCGCCTGTGTGAGTGTGACACACACTGTGTAAGGACTTGTCGTGTTGTGTGACTGCATCGCTCCGTGTGCGCCTGTGTGAGTGTGACACACACTGTGTAAGGACTTGTCGTGTTGTGTGACCGCAGTGCTCCGTGTGCGCCTGTGTGAGTGCGACACACACTGTGTAAGGGCCAGGGACTTGTCGTGTTGTCTGACTGCATCGCTCCGTGTGCGCCTGTGTGATTGTGACACACACTGTGTAAGGGCCGGGGACTTGTCGTGTTGTGTGACTGCATTGCTCCGTGTGCGCCTGTGTGAGTGTGACACACACTGTGTAAGGACTTGTCGTGTTGTGTGACTGCATCGCTCCTTGTGCGCCTGTGTGAGTGTGACACACACTGTGTAAGGACTTGTTGTGTTGTGTGACTGCATCGCTCCGTGTGCGCCTGTGTGAGTGTGACACACACTGTGTAAGGACTTGTCGTGTTGTGTGACCGCAGTGCTCCGTGTGCGCCTGTGTGAGTGCGACACACACTGTGTAAGGGCCAGGGACTTGTCGTGTTGTGTGACTGCATCGCTCCGTGTGCGCCTGTGTGATTGTGACACACACTGTGTAAGGGCCTGGGACTTGTCGTGTTGTGTAACCAGGCTAAGTCATATGAATACCCCTAGGGACAAACCTCCTCTCGTGTCCCCAGTTTTATAGCAGACAGCGAGCAGGAGCGCGGCGACTGGGCCGAAACCATGATGCAGTCGGTGGCCGAAGCCCTTTCCAACTTTGAAGTAGCCAATAGGATCTGGTCGGTGGAAGCGAACAGGCGCTGTGCGGATTGTGACGCTCCGAACCCGGACTGGGCCTCAGTCAATCTCTGTGTCGTCATTTGTAAGAAGTGCGCAGGTAAGACCGGTGTCATCCATGTTGGTCAGCCATATTGTCTTCTGAACCACTAAGACGTTGTGCCTCAGCGAGGTTATTTGTAGCTTGTGAATGGATTGGCTGAATATTGGGTCAGGCACAAAATGGCCGCCTCGTGGATTGTACAGGTGATACGGCATTATGACGCAGGGACATAACGGCGTTATTCTGTTTCCTAGGCGAACACCGCAGCCTTGGGCCGAGTGTCAGCAAAGTGCGGAGTCTCAAGATGGACAACAAGGTCTGGACGGAGGAACTGATACAGGTATTATACGTGTGCGTTATGGGGCTCATGTCGTAGTCCCGAATTCCATGCTGCATGTAATTCTTCCTCCTGTATTCCCTGGGGCGGCCCTGTGCCTATCCGCTCGCTAGCTAGGCAGGGAGTATACTCGGAATCGGGCCCATAGTACCATCATGGTTTTTTTGTGGTCAGATTCATTGTTATTATATGTTCACAAATGTGTCTTAATACGTTATTGCTGCAGCCGCATCAAACAGCCCCTCCCAGTGCGCCAGGTCCCGTGTGACGCTTCCTGCCGGGCGTCTTTTTACATCTTTTTGGTCTGAAAGTGAAACATGAAGTTGCAGCACCCGATATATCTATACCCGCTATATACCCGATGCCCAATATGTCTGTAACTGGCTGTGCGTACAGGTACCGCCGACACAGCTGGGCGTGCAACTGCCACTGCCTGGGCGACATATCGAGATGCTGTCGGCACGGCATCTGATCCGCCAACATGTCGTCCCTGTGTGTACCCAGCTGAATCAGTTGACGGGTCCTGTCAGAGTCACACAGGGTTATAATTATATGAGGGCACACCTCTAGCCCCATGAACCCAGGGAGAGGGTGCAGCTAGCCCCTTGGCATGATCATGCTACCCGCTTTAGCACTGGGTGCAGTCAGTGGTGTAGCTAGGTGTCACGGTAACCGAAGCAAGGGCATGTTCCCCCCCCCCCCCCAATTTGTAGTAGGTGGGGCTCTTGTGCGGCGAAAAGGGGACTCGGCCTAACATTATACCACACACCGTAATGCCCAGTGCACATAAAGCCACATGCCGTAATGCCAGTTACACATAAGGCCACTCATGATGCCCATTACATGCTATATAACACACCGTAATGCCCATGACATACTATATAACACCGTAATGCCCATTACATACTATATAACACACCATAATGCCCATTACATACTATATAACACACCGTAATGCCCATTACATACTATATAACACACCGTAATGCCCAATACATACTATATAACACACCGTAATGCCCAATACATACTATATAACACACCGTAATGCCCATTACATACTATATAACACACCGTAATGCCCATTACATGCTATATAACACACCATAATGCCCATTACATACTATATAACACACCGTAATGCCCATTACATACTATATAACACACCGTAATGCCCAATACATACTATATAACACACCGTAATGCCCATTACATACTATATAACACACCGTAATGCCCATTACATGCTATATAACACACCGTTATGCCCATTACATACTATATAACACACCGTAATGCCCATGACATACTATATAACACACAGTAATGCCCATTACATACTATATAACACACCGTAATGCCCATTACATACTATATAACACATCGTAATGCCATGACATACTATATAACACATCGTAATGCCATGACATACTGTATAACACACCGTAATGCCCATTACATACTATATAACACACCGTAATGCCCATTACATACTATATAACACACCGTAATGCCCATTACATACTATATAACACACCGTAATGCCCATGACATACTATATAACACCGTAATGCCCATTACATACTATATAACACACCGTAATGCCCATTACATACTAAATAACACACCGTAATGTCCATCACATACTATATAACACACCGTAATGCCCATTACATACTATATAACACACCGTAATGCCCATTACATACTATATAACACACCGTAATGCCCATGACATACTATATAACACCGTAATGCCCATTACATACTATATAACACACCGTAATGCCCATTACATACTAAATAACACACCGTAATGCCCATTACATACTATATAACACACCGTAATGCCCATTACATACTATATAACACACAGTAATGCCCATTACATACTATATAACACACCGTAATGCCCATTACATACTATATAACACACCGTAATGCCCATGACATACTATATAACACACAGTAATGCCCATTACATACTATATCACACACCGTAATGCCCATTACATACTATATAACACATCGTAATGCCATGACATACTGTATAACACACCGTAATGCCCATTACATACTATATAACACACTGTAATGCCCATTACATACTATATAACACACCGTAATGCCCTTTACATACTATATAACACACCGTAATGCCCATTACATACTATATAACACACCGTAATGCCCATTACATACTATATAACACACCGTAATGCCCATTGCATACTATATAACACACCGTAATGCCCATTACATACTATATAACACAATGTAATGCCCATTACATACTATATAACACAGCGTAATGCCCATTACATACTATATAACACACCGTAATGCCCATTACATACTATATAACACACTGTAATGCCCATTACATACTATATAACACACCGTAATGCCCATTACATACTATATAACACACCGTAATGCCCATTACATACTATATAACACACCGTAATGCCCATTACATACTATATAACACACCGTAATGCCCATTACATACTATATAACACTCCGCAATGCCCATTACATACTATATAACAAACTGTAATGCCCATTACATACTATATAACAAACTGTAATGCCCATTACATACTATATAACACACCAAAATGCCCATAACATACTATATAACACACCGCAATGCCCATTACATACTATATAACACACCGTAATGCCCATTACATACTATATAACACACCGTAATGCCAATTACATACTATATAACACACCGTAATGCCCATTACATACTATATAACACACCGTAATGCCCATTACATACTATATAACACACCGTAATGCCCATTACATACTATATAACACACCGTAATGCCCATTACATACTATATAACACACCGTAATGCCCATTACATACTATATAACACACCGTAATGCCCATTACATACTATATAACACACCGTAATGCCCATTACATACTATATAACACACCGCAATGCCCATGACATACTATATAACACACCGTAATGCCCATTACATACTATATAACACACCGTAATGCCCATTACATACTATATAACACACCGTAATGCCCATTACATACTATATAACACACTGTAATGCCCATTACATACTATATAACACACCGTGATGCCCATTACATACTATATAACACACCATAATGCCCATTACATACTATATAACATACCGTAATGCCCATCACGTACTATATAACACACCGTAATGCCCATTACATACTATATAACACACCGTAATGCCCATTACATACTATATAACACACTGTAATGCCCATTACATACTATATAACACACCGTAATGCCCATCACATACTATATAACACCGTAATGCCCATTGCACATCTGACACATAAGTGGCACTTACCTACATGCTCATTACTAGGAACTTCATGCTCATTGCCAAGGGGGACTTAAATTGCTCGTTGCCAAGGGGGACTTAAATTGCTCGTTGCCAAGGGGGGATGCAGTCCAGCAGCCAATGCTTCTGATTGGCTGCTGGACCGCAAGCGCCTATTGGCTAGCGGTCCAGCGGGGGACTCCCTCTCCAGCCGGGCACAGCGGGAAGGGGAGGGCAGAGTAGCCTGCGGCAGAGTGTAGGGCTCCGGCGCCCTGTGATATTTCGGAGCTCGGGCTCCGCCCAAGCTACGCCGCTGGGTGCAGTATCAGACCGTATTCCCTGTGTGAGGCATTTGCACTCCTTGGGGGTTCTACTGAAGATACTCAACCAATCAGATTCTATCTAATATCCTCTAGAAGATGCTAAATAAATAAGGAGCCAATCAGAGATCCAAGATCACCCACCAATATCTAAAGCAGGTCTGGCCAATCTGTGGCTCTCCAGATGTTGTCAAACTACAAATCCCATCATGTCTTGCCACAGTTTTGCTATAAGGGAGTGTTAAAACTGTGGAAAGGCATGCTGGGATTTGTAGTTTCACAACATATGGGAGCCACAGGTTGGCCTGTCCTGATATACAGGAACTCGTTTCTAATTGCTGCACCTCAGGCCAAAAGGACAATGATTGGAAATCACGGGTGACATTCTATGGTATGAGATAAAAGCGCACTTTTTTATCTCGCTCCACATCGCTGCTCTTCGCACTTTCTGAAATCGCATTTTTTAGTAATACATCGCATATTTAATGGGATGCGATTTGGAGGCTGAAAAGTGCGATGTAGTGCGATTTGCGGCGAAGTGGTGCGATTTTATGACACATAAAAGTGCGATTTCTTCCGCCGGTCATGTGTGAGTTTTGGACAAACCAGAGTGCGATTTACAAGACTGTCTCTGCATGACTAAGAACCCCCTAACCTATTGGGCCACCTCTGTCCCCTCCATTATGCATCACACCCCCTATATAAAGGAGCATGGAGAGGAGCAGTGGCAGTGTGAGCAGAGGAAGAGGTGTTGGTGGCAGAGAGAGGAGTGGCAGAGGGCTGAGTGCCTCAGAATATAGGCGTCATGGCAGTTCCCAGGAAAGCCTGCAACTACACTTAGGATTTTGAGATGAGCATCACATACCACCTGTACGTTCAAAGAGTGCCGCCCACGCCGATTGACATAGACGTATCCCCGCACGTGCGGTGCCCTAATCCCAATGTGTGTGCAGTCTATAGCTCCCAGCACGTGAGGGAATGCTGAGAGTCTATAGAAAGCCACCTTGGGGTCCTGCCACTCTGACTCTGAACTGGGGAATCTTATGTATGTCCGCCACAACTTCTTTAAAGCAAGTAAAACTTGAGTAAAATGCTTAGAGAAAGTGGCCTGTGATACCCCCAAGGCCCATGAGGTCACAGACTGAGTGGAGCCTGTTGCCAAATAGTAGAGGGCACACATTAATTTGTGCAGGCCAGACACTGCATAGTTGCCTCCCCCAAAAGGGTCCAAATCATCTCTCACCTGCTCATATAAGTCCAACAGGTTAATGCGGTTCAGCCTAAACATCCCCACAACCTGTTGATCCGAGAGGGAGTCCAGGTACAGCCGAGCACGATACATACGTGGGGTACGCAGTAGTCGGGGGGCTACCTGGATCTGGTGTGCAGCTTCCTCCCTCCTGCGCAGCTCCTCCCAATGGGCCACATCACAAATAAGCAACTCCAAACCACTCTGCAAAATCTCCATGTCTCAAACCCTCACAGGTGTCCTTAATGATGTTGGGGTATATGTAGGGGTGTTTCTGAGTGAAATTGAGGGCACCTGTGCTGAAATTAACCATTTGTGCACTTGACCAAAGTGCACAAATGCCTGGTCTGAAAAAAGTGCGATTATTAGACACCTTAAAAGTGCGATTTATGAAAACTGATTTTTTTTCCCCACACTTTCAGTCTGCATGAGTTATCGCACATAATATGCGATATCCGTCCCTTAGCGCATCCTATTAAAAATGCGATTTCAAGGAAAAATGCGATGTCGCCATTTTTTTTACTAATATTCACCAAAAAACACACATCTCATCCCATAGAATGTCACCCCACATTCTTCTTACAACATAGCATTCTATCTCCAAATGGGGATCCGGTTATGGGCAACAGTCAGTACGTCTGCCATTATGAGTTCACATGCGTTATGTTGACAGGGGCAATATTTCGACGCAAGTAAATTATCAATATGGCAATATTCAAGACAAGGGTGGGTTTTTACTTTGTCATATTTTAGGTTGACAAGGACAATACTGTTTGTAGACGCAAGTGAAAAGTCATAATAATCAACCTGCTCAGGTGTCAACCTGAAAAACTCATGTCGATATTTCCCTTGTCGGGACCAGTAGGATTTGCCTTCAACTGAATTACTCTTGATTACTTGGCCAACACAGTTATACCGACACGGTGTAAATACCGATGGTCAATATACTGGCACATACACAATGCCGAACATGTTAAAATACCGATGCTTTGGCCTCGGTGCCTCGCTGCTATTGTTATGTTTTGGCCTCGGTGCCTCCCTGAGCTCGCCATGCTTTGGTCTCGGTGTCTCCCTGAGCTCGCCATGCTTTGGCCTCGGTGCCTCCCTGAGCTCGCCATGCTTTGGCCTCGGTGCTATAGTTATGCTTTGTTCTTGGTGCCTTGGTGCCTCCCTGCACTCACCATGCTTTGGCCTCGGTGCTTCGCTGAGCTGGCCATGCTTTGACCTCGGTGCCTCCCTGCACTCACCATGCTTTGGCCTCGGTGCTTCGCTGAGCAGACCATGCTTTAGCCTCGGTGCTTCGCTTAGCTGGCCATGCTTTGACCTCGGTGCCTCCCTGCACTCGCCATGCTTTGGCCTCGGTGCCTCGCTGAGCTCGCCATGCTTTGACCTCAGTGCCTCCCTGCACTCGCCATGCTTTGGCCTCGGTTCCTCCCTGCACTAGCCATGCTTTGGCCTTGCTGTCTCGCTGCTATTGTTATGCTTTGTTCTTGGTGCCTCCCTGCACTCGCCATGCTTTGGCCTCGGTGCCTCGCTGAGCTCGCCATGCTTTGACCTCGGTGCCTCCCTGCACTCGCCATGCTTTGGCCTCGGTGCCTCGCTGAGCTCGCCATGCTTTGGCCTCGGTGCCTCCCTGCACTCGCCATGCTTTGGCCTTGGTGCCTCCCTGCACTTACCATGCACAGCGTCTCGCTGCGCTCGCCATGCTTTGACCTCGGTGCCTCCCTGCACTCGCCATGCTTTGGCCTCGGTGCCTCGCTGAGCTCGCCATGCTTTGGCCTCGGTGCCTCCCTGCACTCGCCATGCTTTGGCCTTGGTGCCTCCCTGCACTCGCCATGCACAGCGTCTCGCTGCGCTCGCCATGTTTCATGCACGGTGCCTCACTGTGTTCACCATGCTTTGGGCACCGTGCCTCACTTTGATCACTATGCTTTGGGCACAGTGCCTTGCTGCGCTCACCATGCTTCGGACATGGTGCCTTGCTGCGCTCGCTATGTTTGGGTACGATACCTTGCTGTGTTCGCCATGCTTCGGACATGGTGCCTTGCTGCGCTCGCCATGTTTGGGCACGGTGCCTCCCTGCGCTCACCATGCTTTGGGCACAGTGCCTCGCTTCACGTTGGTTTTTCAAAAGAAATCACGAAAAACTGTATTTTGTATTATTTGTGTCATTATTTTGAGTGTCGGCCGTGATTGTGTCGGTGTTTACTTGTCAGTATGTTGGTATACTGTCAGTGCTTCCATTGTCTGTGGTGTGTGTCGGTATATTGTCCATTGGCATTGCTTTTGAGGATTCTGTCAATCAGAATCCCTTCCGTAGGCAACCTAACTACATGCCTCCATGTCAACTTTTTGCTTGCATCAACCTTTTGTCAACGTCGACCTACTGACTGTCTATTTCGATGTCTTTCTCCCTGAATACATGTTGTATGCGATGGCAGCATTTTGTCATTTCCCAGCCCGCCCCAGCTGCGAGCAGGACAGCCAGGAAGGGGTTAACCCGCCCTGACAACGTCCATGCTGTGGAATGTTCTTTGTCTGCGCTGCGCTCCGCCCCAGTGCCCGGGACTCCGCCAACTTTCCCTGATCAGCTGATGTTTGTGTTGGACGGTCTAGCATCACACACAGATAACCTGACTAGGTGTCTATATATTGCAGTGTGTGTGTGTGTCCTGTGATTGTGTAATGTGTATAGTATACAGCAGAGGCCTCCGTCACGGTTACACGCGAAGCGCTGCAAGTTTACGCAGGTATCGCCCTCATTTATCGCACACAAAAGCAGATACACAAAGCGACAACATGACATCAATAACACCTCACACAATTATACAGGAAGGACAGATCCGTGAGGGCACAACTAAACACACAGAGCACCCGAGGCCCTGGGGCACACAATGTACAATTCTGATTTGTGCTGTCACATTTCTCTGCGCACTGACATGGAGGACAGATATGGACATTTCTAGGGGGTGATTCGGTTGTGGTGCGGGCCCGGTGCAGGGTGTCTATAGGAATGGGTGTTTATTGGAGCTATTCAGTTGTTAGCATTTTATGCGGCTGCCCACTTCTGGTGATAGTAATATGTACGGGTATTGCTTGGGTGAATTAAAGCTTTGGATTGGTCGCTTTGGGCACCTCTGGAGCTAATGGACATCTGATTGGAGCAACAATTAAATTGATCTGATAGACGACCAGTCGCATAAACGCCCAACAGGGGGCTTGCGCCACAATTGAATCGCCTCCTAAAAGTTGTTTTCTAGTGGCCGCTGCCACTTTAATTCCCTCCATTAAGGTGAGGAGCAATAGCCTATTATATAACGCCTCTGTTATACACCGTTATGTGTTGTATATAGCAGTCTTCCCATAATTCAGTGTGGCATGCCGTAATGTGTAACTACATTATGGACGTGATAAATAGGGGATTCATATATGAAATTGGATATACAGGCGCATAACGGGGGAGGGGGGTGTGGGGCGTCTTACTCAATCCCTTTAAGTCATTAGTGAATATGAGCGCATGAGCAGTAATGGGATTAGGTGCAGAAGCTGTCTGGCCCGTGTCACTGTGCGGCTGTCCACCGCTCTCAGCTTGAATACACGGAGTATATTGGGGGAACTACAAATCCCAGCATGCCTAGTCAAAAGTTTGCTATTACTGCAGTGGCAGGGCTTGCTGGGATGTGTAGTTCCGCAGCAGGCAGGTGGGATCAGTAGTACAGAGATGTGCAGGACACAGGTGGGCGGGGGGGAGGGGGGGGGGTGCAGTATACGTGGGATCAGTATATATCTGTGCGGTCCTGTATACTGCCTGCACCAGCGCCCTCGGAAGCACTGCGAGGGGGTAATTATCTATTTATCACGTCCATCTGCTTGGTGGGATTACGCTCCCCGTGTAATGGGCTCCCATGTCCTTGTCTCCTCTCACCAGCTGTTCCTGACACTTGGTAACGAGGAGAGTAACAAGTTCTGGGCGGCCAACATCCCTCCGAGCGAAGCCATCCGTACGGGGAGCAGCGCGGCGGACAGGAAGACGTACATCAGCGCAAAGTACTGCGAGGGAAAGTACCGCAAGTACCACCAGCTGTTTGGGAACCAGGCGGAGCTGAACAAGGTAGGAGCGAGACCCTTCCCTGCGGCTTGGGGGGCAGGTGGTCCTCTTTCTATACATGGTTATTGTAACGTCACGATTCTAATGAGGAGCATTAATGTCAGCACATATTACTGTTACTACGTGTGCTGTGTCTGCTAGTATGAGAGTAACAGGTAATATCGGTGTGTCGGCAAGTATGAGAGTTACAGGAGATATCGCTGTGTCGGCTAGTATGAGAGTAACAGGAGATATCGCTGTGTCGGCTAGTATGAGTGTAACAGGAGATATCGGTGTGTCGGCTAGTATGAGAGTAACAGGAGATATCGGTGTGTCAGCTAGTATGAGAGTAACAGGAGATATCGGTGTGTCGGCTAGTATGAGAGTAACAGGAGATATCGCTGTGTCGTCTAGTATGGGAGTAACAGGAGATATCGCTGTGTCGGCTAGTATGAGAGTAACAGGAGATATCGCTGTGTCGGCTAGTATGAGTGTAACAGGAGATATCGGTGTGTCGGCTAGTATGAGAGTAACAGGAGATATCGCTGTGTCGGCTAGTATGAGAGTAACAGGAGATATCGCTGTGTCGGCTAGTATGAGTGTAACAGGAGATATCGGTGTGTTGGCTAGTATGAGAGTAACAGGCGATATCGCTGTGTCGGCTAGTATGAGAGTAACAGGAGATATCGGTGTGTCGGCTAGTATGAGAGTAACAGGAGATATCGCTGTGTCGGCTAGTATGAGAGTAACAGGTGATATCGGTGTGTCGGCTAGTATGAGAGTAACAGGTGATATCGGTGTGTCGGCTAGTATGAGAGTAACAGGAGATATCGGTGTGTCGGCTAGTATGAGAGTAAAAAGTGATATCGCTGTGTCGGCTAGTATGAGAGTAACAGGAGATATCGCTGTGTCGGCTAGTATGAGAGTAACAGGCGATATCGGTGTGTCGGCTAGTATGAGAGTAACAGGCGATATCGCTGTGTCGGCTAGTATGAGAGTAGCAGGAGATATCGCTGTGTCGGCTAGTATGAGAGTAACAGGAGATATCAGTGTGTCGGCTAGTATGAGAGTTACAGGAGATATCGCTGTGTCGGCTAGTATGAGAGTAACAGGAGATATCGCTGTGTCGGCTAGTATGAGAGTAACAGGAGATATCGCTGTGTCGGCTAGTATGAGAGTAACAGGAGATATCGCTGTGTCGGCTAGTATGAGAGTAACAGGAGATATCGCTGTGTCGGCTAGTATGAGAGTAACAGGAGAAATTGCTGTGTCGGCTAGTATGAGAGTAACAGGAGATATCGCTGTGTCGGCTAGTATGAGAGTAACAGGAGATATCGCTGTGTCGGCTAGTATGAGAGTCACAGGAGATATCGCTGTGTCGGCTAGTATGAGAGTAACAGGAGATATCGCTGTGTCGGCTAGTATGAGAGTAACAGGAGATATTGCTGTGTCGGCTAGTATGAGAGTAACAGGAGATATCGCTGTGTCGGCTAGTATGAGAGTAACAGGAGATATCGCTGTGTCGGCTAGTATGAGAGTAACAGGAGATATCGGTGTGTCGGCTAGTATGAGAGTAACAGGAGATATCGCTGTGTCGGCTAGTATGAGAGTAACAGGAGATATCGCTGTGTCGGCTAGTATGAGAGTAACAGGAGATATCGCTGTGTCGGCTAGTATGAGAGTAACAGGAGATATCGCTGTGTCGGCTAGTATGAGAGTAACAGGAGATATCGCTGTGTCGGCTAGTATGAGAGTAACAGGAGATATCGCTGTGTCGGCTAGTATGAGAGTAACAGGAGATATCGCTGTGTCGGCTAGTATGAGAGTAACAGGAGATATCGCTGTGTCGGCTAGTATGAGAGTAACAGGAGATATCGCTGTGTCGGCTAGTATGAGAGTAACAGGAGATATCGCTGTGTCGGCTAGTATGAGAGTAACAGGAGATATCGCTGTGTCGGCTAGTATGAGAGTAACAGGAGATATCGCTGTGTCGGCTAGTATGAGAGTAACAGGAGATATCGCTGTGTCGGCTAGTATGAGAGTAACAGGAGATATCGCTGTGTCGGCTAGTATGAGAGTAACAGGAGATATCGCTGTGTCGGCTAGTATGAGAGTAACAGGAGATATCGCTGTGTCGGCTAGTATGAGAGTAACAGGAGATGTCGCTGTGTCGGCTAGTATGAGAGTAACAGGAGATGTCGCTGTGTCGGCTAGTATGAGAGTAACAGGAGATATTGCTGTGTCGGCTAGTATGAGAGTAACAGGAGATGTCGCTGTGTCGGCTAGTATGAGAGTAACAGGAGATATCGCTGTGTCGGCTAGTATGAGAGTAACAGGAGATATCAGTGTGTCGGCTAGTATGAGAGTAACAGGAGATATTGCTGTGTCGGCTAGTATGAGAGTAACAGGTGATATCGCTGTTGGGGGAGGAGACTGGTGTGGGGAGGGGGGGCAGGAGACTGGTGTGGGGAGGGGGGGCAGGAGACTGGTGTGGGGGGGGACAGGAGACTGGTGTGGGGAGGGGGTCAGGAGACTGGTGTGGGGAGTGGGTCAGGAGACTGGTGTGGGAAGGGGGTCAGGAGACTGGTGTGGGGGGGGGGGACAGGAGACTGGAGTGTCGAGCAGGAGGCTGGCGTGGAGGCAGGAGGCTGGTGTGGGGGGGGGGGGGGGCAGGAGACTGGTGTGGGGGGGGACAGGAGACTGGTGTGGGGAGGGGGGGCAGGAGACTGGTGTGGGGGGGGACAGGAGACTGGAGTGTCGAGCAGGAGGCTAGTGTGGGGGGGCAGTAGACGAGTGGGGGGCAGGAGGCTGGCGTGGGAGCAGGAGGCTGGAGTAGGACGCAGGAGGCTGATGTTGGGAGCAAGGGGCTGGATTTAGGGCAGGAGACTGGTGAGTGCGCAGGAGGCTAGATTTAGGGCAGGAGAGGTAGATGACTGGCATGGGGGCGGGAGATTGGCATAGGGGGGCATGAGGCTGGTGTGAGGGGCATGAGGCTGGCATGTGGAGAAGGAGGCTGGCGTGGGGGGGCAGGTGACTGGCGTGGGGGGCAGGTGACTGGCATGAGGCTGGCATGTGGAGAAGGAGGCTGACGTGGGGGGGGGCAGGTGACTGGCGTGGGGGGCAGGTGACTGGCATGAGGCTGGCATGTGGAGAAGGAGGCTGACATGGGGGGGGGGCAGGTGACTGGTGTGGAGGGCATGAGGCTTGCGTGGGGGGCAGTAGGTTGGGGGGGGGGATAGATGACTAGAGGTTTGCAGACGTCTCGCCCCCACCTGTCTCATTGTTGATTTTTGGAAGGAATTCCAGAGGTTTATTCTGGCGAAGTTTATCATCTGTCAGCCAGATGCCGTAACCCACGGTAACGCACAATGCCCCTCATTGTGGAATGAATAAACTTGAATGAATCAGGGCCATGCACAGGTATCACCAGGATCCCAGCCTAGTGTCCAGAGAAGAGATGGGGGGGGGGGGGGGGTCTGGGGTGACGGTATCTCTCAATGAAATGGTCGCTGGCAGGACTATGGAAGAGCAGACGGGTCTTCACCGAGACCCACAGATATATTGTAGAAAAAAAATCGGTACTTGTTTCCTAGCACGGCCACAACGATCTTGATCTGGGGCATCGCAGGTAAAAAAATCGCGTCGGTCGCATCGCATGCGGGCTAAAAAATCGGGTGCGATGCGACCGACGCGATGCCCGCGATTTCCCATAGGGAACAATGTAAAATGCCTCAATTTAACCAAATCAACATAGGGAACAATGTTAAATGGGCCAGACACCCCAAAAACCCCCCCTGACCAGTGAAATGGCCCCCCAAAAATACTTAGTCGGCGTGGAGTTGAGAATAGATAGTGTGGCGAGCGCAGCGAGCCACCGAGCCCGAAGCGTGGCGAGGGGACGCGGATACCTTCACCAGTAAACGCGTCCCTTCGCGGGCTTCACAGGTATCCGCGTCCCCTCGCGGGGCTCGCCACGCTTCGGGCTCGGTGGCTCGCTGCGCTCGCCACACTATCTATTCTCAACTCCACGCCGACGTGGATAGTGGGGGTATGAAAAGGTCAGAGGACGCGTACCGCCGCCCCTCGCGGGCTCGCAGCGCTCGCCACGCTTCGGGTTGACGTTGATCGTGGGGTGGCGTTAACTATTTTTGGGGGGACATTTCACTGGTCAGGGGGGTTTTTTGGAGTCTCTGGCCCATTTAACATTGTTCCCTATGTTGATTTGGGTAAATTGAGGCATTTTACATTGTTCCCTATGGGAAATCGCGGGCATCGCGTCGGTACCATCGCATGCTTTTTTTGGCCGCATACGATGCGACCGACGCGATTTTGACTTTTTCAATGCATTTCAATGGGAAATCGCGGGCATCGCGTCGGTCGCATCGCAGACCATTAAAAATTACCCGCGATGCCCGCGATTGTGGCCGTGCTAGGAAGCAAGTACCGAAAAATCGCTCAAACAATAAGACGCCTGCTCCAAAATATAAATACTATAAACACAAACCAAAGTAACGGGACGTCCAATAGGATGACTGGGTTTTATTGAATGCTGGGTATTCAGATTTCCATAAAGCGACAGCCCCTTCGTTTTAATCTCCCATTGGGGGGTACCGGAAAGGAAAGCACAGATAAGATGCTGGTGCCTTACCTTGTATACATCAAAAGCTGCTGACCAGGCTGCTGACCAACTGGTGACCAGACGGGCAGGGTCCTTCCCGAGCTTCCCCAGGTGAGTCAGAACTTATCAGCACCCGGTGTAAAGTACAGGGTCTGGATCAGAAGTGATGTGAAGTCATTATTCAGTTACTGTAAGCACACTTTGGTTTGTGTTTATGGTATATTTATATATATTTGGTCCAGGCTCCTTATTGTTTCAGCAATTTTTCTTCTGCAGTGACGGTATATGTGGCAGATATCCGAGAATCCGTACTTCAGAAAATGCTGCGTGGAGAGGTCTGCGTGACTCAGTAACGATATCATTCAGTGTGTGTGCGATATATCGTTCATCTGGGAGTGCCGCCAATCGCTAAGTGTGTGCGCACCTCAGTCTGTTACCAATGGGTTGTGGGTTTTTACTTGTGTGATTGGTGGGTTGTAGTTGTAGGGTTGTGTGATTGGTGGGTTGTAGTTTTAGGGTTGTGTGATTGGTGGGTTGTAGGTTTAGGGTTGTGTGATTGGTGGGTTGTAGGTTTAGGGTTGTGTGATTGGTGGGTTGTAGGTTTAGGGTTGTGTGATTGGTGGGTTGTAGGCAGGGCTATTTTTCAGCAGGCTCCAGCAGGAACTGAGGCCATTATTCTAGTTCACTCTTTGTGACAAAATATTTCTTAGATGGACAAAACCATGAGCACTGCACGAGGGCATATTTAAAATGTGCAGAGAGAATTAGATTTGGGTGAGTCATTTTGTTTCTGTGCAGGGTAAATACTGGCTGCTTTATTTTTACACTGCAATATAGATCTCACTTTGAAGTAAAACCCCACCCAAATCTAACTCTCTCTGCACATGTTACATCTGCCCCACCTGCAGTGCACATGGTTTTGTCCATCTAAGAAATATTTTGTCAGAAAGAGTGAACCAGAATAAGGGCCTCAGGGGTAGATTTATGACCCGGCGATCAGGGGAATATGCGCTATCCCTCATGCGTTATGGCAGGGGATAGCGCTTCCCCTGATCTATGACACCCGCCGAGAGGGTGTCTAACGTGCGGCGCTGTGGGGCAGGAGGCATAGCGCAGCTACGATATTTCGTGCTGCGCACCTGCCTCCTGCCTGATTTATGAATGGTCAGCATCGCTGACCGTTCCGCCGCCTGCAGCTGTCCACTTCGCCAGCTGCAGGCGGCGATGCCCTATACCTACAGCAGGGACAGCGCTGTCCCTGCTGCTGGAGCTGAGCTGCGCTGGGATCTCACGTGAGTAGCGAGATCCCATGCATGCGCAGTCCAGCCGGCCGGGGAGAAGCAGAGACATCGCTGGAGGGGGGAGTTAGCACTCCCTGCTTCGGCGGCAAGATCTTAGTAGATCTTGTTGGTGTCCCCTCCTGCTTCGCCTCGCTAATGAGGCAGGAACTGTTATAGCCGCTATAATAAATCTACCCCTCAGTTCCTGCTGGAGCCTACTAAAAAATAGCCCTGGTTGTAGGTCTAGGGTTGTGTGATTGGTGGGTTGTAGGTTTAGGGTTGTGTGATTGGTGGATTGTAGGTCTAGGGTTGTGTGATTGGTGGATTGTAGGTTTAGGGTTGTGTGATTGGTGGGTTGTAGGTCTAGGGTTGTGTGATGGTGGGTTGTAGGTCTAGGGTTGTGTGATTGGTGGGTTGTAGGTTTAAGGTGGTGTAATTGGTGGGTTGTAGGTTTAAGGTGGTGTGATTGGTGGGTTGTAGGTTTAAGGTGGTGTAATTGGTGGGTTGTAGTTTTAGGGTGGTGTGATTGGTGGGTTGTAGGTGTAGTGTGTGATTGGTGGGTTGTAGTTTTAAGGTGGTGTGATCGGTGGGTTGTAGTTTTAGGGTTGTGTGATTTGGTGGATTGTAGGTTTAAGGTGGTGTAATTGGTGGGTTGTAGTTTTAGGGTGGTGTGATTGGTGGGTTGTAGGTGTAGTGTGTGATTGGTGGGTTGTAGTTTTAAGGTGGTGTGATCGGTGGGTTGTAGTTTTAGGGTGGTGTGATTGGTGGGTTGTAGGTGTAGTGTTGTGTGATTGGTGGGTTGTAGTTTTAAGGTGGTGTGATTGGTGGGTTGTAGTTTTAGGGTGGTGTGATTGGTGGATATAAAGAAATGACCAAGTAAGGCCCAGATCCCATTAGGTATATTGCAAGTTGTATATGGGGGAAGCGTCTGTCTGTCAGTCATTGTATTGGGGCTAGATAAATGACTAGTTGCTAGGGGTAACCACTCCAACCTCGTGATCCTGTTACTGTCGCCCACTTTGTGTAGGAGCCCAGGTATCTGCAGTGTAATGGCTGACAGGTGTCGGCTGGTGTAAGGGAGGGGTGATGTAGCATCATATGAGGAGTGATGTACGTCTGGGACACAAGCTGCCCATTCAGCCAGGTTTACACAGATGTACTGTACCCGGGAGCTGACGGATCCCGAACTGCTGACTGTACGAGCTCTTTCTCTCTGGTTTCAGCAGACTCAGCTGCTGTGGGGAATGTGTGAATGTGCTGGGCAGGCAACAATGCTATTGTGTCACCCCCTGCCCACCTGTACCCCATGCCATGCACCTTACCCCTTGTACGTCCAGCCCCGCCACGAGGCCAGCCACAGTATACAGCCAGGTGGACGGGAGGGGAACGTATCCTGCTGATGCACTACAAGTCCCTGCATGCCCTGCTTGAGGTTTCTTATCCTCAGAAGAACAAATTAGTTTTATACCCCGGATTACCCACCTGAGTAATGCATTTAATACCCCGGATTACCCACCTGAGTAATGCATTTAATACCCCGGATTACCCACCTCAGTAATACATTTAATACCCCGGATTACCCACCTCAGTAATACATGTAGGTACTTGTGTATTTTAGCGGCGCCCATCGCATCGCATACCAAAAGGCATGCGATGGTATGCGATGCGAGGCGATATCGCGCGATGTTGTACAATGTCATACAATTTTAAAATTGTATGACATTGTATATGGCATACAATGCCATACAATGCGATGCAATGCGATTAAACATTGTATAAGCACCCTAATGGGTTCTTACAATGTTAAATGCACCCCCACGCCACCCCCCCACTATAAACGTGAACCTGAAGCGTGGCGAGCACAGCGAGCCCGCGACGGGCGGCGGTACGCGTCCTACGACCTTTTCATACCCCCACTATCCACGTCGGCGTGGAGTTGAGAATAGAAAGTGTGGCGAGCGCAGCGAGCTACCGAGCCCGAAGCGTGGCGAGCGCACGCGGATACCTGTGAATGTGAATACATTTAATATCCCGGATTACCCACCTCAGTAATACATTTAATACCCCGGATTACCCACATCAGTAATGCATGTAATACCCCGGATTACCCACCTCAGTAATGCGTTTAATACCCCAGATTACCCACCTCAGTAATGCATTTAATACCCCGGATTACCCACCTCAGCAATATATTTAATACCCTGGATTACCCACCTCAGTAATGCATGTAATATCCCGGATTACCCACCTCAGTAATGCATTTAATACCCCGGATTACCCACCTCAGTAATGCATGTTATACCCTGGATTACCCACCTCAGTAATGCATTTAATACCCCGGATTACCCACCTCAGTAATGCATGTAATACCCCGGATTACCCACCTCAGTAATGCATTTAATACCCCCGGATTACCCACCTCAGTAATGCATTTAATACCCCAGATTACCCACCTGAGTAATGCATGTAATACCCCGGATTACCCACCTCAGTAATGCATTTAATACCCCAGATTACCCACCTGAGTAATGCATGTAATACCCCGGATTACCCACCTCAGTAATGCATGTAATACCCCGGATTACCCACCTCAGTAATGCATTTAATACCCCGGATTACCCACCTGAGTAATGCATGTAATACCCTGGATTACCCACCTCAGTAATGCATTTAATACCCCGGATTACCCACCTCGGTAATGCATGTTATACCCCGGATTACCCACCTCGGTAATGCATGTTATACCCGGGATTACCCTCCTCGGTAATGCATGTTATACCCCGGATTACCCACCTGAGTAATGCATGTAATACCCCGGATTACCCACCTCAGTAATACATTTAATACCCCGGATAACCCATCTCAGTAATGCATTTAATACCCCGGATTACCCACCTCAGTAATGCATTTAATACCCCGGATTACCCACCTCGGTAATGCATGTAATACCTCCAAATCTCCCCAGTGTTATGTCAGTGTAACCATAGGATAATGTACAGTACCAGTTATTACATCAGCTGCCATATCTCTGCCCAACTTCCCAGCGCTTTTTCAGTGAGATTACATCCTGCCCGGCGTGTGAAGAGTTAAACCCGTCTCACAGGAACTATTGCGCTGTGTATGACGTACCCACCACCCACATATTTACTGTAAGAGAATAAAAACGTTTACCACCTCTTTGTTCTGTCACTGCTGCTGTGGTGTATAAATCAGTAGTGAGTATGACTGATCACATGGTGCACTCACCACAGCTGACACAATGTTACACCATCCTCAGATACATTGTACATTACCCCTGTTACTGCTGCTGCTGTGGTGTATAAATCAGTAGTGAGTATGACTGATCACATGGTGCACTCACCACAGCTGACACAATGTTACACTATCCTCAGATACATTGTACAGTACCCCTGTTACTGCTGCTGTGGTGTATATATCAGTAGTGAGTATGACTGATCACATGGTGCACTCACCACAGCTGACACAATGTTACACTATCCTCAGATACATTGTACAGTACCCCTGTTACTGCTGCTGTGGTGTATATATCAGTAGTGAGTATGACTGATCACATGGTGCACTCACCACAGCTGACACAATGTTACACATCCTCAGATGCATTGTACAGTACCCCTGTTACTGCTGCTGTGGTGTATAAATCAGTAGTGAGTATGCCTGATCACATGGTGCAATCACCATAGCGGACACAATGTTACACCATCCTCTGATGCATTGTACAGTACCCCTGTTACTGCTGCTGTGGTGTATAAATCAGTAGTGAGTATGACTGATCACATGGTGCACTCACCACAGCTGACACAATGTTACACCATCCTCTGATGCATTGTACAGTACCCCTGTTACTGCTGCTGCTGTGGTGTATAAATCAGTAGTGAGTATGACTGATCACATGGTGCACTCACCACAGCTGTCACAATGTTACACCATCCTCAGATACATTGTACAGTACCCCTGTTACTGCTGCTGTGGTGTATATATCAGTAGTGAGTATCACTGATAGCATGGTGCACTCACCACAGCTGACACAATGTTACACCATCCTCAGATACATTGTACAGTACCCCTGTTACTGCTGCTGTGGTGTATATATCAGTAGTGAGTATGACTGATCACATGGTGCACTCACCACAGCTGACACAATGTTACACTATCCTCAGATACATTGTACAGTACCCCTGTTACTGCTGCTGTGGTGTATATATCAGTAGTGAGTATGACTGATCACATGGTGCACTCACCACAGCTGACACAATGTTACACCATCCTCTGATGCATACAGTACCCCTGTTACTGCTGCTGCTGTGGTGTATTAGTCAGTAGTGAGTATGACTGATCACATGGTGCACTCACCACAGCTGACACAATGTTACACCATCCTCTGATGCATACAGTACCCCTGTTACTGCTGCTGCTGTGGTGTATTAGTCAGTAGTGAGTATGACTGATCACATGGTGCACTCACCACAGCTGACACAATGTTACACATCCTCAGATACATTGTACAGTACCCCTGTTACTGCTGCTGTGGTGTATAAATCAGTAGTGAGTATGACTGATCACATGGTGCACTCACCACAGCTAACACAATGTTACACCATCCTCAGATACATTGTACAGTACCCCTGTTACTGCTGCTGCTGTGGTGTATAAATCAGTAGTGAGTATGACTGATCACATGGTGCACTCCCCACAGCTGACACAATGTTACACCATCCTCAGATACATTGTACAGTACCCCTGTTACTGCTGCTGTGGTGTATATATCAGTAGTGAGTATCACTGATAGCATGGTGCACTCACCACAGCTGACACAATGTTACACCATCCTCAGATACATTGTACAGTACCCCTGTTACTGCTGCTGTGGTGTATAAATCAGTAGTGAGTATGACTGATCACATGGTGCACTCACCACAGCTGACACAATGTTACACCATCCTCAGATGCATTATACAGTACCCCTGTTACTGCTGCTGCTGTGGTGTATAAATCAGTAGTGAGTATGACTGATCACATGGTGCACTCACCACAGCTGACACAATGTTACACCATCCTCAGATACATTGTACAGTACCCCTGTTACTGCTGCTGTGGTGTATATATCAGTAGTGAGTATGACTGATCACATGGTGCACTCACCACAGCTGACACAATGTTACACCATCCTCTGATGCATTGTACAGTACCCCTGTTACTGCTGCTGTGGTGTATAAATCAGTAGTGAGTATCACTGATAGCATGGTGCACTCACCACAGCTGACACAATGTTACACCATCCTCAGATACATTGTACAGTACCCCTGTTACTGCTGCTGTGGTGTATCAATCAGCACTGAGTATGACTGATCACATGATGCACTCACCACAGCTAACACAATGTTACACCATCCTCAGATACATTGTACAGTACCCCTGTTACTGCTGCTGTGGTGTATATCAGTAGTGAGTATGACTGATCACATGATGCACTCACCACAGCTGGCACAATGTTACACCATCCTCAGATACATTGTACAGTACCCCTGTTACTGCTGCTGTGGTGTATATATCAGTAGTGAGTATGACTGATCACATGGTGCACTCACCACAGCTGACACAATGTTACACCATCCTCAGATACATTGTACAGTACCCCTGTTACTGCTGCTGTGGTGTATAAATCAGTAGTGAGTATCACTGA
Source organism: Crinia signifera (assembly GCF_055691185.1). Taxonomy (NCBI): domain Eukaryota; kingdom Metazoa; phylum Chordata; class Amphibia; order Anura; family Myobatrachidae; genus Crinia; species Crinia signifera. Next base: position 399,370,304 of record NC_139218.1, on the reverse strand, counting down.
TAGCATGGTGCATTCACCACAGCTGACACAATGTTACACCATCCTCAGATGCATTGTACAGTACCCCTGTTACTGCTGCTGTGGTGTATAAATCAGTAGTGAGTATGACTGATCACATGGTGCACTCACCACAGCTGACACAATGTTACACCATCCTCAGATACATTGTACAGTACCCCTGTTACTGCTGCTGTGGTGTATAAATCAGTAGTGAGTATGACTGATCACATGGTGCACTCACCACAGCTGACACAATGTTACACCATCCTCAGATACATTGTACAGTACCCCTGTTACTGCTGCTGTGGTGTATAAATCAGTAGTGAGTATGACTGATCACATGGTGCACTCACCACAGCTGACACAATGTTACACTATCCTCAGATGCATTGTACAGTACCCCTGTTACTGCTGCTGTGGTGTATAAATCAGTAGTGAGTATGACTGATCACATGGTGCACTCACCACAGCGGACACAATGTTACACTATCCTCTGATGCATTGTACAGTACCCCTGTTACTGCTGCTGTGGTGTATAAATCAGTAGTGAGTATGACTGATCACATGGTGCACTCACCACAGCTGACACAATGTTACACTATCCTCAGATGCATTGTACAGTACCCCTGTTACTGCTGCTGTGGTGTATATATCAGTAGTGAGTATGACTGATCACATGGTGCACTCACCACAGCTGACACAATGTTACACCATCCTCAGATGCATTGTACAGTACCCCTGTTACTGCTGCTGTGGTGTATAAATCAGTAGTGAGTATCACTGATAGCATGGTGCACTCACCACAGCTGACACAATGTTACACCATCCTCAGATGCATTGTACAGTACCCCTGTTACTGCTGCTGTGGTGTATAAATCAGTAGTGAGTATGACTGATCACATGGTGCACTCACCACAGCTGACACAATGTTACACCATCCTCTGATGCATTGTACAGTACCCCTGTTACTGCTGCTGTGGTGTATAAATCAGTAGTGAGTATGACTGATCACATGGTGATCGCTCTTTCACTGTTCGCTTCTCTGACTCTACTTCCTCTTCACTATCTCTGTCAGTCGGAGTTCCGCAAGGCTCAGTCTTAGGTCCTCTGCTTTTCTCAATCTATACCTCCTCGCTTGGCAAACTAATCAGCTCCTTCGGATTTCAGTATCACTTATATGCGGATGATACTCAAATCTATCTATCAACCCCAGAGTTGTCACCAGTGGTTTTGGGCCGAGTCTCTGAATGTCTCTCTGCCATCTCACTTTGGATGTCTTCTCGCCAACTCAAACTCAATATTTCCAAAACTGAATTACTTATATTCCCGCCAACTAAGAACAGTTACCATCCTGATATCTCCATCACTGTTGACAACTCGACAATCTACCCTACCCAACAAGCTCGTTGCTTAGGGGTCACCCTCGACTCTGACCTGTCCTTTGTTCCCCACATTCAATCTGTCTCCAAATCATGTTACATGCATCTAAAAAACATATCCAAAATACGACCGTATCTCACACAAGACACTACTAAATCTCTTATCCATGCACTCATTATATCCCGCATTGATTATTGCAATAGCCTCCTAACTGGACTTCCCAAGAACAGACTCTCACCACTGCAATCCATTTTAAATGCTGCTGCTAGGCTGATCTTCTTTGCAAGACGCTCATCGTCTGCTGATCCGCTCTGCCAGTCCCTCCATTGGTTGCCTGTATATTACCGTATTCAATATAAAACACTTCTACTCTCATATAAAGCTATTAACCATACTGCACCAGCATATATCTCTCTACTTATCACAAAATATCTCCCATCTCGACCACTCCGCTCTGCACAAGATTTGCGTCTCTCTTCTGCACGGATCACTAGCTCCCATTCACTATTACAGGACTTTCATCGGGCTGCTCCCATCCTATGGAATGCCCTTCCATGCACAATTAGACTCTCCGCTAGCCTCCAAACTTTCAAGCGTTCCCTGAAAACTCACCTCTTCAGGCAAGCCTATCATATATAAGTTCTACACGCATAACCCTCTGAGGCACTTATGTATTATATAGCTTCCCTTCTGGACTTCTAACTTGTTGGGACTGCTATGCTATTACTGGTGCCTGTCCTTGTGTTTCCCTCCTATATCCCTATAGATTGTAAGCTTGCAGCAGGGCCCTCCTACCTCCATGTCTGTCTGTTGTTACCCAGTTTGTTTTATCACTGTTTACTATTGTAAAGCGCAACGGAATCTGCTGCGCTATATAAGAAACTGCAAATAAATAAATAAATAATAAATGGTGCACTCACCACAGCTGACACAATGGGGAAAATTTACTAAAGGAAATTTGTAAAAAAATAGGTGTATTTGTATCCAGAAACACACTCATTTTTGACATTTACTATCCCGAAAATACGGCAATTCGTATTTATATTGATGTGCTATCAATATGAATACGAATTTAAATATTTTCAGCATAGTAAATGTCAAAAATGAGTGTGTTTCTGGATACAAATACACCTATTTTTTACAAATTTCCTTTAGTAAATTTCCCCCAATGTTACACCATCCTCTGATGCATACAGTACCCCTGTTACTGCTGCTGTGGTGTATAAATCAGTAGTGAGTATCACTGATAGCATGGTGCATTCACCACAGCTGACACAATGTTACACCATCCTCAGATGCATTGTACAGTACCCCTGTTACTGCTGCTGTGGTGTATATATCAGTAGTGAGTATGACTGATCACATGATGCACTCACCACAGCTGACACAATGTTACACCATCCTCTGATGCATACAGTTCCCGTTACTGCTGCTGTGGTGTATAAATCAGTAGTGAGTATCACTGATAGCATGGTGCACTCACAACAGCTGACACAATGTTACACCATCATCAGATGCATTGTACAGTACCCCTGTTACTGCTGCTGTGGTGTATAAATCAGTAGTGAGTATCACTGATAGCATGGTGCACTCACCACAGGGGACACAATGTTACACCATCCTCTGATGCATTATACAGTACCCCTGTTACTGCTGCTGTGGTGTATAAATCAGTAGTGAGTATCACTGATAGCATGGTGCACTCACCACAGGGGACACAATGTTACACCATCCTCTGATGCATTATACAGTACCCCTGTTACTGCTGCTGTGGTGTATAAATCAGTAGTGAGTATGACTGATCACATGGTGCAGTCCCCACAGCTGACACAATGTTACACCATCCTCTGATGCATTGTACAGTACCCCTGTTACTGCTGCTGTGGTGTATATATCAGTAGTGAGTATCACTGATAGCATGGTGCACTCACCACAGCTGACACAATGTTACACCATCCTCTGATGCATACAGTTCCCGTTACTGCTGCTGTATAAATCAGCACTGAGTATGACTGATTATGTGCTGTAGAAGGGGGAGGAGGGGAGGGGGTCAGGTTAGGGACAGATGATAGACTCTGGATACAGGGGGAGACTCTTATCCGAGCAGGGAAGGGTTACGCTGGTGCTGCCATGCTGACTTGTGTTGTGTTAGGGACCGGGCCCCTCCTATGGGCGAGGCCGGCTCTGGGGCTCCAGCTGCAAATCCCACTTACATCACCCCGGGATCCTATAGTGGGAGGAAAGCTCACTCACTGAGGCTGCTTCCAGCAGGATGGACCCCAAACCCTAGCTCTGCACTCACCTCAACTCACACTAACTCTGCACTCACCTCTACTCACACTAACTACACTCACCTCTACTCACACTCACTCTGCACTCACCTCTACTCACACTAACTCTGCACTCACCTCTACTCACACTCACTCACCTTTACTCACACTAACTCTGCACTCACCTCTACTCACACTCACCCTACACTCACCTCTACTCACACTCACTCTGCACTCACCTCTACTCACACTAACTCGGAAATCACCTCTACTCACACTAACTCTGCAATCACCTCTACTCAAACTCACTCTGCATTCACCTCTACTCACACTAACTCTGCACTCACCTCTACTCACACTCACCCTACACTCACCTCTACTCACACTCACTCACCTCTACTCACACTCACTCTGCCCTCACCTCTACTCACACTCACAGTAACTCTGCACTCACCTCTACTCACACTCACTCTGCCCTCACCTCTACTCACACTGCACGCACCTCTCCTCACACTCAACTCTACTCACACTCACTCTGCACTCATCTCTACTCACTCTGCACTCACACGCACTCACCTCTACTCACATTAACTCTGCACTCACCTCTATTCACACTCACCCTACACTCACCTCTACTCACTCTGCACTCACCTCTACTCAGACTCACTCTGCACTCACCATTACTCACACTCACATTAACTCTGCCTACTGTACTCACACAACTCTACTAACACTCATTGAGCCTTAGCTCTATACTATTATAAACTCTTTATTCTGTACTTACCTCTACTCACACTCACATTCCCTTTACACGCTGCACTCACACACCTATACTCACAGACATATTATCTCTATGCACTGCACTCAGACACGACTACCCACCCTCACGGAGCCTGACATCTGCATGCAATACACTAAGTTCTCACACTCAAAAAGACATCGACACACATTCTATACACTACAATCACTCACATGGAACCTTAACTCAAACAACCACACTCAATCTCAGAGCCTTAAATACAAGTCTACTCACTCACACAGCCTTAACTCTACATGCTGCACTCACACTCAGAGCATACACATGCACTCACACATTTACAGAGCTGTAACTTTGCAAACTCACACAACTCCACTCATACTCACAGCGCCTTAACTCTGCACTCACACAGCTCCACTCACGTAGCCTGCAGATGCCCTCTACTCACACTAGCATGCTGCACACTCACATGTCCACTCGCACTCACAGAGGAATAACACTGCTCACTACATGCTACACTCACTAGCAGAGTCTACATGCTGCACACTCACATGTCCACTCACACTCACAGAGACCTAACACTGCTCACTACATGCTACAGGAACAATACTGCAATCACCGGTCACTCACCTGTGGCAGGTAATCTGTGGGTGACATGGAGCAGGCACTGACAGGTACGGCAGGTGTGTGCTGTGTATAGTAACGCTGTGTGCGGGGAATGGCAGGCTGCTGTGTATAGTGACACTGTGTGCGGGGAATGGCAGGCTGCTGTGTATAGTGACACTGTGTGGGGAATGGCAGGCTGCTGTGTATAGTGACACTGTGTGCGGGGAATGGCAGGCTGCTGTGTATAGTGACACTGTGTGGGGAATGGCAGGCTGCTGTGTATAGTAACACTGTGTGTGGGGAATGGCGGGCTGCTGTGTATAGTGACACTGTGTGTGGGGAATGGCAGGCTGCTGTGTATAGTAACACTGAGTGTGGGGAATGGCGGGCTGCTGTGTATAGTAACACTGTGTGTGGGGAATGGCGGCCTGCTGTGTATAGTGACACTGTGTGCGGGGAATGGCAGGCTGCTGTGTATAGTGACACTGTGTGTGGGGAATGACAGGCTGCTGTGTATAGTGACACTGTGTGCGGGGAATGGCAGGCTGCTGTGTATAGTGACACTGTGTGTGGGGAATGGCGGGCTGCTGTGTATAGTGACACTGTGTGTGGGGAATGGCGGCCGGCTGTGTATAGTGACACTGTGTGTGGGGAATGGCAGGCTGCTGTGTATAGTGACACTGTGTGTTGGGAATGGCAGGCTGCTGTGTATAGTGACACTGTGTGCGGGGAATGGCGGCCTGCTGTGTATAGTTGCACTGTGTGTAGGGAATGGCAGGCTGCTGTGTATAGTGACACTGTGTGCGGGTAATGGCAGGCTGCTGTGTATAGTGACACTGTGTGCGGGGAATTGCAGGCTGCTGTGTATAGTAACACTGTGTGCTGGGAATGGCAGGATGCTGTGTATAGTAACACTGTGTGCGGGGAATGGCGGCCGGCTGTGTATAGTGACACTGTGTGTGGGGAATGGCAGGCTGCTGTGTATAGTGACACTGTGTGCGGGGAATGGCAGGCTGTTGTGTATAGTGACACTGTGTGCGGGGAATGGCAGGCTGCTGTGTATAGTGACACTGTGTCCGGGGAATGGCAGGCTGATGGGTATAGTAACACTGTGTGCGGGGAATGGCAGGCTGCTGTGTAAAGTGACATTGTGTGCGGGGAATGGCGGCCTGCTGTGTATAGTTGCACTGTGTGCGGGGAATGGCAGGCTGCTGTGTATAGTGACACTGTGTGTTGGGAATGGCAGGCTGCTGTGTATAGTGACACTGTGTGTGTGGAATGGCAGGCTGCTGTGTATAGTGACACTATGTGTGGGGAATGGCAGGCTGCTGTGTATAGTTGCACTGTGTGTGGGGAATGGCAGGCTGATGGGTATAGTAACACTGTGTGCGGGAAATGGCAGGCTGCTGTGTATAGTGACATTGTGTGCGGGGAATGGCGGCCTGCTGTGTATAGTGACACTGTGTGCGGGGAATGGCGGCCGGCTGTGTATAGTGACACTGTGTGTGGGCAATGGCAGGCTGCTGTGTATAGTGACACTGTGTGCGGGGAATGGCAGGCTGATGGGTATAGTAACACTGTGTGCGGGGAATGGTGGCCGGCTGTGTATAGTGACTCTGTGTGTGGGGAATGGCAGGCTGCTGTGTATAGTGACACTGTGTGCGGGGAATGGCAGGCTGCTGTGTATAGTGACATTGTGTGCGGGGAATGGCAGGCTGCTGTGTATAGTGACACTGTGTGCGGGGAATGGCAGGCTGATGGGTATAGTAACACTGTGTGCAGGGAATTGCGGCAGGCTGATGGGTATAGTGACACTGTGTGCGGGGAATGGCAGGCTGCTGTGTATAGTGACACTGTGTGTGGGGAATGGCAGGCTGCTGTGTATAGTGACACTGTGTGTTGGGAATGGCAGGCTGCTGTGTATAGTGACACTGTGTGTGGGGAATGGCGGCCTGCTGTGTATAGTTGCACTGTGTGTGGGGAATGGCAGGCTGCTGTGTATAGTGACACTGTGTGTTGGGAATGGCAGGCTGCTGTGTATAGTGACACTGTGTGCTGGGAATGGCAGGCTACTGTGTATAGTGACACTGTGTGTGTGGGGAATGGCAGGCTGCTGTGTATAGTGACACTGTGTGCGGGGAATGGCAGGCTGCTGTGTATAGTGACACTGTGTGCGGGGAATGGCAGGCTGATGGGTATAGTAACACTGTGTGCGGGGAATGGTGGCCAGCTGTGTATAGTGACACTGTGTGAGGGGAATGGCAGGCTGCTGTGTATAGTGACACTGTGTGCGGGGAATGGCGGCCTGCTGTGTATAGTGACACTGTGTGCGGGGAATGGCGGCCTGCTGTGTATAGTAACACTGTGTGCGGGGAATGGCGGGCTGCTGTGTATAGTGACACTGTGTGCGGGGAATGGGCGGCTGCTGTGTATAGTGACATTGTGTGCGGGGAATGGCAGGCTGCTGTGTATAGTGACACTGTGTGCGGGGAATGGCAGGCTGATGGGTATAGTAACACTGTGTGCAGGGAATGGCGGCAGGCTGATGGGTATAGTGACACTGTGTGTGGGGAATGGCAGGCTGCTGTGTATAGTGACACTGTGTGCGGGGAATGGCAGGCTGCTGTGTATAGTGACACTGTGTGTTGGGAATGGCAGGCTGCTGTGTATAGTGACACTGTGTGCGGGGAATGGCGGCCTGCTGTGTATAGTTGCACTGTGTGTGGGGAATGGCAGGCTGCTGTGTATAGTGACACTGTGTGCGGGTAATGGCAGGCTGCTGTGTATAGTGACACTGTGTGCGGGGAATTGCAGGCTGCTGTGTATAGTAACACTGTGTGCGGGGAATGGCAGGATGCTGTGTATAGTAACACTGTGTGCGGGGAATGGCGGCCGGCTGTGTATAGTGACACTGTGTGTGGGGAATGGCAGGCTGCTGTGTATAGTGACACTGTGTGCGGGGAATGGCAGGCTGCTGTGTATAGTGACACTGTGTGCGGGGAATGGCAGGCTGATGGGTATAGTAACACTGTGTGCGGGGAATGGCAGGCTGCTGTGTAAAGTGACATTGTGTGTGGGGAATGGCAGCCTGCTGTGTATAGTGACACTGTGTGCGGGGAATGGCAGGCTGCTGTGTATAGTGACACTGTGTGTTGGGAATGGCAGGCTGCTGTGTATAGTGACACTGTGTGCGGGGAATGGCAGGCTGCTGTGTGCTGTGTATAGTAACACTGTGTGCGGGGAATGGCAGGCTGCTGTGTATAGTGACACTGTGTGTTGGGAATGGCAGGCTGCTGTGTATAGTGACACTGTGTGTGTGGAATGGCAGGCTGCTGTGTATAGTGACACTATGTGTGGGGAATGGCAGGCTGCTGTGTATAGTTGCACTGTGTGTGGGGAATGGCAGGCTGATGGGTATAGTAACACTGTGTGCGGGGAATGGCGGCCTGCTGTGTATAGTGACACTGTGTGCGGGGAAGGGCGGCCGGCTGTGTATAGTGACATGTGTGTGGGGAATGGCAGGCTGCTGTGTAAAGTGACACTGTGTGCAGGGAATGGCAGGCTGCTGTGTATAGTGACACTGTGTGCGGGGAATGGCAGGCTGCTGTGTATAGTGACACTGTGTGTGTGGAATGGCAGGCTGCTGTGTAATGTGTATAGTGACACTGTGTGTGGGGAATGGCAGGCTGCTGTGTATAGTGACACTGTGTGTGCGGAATGGCAGGCTGCTGTGTATAGTAACACTGTGTGTGGAGAATGGCAGGCTGCTGTGTATAGTGACACTGTGTGTGGGGAATGGCAAGCTGCTGTGTATAGTGACACTGTGTATGCGGAATGGCAGGCTGCTGTGTATAGTAACACTGTGTGTGGAGAATGGCAGGCTGCTGTGTATAGTAACACTGTGTGGGGAATCGCAGGCTGCTGTGTACTGTGTATAGTAACACTGTGTGTGGGGAATGGCAGGCTGCTGTGTACTGTGTATAGTAACACTGTGTGTGGGGAATGGCAGGCTTCCCATGTGCGTTTTTAGTATATTATTGACCCCGAGTATGTACCGTGATGTTACGCAGGATACAGGCCGCAGTGCGCGAACACTGAGTCTGTATACAGAGCAGACTGCGCTGAGTGATGTGACATGTGACACATGTATACTGCGTGTTTGTATACTGCGTGTTTGTATACTGCGTGTGACTGAGGCTGTATACGGAGCAGACTGCGCTGAGTGATGTGATATGTGACACATGTATACTTTGTGTGACTGAGGCTGTATACGTAGCAGACTGCGCTGAGTGATGTGATATGTGACACCTGTATACTGTGTGTGACTGAGGGTGTATATGGAGCAGACTGCGCTGAGTGATGTGATATGTGACACCTGTATACTGTGTGTGTGACTGAGGCTGTATACGGAGCAGACTGCGCTGAGTGATGTGATATGTGACACCTGTATACTGTGTGTGACTGAGGCTGTATATGGAGCAGACTGCGCTGAGTCATGTGATATGTGACACCTGTATACTGCGTGTGACTGAGGCTGTATACGGAGCAGACTGCGCTGAGTGATGTGATATGTGACACCTGTATACTGTGTGTGTGACTGAGGCTGTATACGGAGCAGACTGCGCTGAGTGATGTGATATGTGACACCTGTATACTGCGTGTGACTGAGGCTGTATACGGAGCAGACTGCGCTGAGTGATGTGATATGTGACACCTGTATACTGCGTGTGACTGAGGCTGTATACGGAGCAGACTGCGCTGAGTGATGTGATATGTGACACCTGTATACTGTGTGTGTGACTGAGGCTGTATACGGAGCAGACTGCGCTGAGTGATGTGATATGTGACACCTGTATACTGTGTGTGACTGAGGCTGTATACGGAGCAGACTGCGCTGAGTGATGTGATATGTGACACCTGTATACTGCGTGTGACTGAGGCTGTATACGGAGCAGACTGCGCTGAGTGATGTGATATGTGACACCTGTATACTGTGTGTGTGACTGAGGCTGTATACGGAGCAGACTGCGCTGAGTGATGTGATATGTGACACCTGTATACTGCGTGTGACTGAGGCTGTATACTGAGCAGACTGCGCTGAGTGATGTGATATGTGACACCTGTATACTGTGTGTGTGACTGAGGCTGTATACTGAGCAGACTGCGCTGAGTGATGTGATATGTGACACCTGTATACTGCGTGTGACTGAGGCTGTATACGGAGCAGACTGCGCTGAGTGATGTGATATGTGACACCTGTATACTGTGTGTGTGACTGAGGCTGTATACGGAGCAGACTGCGCTGAGTGATGTGATATGTGACACCTGTATACTGTGTGTGACTGAGGCTGTATACGGAGCAGACTGCGCTGAGTGATGTGATATGTGACACCTGTATACTGCGTGTGACTGAGGCTGTATACGGAGCAGACTGCGCTGAGTGATGGGATATGTGACACCTGTATACTGCGTGTGACTGAGACTGTATACGGAGCAGGCTGCACTGAGTGATGTGATATGTGACACCTGTATACTGTGTGTGACTGAGGCTGTATAAGGAGCAGACTGCACTGAGTGATGTGATATGTGACACCTGTATACTGCGTGTGACTGAGGCTGTATACGGAGCAGACTGTGCTGAGTAATGTGATACGTGACACCTGTATACTGTGTGTGACTGAGGCTGTATACGGAGCAGACTGCGCTGAGTGATGTGATATGTGACCCCTGTATACTGTGTGTGACTTAGGCTGTATACGGAGCAGACTGCTCTGAGTGATGGGATGTGACACCTGTATACTGTGTGTGACTGAGGCTGTATACGGAGCAGACTGCGCTGAGTGATGGGATATGTGACACCTGTATACTGCGTGTGACTGAGGCTGTATACGTAGCAGACTGCGCTGAGTGATGTGATATGTGACACATGTATACTGTGTGTGACTGAGGCTGTATACGGAGCAGGCTGCACTGAGTGATGTGATATGTGACACCTGTATACTGCGTGTGACTTAGGCTGTATACGGAGCAGACTGCTCTGAGTGATGGGATATGTGACACCTGTATACTGTGTGTGACTGAGGCTGTATACGGAGCAGACTGCGCTGAGTGATGGGATATGTGACACCTGTATACTGCGTGTGACTGAGGCTGTATACGTAGCAGACTGCGCTGAGTGATGTGATATGTGACACATGTATACTGTGTGTGACTGAGGCTGTATACGGAGCAGGCTGCACTGAGTGATGTGATATGTGACACCTGTATACTGCGTGTGAATGAGGCTGTATACGGAGCAGACTGCACTGAGTGATGTGATATGTAACACCCGTATACTGCGTGTGACTGAGGCTGTATACGGAGCAGAATATGCTGAGGGATGTGATATGTGACCCCTGTATACAGAGCAGACTGTGCTGAGCGATGTGATATGTGACACCTGTATACTGGGTGTGACGGAGGCTGTATACGGAGCTGAGTGATGTGATATGTGACACCTGTATACTGCGTGTGACTGAGGCTGTATACGGAGCAGAATGTGCTGAGTGATGTGACATCTGTATACTGCGTGTGACTGAGGCCGTATACAGAGCAGACTGCGCTGAGTGATGTGAAATGTGACACCTGTATACTGCGTGTGACTGAGGCTGTATACGGAGCAGACTGCACTATGTGATGTGATATGTGACACCTGTATACTGCGTGTGACTGAGGCTGTATACGGAGCAGACTGCGCTGAGTGATGTGACACCTGTATACTGCGTGTGACTGAGGCCGTATACAGAGCAGACTGTGCTGAGTGATGTGATATGTGATATGTGACATCTGTATACCGCGTGTGACTGAAGCTGTATACGGAGCAGACTGCGCTGAGTGATGTGACATCTGTATACCGCGTGACTGAAGCTGTATACGGAGCAGACTTCGCTGAGTGATGTGATATGTGACACCTGTATACTGCGTGTGACTGAGGCTGTATACGGAGCAGACTGCGCTGAGTGATGTGATATGTGACATCTGTATACTGCATGTGACTGAGGCTGTATATGGAGCAGACTGCGCTGAGTGATGGGATGTGACACCTGTATACTGTGTGTGACTGAGGCTGTATACGGAGCAGACTGCGCTGAGTAATGTGACATCTGTATACCGCGTGCGACTGAAGCTGTATACGGAGCAGACTTCGCTGAGTGATGTGATATGTGACACCTGTATACTGCGTGTGACTGAGGCTGTATACGGAGCAGACTGCGCTGAGTAATGTGACATCTGTATACCGCGTGTGACTGAAGCTGTATACGGAGCAGACTTCGCTGAGTGATGTGATATGTGACACCTGTATACTGTGTGTGACTGAGGCTGTATACGGAGCAGACTGCGCTGAGTGATGGGATATGTGACACCTGTATACTGCGTGTGACTGAGGCTGTATACGGAGCAGACTGCGCTGAGTAATGTGACATCTGTATACCGCGTGTGACTGAAGCTGTATATAGAGCAGACTGCGCTGAGTGATGTGATATGTGACATTTGTATACTGCGTGTGACTGAGGCTGTATACGGAGCAGACTGCGCTGAGTGATGTGATATGTGACACCTGTATACTGCGTGTGACTGAGGCTGTATACAGAGCAGACTGCGCTGAGTGATGTGATATGTGACACCTGTATACTGTGTGTGACTGAGGCTGTATACGGAGCAGACTGCGCTGAGTGATGTGATATGTGACACCTGTGTACTGTGTGTGTGACTGAGGCTGTATACGGAGCAGACTGCGCTGAGTAATGTGACATCTGTATACCGCGTGCGACTGAAGCTGTATACGGAGCAGACTGCGCTGAGTGATGGGATACGTGACACCTGTATACTGTGTGTGACAGAGGCTGTATACGGAGCAGACTGCGCTGAGTGATGTGATATGTGACACCTGTATACTGCGTGTGACTGAGGCTGTATACAGAGCAGACTGCGCTGAGTGATGGGATACGTGACACCTGTATACCGCGTGTGACTGAGGCTGTATACGGAGCAGACTGCGCTGAGTAATGTGACATCTGTATACCGCGTGTGACTGAGGCTGTATACGGAGCAGCCTGCGTATGTGACACCTGTATACTGTGTGTGACTGAGGCTGTATAAGGAGCAGACTGCGCTGAGTGATGGGATATGACACCTGTTTACTGTGTGTGACTGAGGCTGTATACGGAGCAGACTTTGCTGAGTGATGTGATATGTGACACCTGTATACCGCGTGTGACTGAAGCTGTATACGGAGCAGACTGCGCTGAGTGATGGGATACGTGACACCTGTATACTGTGTGTGACTGAGGCTGTATACGGAGCAGACTGCGCTGAGTGATATGATATGTGACCCCTGTATACTGCGTGTGACTGAGGCTGTATACGGAGCAGACTGCGCTGAGTAATGTGACATCTGTATACCGCGTGTGACTGAGGCTGTATACGGAGCAGCCTGCGCTGAGTGATGGGATACGTGACACCTGTATACTGTGTGTGACAGAGGCTGTATACGGAGCAGACTGCGCTGAGTGATGTGATATGTGACACCTGTATACTGCGTGTGACTGAGGCTGTATACAGAGCAGACTGCGCTGAGTGATGTGATATGTGACACCTGTATACTGTGTGTGACTGAGGCTGTATACGGAGCAGACTGCGCTGAGTGATGTGATATGTGACACCTGTATACTGTGTGTGTGACTGAGGCTGTATACGGAGCAGACTGCGCTGAGTAATGTGACATCTGTATACCGCGTGCGACTGAAGCTGTATACGGAGCAGACTGCGCTGAGTGATGGGATATGACACCTGTTTACTGTGTGTGACTGAGGCTGTATACGGAGCAGACTGTGCTGAGTGATGTGATATGTGACACCTGTATACCGCGTGTGACTGAAGCTGTATACGGAGCAGACTGCGCTGAGTGATGGGATACGTGACACCTGTATACTGTGTGTGACTGAGGCTGTATACGGAGCAGACTGCGCTGAGTGATATGATATGTGACCCCTGTATACTGCGTGTGACTGAGGCTGTATACGGAGCAGACTGCGCTGAGTTATGTGATATGTGACACCTGTATACTGCGTGTGACTGAGGCTGTATACGGAGCAGACTGCGCTGAGTGATGTGATATGTGACACCTGTATACTGCGTGTGACTGAGGCTGTATACGGAGCAGACTGCGCTGAGTAATGTGACATCTGTATACCGCGTGTGACTGAGGCTGTATACGGAGCAGCCTGCGTATGTGACACCTGTATACTGTGTGTGACTGAGGCTGTATACGGAGCAGACTGCGCTGAGTGATGGGATATGTGACACCTGTTTACTGTGTGTGACTGAGGCTGTATACGGAGCAGACTGCGCTGAGTGATGTGATATGTGACACCTGTATACTGTGTGTGACTGAGGCTGTATACGGAGCAGACTGCGCTGAGTGATGTGATATGTGACACCTGTATACTGCGTGTGACTGAGGCTGTATACGGAGCAGACTGCGCTGAGTGATGTGATATGTGACACCTGTATACTGCGTGTGACTGAGGCTGTATACGGAGCAGACTGCGCTGAGTGATGGGATATGTGACACCTGTATACTGAGTGTGACTGAGGCTGTATACGGAGCAGACTGTGCTGAGTGATGTGATGTGACACCTGTATACTGTGTGTGACTGATGCTGTATACGGAGCTGACTGCGCTGAGTAATGTGACATCTGTATACCGCGTGTGACTGAGGCTGTATACGGAGCAGACTGCGCTGAGTAATGTGATATGTGACACCTGTATACTGCGTGTGACTGAGGCTGTATACGGAGCAGACTGCGCTGAGTGATGTGATATGTGACACCTGTATACTGTGTGTGACTGAGGCTGTATACAGAGCAGACTGCGCTGAGTGATGTGATATGTGACCCCTGTATACTGTGTGTGACTGAGGCTGTATACGGAGCAGACTGCGCTGAGTGATGGGATATGTGACACCTGTATACTGCGTGTGACTGAGGCTGTATACGTAGCAGACTGCGCTGAGTGATTTGATATGTGACACCTGTATACTGTGTGTGACTGAGGCTGTATACGGAGCAGACTGAGCTGAGTGATTTGATATGTGACACCTGTATACTGTGTGTGACTGAGGCTGTATACGGAGCAGACTGAGCTGAGTGATTTGATATGTGACACCTGTATACTGCGTGTGACTGAGGCTGTATACGGAGCAGACTGCGCTGAGTGATGTGATATGTGACACCTGTATACTGCGTGTGACTGAGGCTGTATACGGAGCTGAGTGATGTGATATATGATACCTGTACACTGCGTGTGACTGAGGCTGTATACGGAGCAGACTGTGCTGAGTGATGTGATATGTGACACCTGTATACTGTGTGTGACTGAGGCTGTATACGGAGCAGACTGCGCTGAGTGATGTGATATGTGACACCTGTATACTGCGTGTGACTGAGGCTGTATACGGAGCAGACTGCGCTGAGTGATGTGATATGTGACACCTGTATACTGTGTGTGACTGAGGCTGTATACGGAGCAGACTGCGCTGAGTGATGTGATATGTGACACCTGTATACTGTGTGTGACTGAGGCTGTATACGGAGCAGACTGCGCTGAGTGATGTGATATGTGACACCTGTATACTGTGTGTGACTGAGGCTGTATACGGAGCAGACTGCGCTGAGTGATGTGATATGTGACACCTGTATACTGCGTGTGACTGAGGCTGTATACGGAGCAGACTGTGCTGAGTGATGTGATATGTGACACCTGTATACTGTGTGTGACTGAGGCTGTATACGGAGCAGACTGCGCTGAGTGATGTGACACCTGTATACTGCGTGTGACTGAGGCTGTATACGGAGCAGACTGCGCTGAGTGATGTGATATGTGACCCCTGTATACTGTGTGTGACTGAGGCTGTATACGGAGCAGACTGCGCTGAGTGATGGGATATGTGACACCTGTATACTGCGTGTGACTGAGGCTGTATACGTAGCAGACTGCGCTGAGTGATTTGATATGTGACACCTGTATACTGTGTGTGACTGAGGCTGTATACGGAGCAGACTGAGCTGAGTGATTTGATATGTGACACCTGTATACTGTGTGTGACTGAGGCTGTATACGGAGCAGACTGAGCTGAGTGATTTGATATGTGACACCTGTATACTGCGTGTGACTGAGGCTGTATACGGAGCAGACTGCGCTGAGTGATGTGATATGTGACACCTGTATACTGCGTGTGACTGAGGCTGTATACGGAGCTGAGTGATGTGATATATGATACCTGTACACTGCGTGTGACTGAGGCTGTATACGGAGCAGACTGTGCTGAGTGATGTGATATGTGACACCTGTATACTGCGTGTGACTGAGGCTGTATACGGAGCAGACTGCGCTGAGTGATGTGATATGTGACACCTGTATACTGCGTGTGACTGAGGCTGTATACGGAGCAGACTGCGCTGAGTGATGTGATATGTGACACCTGTATACTGTGTGTGACTGAGGCTGTATACGGAGCAGACTGCGCTGAGTGATGTGATATGTGACACCTGTATACTGTGTGTGACTGAGGCTGTATACGGAGCAGACTGCGCTGAGTGATGTGATATGTGACACCTGTATACTGTGTGTGACTGAGGCTGTATACGGAGCAGACTGCGCTGAGTGATGGGATATGTGACACCTGTATACTGCGTGTGACTGAGGCTGTATACGGAGCAGACTGCGCTGAGTGATGTGACACCTGTATACTGTGTGTGACTGAGGCTGTATACGGAGCAGACTGCGCTGAGTGATGTGATGTGACACCTGTATACTGCGTGTGACTGAGGCTGTATACGGAGCAGACTGCGCTGAGTGATGTGATATGTGACACCTGTATACTGCGTGTGACTGAGGCTGTATACGGAGCTGAGTGATGTGATATATGATACCTGTACACTGCGTGTGACTGAGGCTGTATACGGAGCAGACTGTGCTGAGTGATGTGATATGTGACACCTGTATACTGCGTGTGACTGAGGCTGTATACGGAGCAGACTGCGCTGAGTGATGTGATATGTGACACCTGTATACTGCGTGTGACTGAGGCTGTATACGGAGCAGACTGCGCTGAGTGATGTGATATGTGACACCTGTATACTGTGTGTGACTGAGGCTGTATACGGAGCAGACTGCGCTGAGTGATGTGATATGTGACACCTGTATACTGTGTGTGACTGAGGCTGTATACGGAGCAGACTGCGCTGAGTGATGTGATATGTGACACCTGTATACTGTGTGTGACTGAGGCTGTATACGGAGCAGACTGCGCTGAGTGATGTGATATGTGACACCTGTATACTGCGTGTGACTGAGGCTGTATACGGAGCAGACTGCGCTGAGTGATGTGATATGTGACACCTGTATACTGTGTGTGACTGAGGCTGTATACGGAGCAGACTGCGCTGAGTGATGTTATATGTGACACCTGTATACTGTGTGTGACTGAGGCTGTATACGGAGCAGACTGCGCTGAGTGATGTGATATGTGACACCTGTATACTGCGTGTGACTGAGGCTGTATACGGAGCAGACTGTGCTGAGTGATGTGATATGTGACACCTGTATACTGTGTGTGACTGAGGCTGTATACGGAGCAGACTGCGCTGAGTGATGTGACACCTGTATACTGTGTGTGACTGAGGCTGTATACGGAGCAGACTGCGCTGAGTGATGTGATATGTGACACCTGTATACTGCGTGTGACTGAGGCTGTATACGGAGCAGACTGCGCTGTGATGTGATATATGACACCTGTATACTGCGTGTGACTGAGGCTGTATACGGAGTAGACTGTGCTGAGTGATGGGATATGTGACACCTGTATACTGCGTGTGACTGAGGCTGTATACGGAGCAGACTGTGCTGAGTGATGTGATATGTGACCCCTGTATACTGCGTGTGACTGAGGCTGTATACGGAGCAGACTGTGCTGAGTGATGTGATATGTGACACCTGTATACTGTGTGTGACTGAGGCTGTATACGGAGCAGACTGCGCTGAGTGATGTGATATGTGACACCTGTATACTGTGTGTTACTGAGGCTGTATACGGAGCAGACTGCGCTGAGTGATGTGATATGTGACACCTGTATACTGTGTGTGACTGAGGCTGTATACGGAGCAGACTGCGCTGAGTGATGTGATATGTGACACCTGTATACTGTGTGTGACTGAGGCTGTATACGGAGCAGACTGCGCTGAGTGATGTGATATGTGACCCCTGTATACTGCGTGTGACTGAGGCTGTATACGGAGCAGACTGTGCTGAGTGATGTGATATGTGACACCTGTATACTGTGTGTGACTGAGGCTGTATACGGAGCAGACTGCGCTGAGTGATGTGATTTGTGACACCTGTATACTGCGTGTGACTGAGGCTGTATACGGAGCAGACTGCGCTGAGTGATGTGATATGTGACACCTGTATACTGCGTGTGACTGAGGCTGTATACGGAGCAGACTGCGCTGAGTGATGTGATATGTGACACCTGTATACTGCGTGTGACTGAGGCTGTATACGGAGCAGACTGCGCTGAGTGATGTGATATGTGACCCCTGTATACTGCGTGTGACTGAGGCTGTATACGGAGCAGGCTGCGCTGAGTGATGTGATATGTGACACCTGTATACTGTGTGTGACTGAGGCTGTATACGGAGCAGACTGCGCTGAGTGATGTGATATGTGACACCTGTATACTGTGTGTGACTGAGGCTGTATACGGAGCAGACTGCGCTGAGTGATGTGATATGTGACCCCTGTATACTGCGTGTGACTGAGGCTGTATACGGAGCAGACTGTGCTGAGTGATGTGATATGTGACACCTGTATACTGCGTGTGACTGAGGCTGTATACGGAGCAGACTGCGCTGAGTGATGTGATATGTGACACCTGTATACTGCGTGTGACTGAGGCTGTATACGGAGCAGACTGCGCTGAGTGATGTGATATGTGACACCTGTATACTGCGTGTGACTGAGGCTGTATACGGAGCAGACTGCGCTGAGTGATGTGATATGTGACACCTGTATACTGCGTGTGACTGAGGCTGTATACGGAGCAGACTGCGCTGAGTGATGTGATATGTGACCCCTGTATACTGCGTGTGACTGAGGCTGTATACGGAGCAGGCTGCGCTGAGTGATGTGATATGTGACACCTGTATACTGCGTGTGACTGAGGCTGTATACGGAGCAGGCTGCGCTGAGTGATGTGATATGTGACATCTGTATACCGCGTGTGACTGAGGCTGTATACGGAGCAGACTGCGCTGAGTAATGTGACATCTGAATACCGCGTGTGACTGAAGCTGTATACGGAGCAGAACAGAACCTGTACGGGATAAAGCTGCGGCACTTCATGTACTGATCAGAGACTCAGTCACACCTATGTCACATCGCATTGCGTCGGCGTGTAGACAGATTTGCGTAAGGTGCCCAATGCTGACAGACACTGCACGTTGTATGAGGACACAGCTGTATACCAGGTAACAGGCTGCCATCTTGTCACATTAGTCACCCTCCATTGCAGAGGCTTCGGGCTGTATTCACCTTGCTAGAGACCCAGTAGAAGTAATGGACGTTGCACCAGAGAAACGCGTTGTGTGGTTCCTACATGTGTTGTGCTCCTTGCAGGCCCTGTGTGTTGCTGTGACCACCAGTGATCTGACGGAGACCCAGGCCCTGGTCTTCTGTGGGGCGGACATCCACTGCAGGTCCGAGGATCTGTTCTACTCGCAGCCGCTGGAGCTGGCTCAGCAGGCGGGACAGTGGCTGCAGGAGGAACTTCTCAAACAGAACAGGACATCAGGTGAGGAGTATGGGCAGGGGTGGGATGTAGATCCGGCGGGGTGTCCTCTGCGGCCTTATTCAGTGCCCTCTCCTGTGGTTTGGAATTTAATGGTACAGCCATGACGCTGGGGAAAGGTTTATTGGCAGAATCAGTCAGTGCTGTGTGCGTGACAGGAAGCCGCCATTTTGGTGGAATGTGATATTGTCCATTGTCTCCGCAGGGACATACAGTATACATGATATAATACAGGGTGATACGTTACGTGGTCTGTATTTACTAGTACAATGGCTGTGGTAATTCCATGTAGAGGCGGTGGTCTCTGCTGCTCAGAGGTGTAAGTTGTGGTGATGGGACGAGACAGAACATGTCCCGCTCATATTCCTGTAATCATCCGGCGCCTGCACGAGACGCGGCAGGGTTGTCAGGACGTGTATAGAGTACGGAAGTCTGCAGCTTCATAAACATTGTGTACAGAGGTAGAACCCAGCAGTGTGTGTGCCCTGACTGTGCCGCGTGCGCCCTGGCTGTGCCGCGTGTGCCCTGACTGTGCCGCGTGTGCCCTGACTGTGCCGCGTGCGCCCTGACTGTGCCGTGTGTGCCCTGACTGTGCCACGTGCCGCGTGTGCCCTGACTGTGCCGCGTGCGCCCTGACTGTGCCGCGTGCGCCCTAACTGCTGCGTTACAAGGTGGGAAAAGTCCAAGCCTTAAATTAGCAGCCTTACGACATATCCAATCGGGCACCGAATGGGATATGTCGTAAGGCTGCTAATTAAAGGGAATATCCCTCAGACAAGAGAATACAAAAAAAAAAAGTAGCGCTAAACAACAGGATTAAAATAACATGATATTTAATAATAAACAATGAGGCGCACTGAGTATTAACAAGTGATATAAAACGGGATGCAGTTCAAATCCCGGAGGTCGGAATCCCAGCGTTCAAAAAAATCCCCACACTTTCTCCCTCCGTGGGTGTCCACGACACCCATATGTGTGGCGAGCACAGCATGCCCGCGCGTGGGGGGACCGCCCTTGTCGGTATTGCGGTTTCGGGATTTTGAACGCCGGGATTCCGACCGGGATTTCATATCAATCCCATATAAAATACAGCTCTATAATTCATTCAGAAAAGTGTCCAAGCTGCCTTGTGTTTCATATCACTTGTTAATACTGTTCTGTTTATTATTACATATCATGTTATTTGAATCCTAATATTGTTTAACGGTACTTTTTTCATTTGTGTTGAGGGTGGGTTTGAAAAATGACAGTTGGAAGCCAATTGGCTGCTGCTTTACCTCCGGCCACTTTATTACTTCACCAGGCTTAATAAATCTTCCTCGATATGCGTTATCACCTATTTGTCTCGTTAGAGCAACAAGCACTCAGCAAGTGACAGTGTCGCAGAGACCAGACCTTGTGACTATGGCCACAAAGTTCCCATTGTTTACTGGGAGACAGGATGCTGCGGGGAGGTGCTGCCATCTTGTGGTGGATGGTGGTACAGCTGCTGTACACTTACTAGCGGCTCTGTCGCTAGCATAGAAAACAGAATGTGACAGCAGATCTAGTCTGCCTATGTGCATGTACAAAAGGCTTATTTTTTTTTTCTTGGGAGCCAATTAACCTACCAGCATAATTTGTGTGGGAGGAAACCGGAGCACCCGATGGAAACCCACTCATGTACGGGTAGAATATACAAATGACACACAGTTAGGGCCGTGGTGGTAATTAATCCCATGAGTTTACGCCGTCCGTACATTTACACCTACAGCAGATTAACGCTTGCAGTTCCAGAACGGCCTTTGACAATATACCAAGCTAAGGAAACACACAGGAAAATGCTGCTTGCTAGGATAAAAGTACACGTACGATGCCGTTTTCCACCTACACAGCGCGTTTCGCCCCCCGCCTCTTCAGGCCCAGACCGGATACACTGCACCACTCTCCTCTTATTGTCATTGTGTAACATTCCCTTATCACCCAACAGAGATTCCTCGCCTGGACCTGGGCATTAACCTGGAGAGGCAGTATTACGTCATGCATCACTCCATCACGCACAATGGCTACCTGCACAAGACCTCGTCCATGACCAAGCTCGTCACCGACAGGAAGGCCAAGGAAGGTGGGTTCAGTGTCCAGCTTTGTATGTGCAGAGACCACTGCATGAGGGGGGGGGGGATGTAATATGGTTCTGTAGGGAAACCCAGGTGGTCTGCTCTCCAGACATACGGTGAGATCCTACAGATGTTCCGGTCCCTCATCAGCTAGCATACTGTAGGTCTTATGGAAACGCAACAGAATCCCAGCTTCCTTCAGGAACATGTAATCCAGCCTGAGCCTAGAAAAGGGCTAAAAGGCAGTAAAACTGTACGGCAAACGTACAGACAGTGCCAGAAGGGGGGCCGGGCTGTTACTATCGTATGGCTGAAAGCCTCAGAGGCTCAAAGGAAGACCACCAAAGACCACTCCACAGGTGCAGGGGGCTCTCCACCCTCCGTATGTTGGGTGGTGGAAAGGGACTGTATGGACCAATGGCTTCCGAATGACTCACTAACTGTGACTACTAACTGTATCACTCCCCAACTAGGGTGAACCTTGGATTTTGCATAAGATTAGGGGGTTCCAAAAAGTGTCCACACGGGTCCCTAGGTAACTCACCAGCCATTGTTATTTATCCTATGGGAAGCAGAGTTAGGATATCTGTGTGTTAGGCCAATGGGGACTTTCCTGGATGAGGGGAGTCGCAGTACGGAACATTAACCTAATTAATATTTGCACTACTCCGTAATTAAGGTGTGTGGTTTCTGGCCCATCACTATGCAGTATAGCAACACATTGGGGGAAATTTACTAAGGCAAATTCATAAAAAAATAGGTGTATTCGTATCCAGAAATACACCTATGTTTTACACATTCGTATTGACTGGACATATGTATTTACACATTTGATGGTGTCATTACACCATCAAATACGATATTGAAAATACGTCTGCTAATTGCCGGCCAAATACGCCAGGAAAATAGACTTACATTTCCTGGTGTATTTGGCTTTAGCCTGCACGGATCAGTCAGATCCGTCATATCAGTCAGATCCGTCATATCAGTCAGATCCGTCATATCAGTCAGATCCGTCATATCAGTCAGATCCCTCATATCAGTCAGATCCCTCATATCCCTCATATCAGTCAGATCCCTCATATCAGTCAGATCCGTCATATCACTGGAAAAAAGGTTTTTATGAATCCGCACACAATCTTAGGTCAATATTTGATAAAGTCAGCCAACATAAATATCATCAGAAGTAATCGGCAATATAGCCTGTAGTAAAATAAAGTTTAGTAAAATAGTAAAATAGTAAAAGTTTCAGGGAACTCAATTAGGAAAATGGGGTCTTGCAGTAGAGTGCAAGAAAAAGACTGAATTAGTCTTACCTGGGGCACACTTTAGTTAGATATATGTTAAATTGGTTTAATTAAAACGTAACATTTATTTTAAGTTCCTTAAAAAAGGGGGGGGGGGGTGCTTCTTCTGCTTTCCAGCATCTTAAACAAGTATCAGATGCTGGATGAGAGAGATACTTGTTTAAGATGCTGGAAAGCAGAAGAGGAGGGCGGTGAAACAAAAACACATATCTCCTGCTTCTAATGTATCCTCTTTCAAGAAAAGCTCTACAATCAGGTATGCAACAGTAAATATTATAAAATAAAATATTCAAGGTGAAACTAAGGTGGTAAGCAACACAGGAATTGCCAGATATAAAAAGGGTGGTTGAGCAATTAATACAAACCCCTAGAGGCAATTATCCTGATGACATCTGAAATACTAACAATATCTCTCTAATCTTAAAAAAGAAAAATTCTCGCTACTGGAGAGAAAAATGTTTTCTGTGTCTAATAAATAAGGAAAATATTCGAATTGATATTAAAACTGATATCTGTGTGTAACGTCTGTATTGTCTTCAATACTATTAGGATCTGCATCTCACAACCATAAGGTGCGGACCCGAGTGACTAACGTCACCCCCCCCCTTTTTTAAGGAACTTAAAATAAATGTTACGTTTTAATTAAACCAATTTAACATATATCTAACTAAAGTGTGCCCCAGGTAAGACTAATTCAGTCTTTTTCTTGCACTCTACTGCAAGACCCCATTTTCCTAGATCCGTCAGATCCCTCATATCAGTCAGATCCCTCATATCAGTCAGATCCCTCATATCAGTCAGATCCCTCATATCAGTCAGATCCCTCATATCAGTCAGATCCGGCAGATCCCTCATATCAGTAAGATCCGGCATATCAGTCAGATCCGTGCAGGCTTCAGTGTGTAAAAAATAGATAAATAAATAAAAAAAACGGTGTGGGGCCCCCTATCATGGCCGTAACCAGCACCAGGCTCAAAGATTATATACGGCCGCTAGTACGAATCAATACAAATGGATACGCCATCGGGGATTACAATCAGTAGTAGTGGCTAGAACAGCCGTATGCCATCGTATTCATTCGTATTAATGCGGGAGGGGTGGCGCTACGGAGGGTTCCGTGAATCGCGGGAGGGGGCGGGGTCCGCAAATCGCGGTGGGAGGGCTAGAATTGCGGGGGGGGTCGCAAATCACAGGAGGGGGGTGCCGTGAATCGCGGGAGGGGGCGGTGGTCCACAAATCGTGGGATGGGGGGTGTGTCTCGGGGATCCCGCGAATCACGGGAGGGGGGGGGGTCGCGTTTGTCCCACGATTCGCGGGAGGGGGGTCCCTCTTATCACGGATGGGGGGGGTCGTGGGGGTCCCGCGAATCGCGGGAGGGGGCCTGCAAATCACGCGGGGGGCTAGAATTGCGGGAGGGGGGGTCGCAAATAGCAGGAGGGGGGGTGCCGTGAATCGCGGGAGGGGGCGGTGGTCCACAAATCGCGGGAGGGGGGGTCGCGGGAGTCCCGCGAATCACGGAGGGGGGGGGCGGGGGAGGGGGGGTGCAGAAGTAATGGTGGCTGTGGAGTAATGGTGGATGGTGGGCGTGTACTGTAGCCCTGGCTGGGCGGGGGGAGGTGATGTCAGGGGGGTGGAACGTTATACACAAGAAAACGTTATACACATAAAACACTGGTCTTTTCCCTAGGGGGGGCGGGTTTGTGTATCCCGCTGGACGGGAACGTTAGCTACACAGGGGATGAGTGACAGATCTGGCTAAATATATAAGATATATATGTATGTATATATATATATATATATATATATATATATATATACATACAGCGCTGTACAGAGAACATCTGAACATTCAGTGATCTGTCTCTGACCCAACCTGTCAGCACCTTCATATATATATATATATATATGTATAGTATGTCTGGGTTGGAAGTGGTCGTAGTAATAAAATACTAGGGAAGAGCGAGTGTTCTACCTTTGATAAAGTTGCTGGCTACACAGTGAAACGCATCAGCCTGCTATTTTTGTGTGTGTGTATATGTATGTATGTATGTATGTATGTATATGTATATATATATATATATATATATATATATACACAGTGGTGTGTTTTGTATCACCCTTTGTTACAGTGTGTTGTAGTGTTTTGTGTCCTCTTTTGTTACAATGTATTGTGGTGTATTTTGTATTCTCCTGAGTTACATTGTATAAGTATGTATTTTGTATCTGTCTTTGTTCCGGAGTAATGTATGACCCTTTGTTGTCCATCGTTCCGATGCGTTAGGAATGATCCCGTGTTGCGCAGTGTAACACACACATACCTGTATATGTTAGATGTTGTCTTGTGTCATCCCTTTGGCCGCTGTGTCACACGTTGTGTCTGTGTTGCAGAGTTTAGCCGTCGGTGGTGTGTCCTCAATGACGGGACCCTCAGTTACTATGAAAACAATCACAGCTCCGCCCCCAACGGCGAGATCCGGATGGAGGAGATTGTGTGTGTGGCGGTCATCCCTCCGGATACACATGGGTGAGAACGCGTTGTGTAATGGAATAAGCTGCAGGATAGTACATGGGGTATATGGGTCCCTGGCATCTCCCCTAACCCATATATGCTCTGGGATTAGTACAGTATTATGTGTTTGGCCCCTGTAAGAGCTAGTGTTAGGGCCACTGGAATGTAGGAGAGAGGCCTGGATTCATGACACATGAGATCTGTATTATACTACCTGGGTGGTGCGATAGCCTGCTGCCTGGGTCATAGTACCTGGGTGGTGCGATAGCCTGCTGCCTGGGTCATACTACCTGGGTGGTGCGATAGCCTGCTGCCTGGGTCATACTACCTGGGTGGTGCGATAGCCTGCTGCCTGGGTCATACTACCTGGGTGGTGCGATAGCCTGCTGCCTGGGTCATACTACCTGGGTGGTGCGATAGCCTGCTGCCTGGGTCATACTACCTGGGTGGTGCGATAGCCTGCTGCCTGGGTCATACTACCTGGGTGGTGCGATAGCCTGCTGCCTGGGTCATACTACCTGGGTGGTGCGATAGCCTGCTGTCTGGGTCATACTACCTGGGTGGTGCGATAGCCTGCTGCCTGGGTCATACTACCTGGGTGGTGCGATAGCCTGCTGCCTGGGTCTTACTACCTGGGTGGTGCGATAGCCTGCTGCCTGGGTCTTACTACCTGGGTGGTGCGATAGCCTGCTGCCTGGGTCTTACTACCTGGGTGGTGCGATAGCCTGCTGCCTGTGTCTTACTACCTGGGTGGTGCGATAGCCTGCTGCCTGGGTCTTACTACCTGGGTGGTGCGATAGCCTGCTGCCTGGGTCATACTACCTGGGTGGTGCGATAGCCTGCTGCCTGGGTCATACTACCTGGGTGGTGCAATAGCCTGCTGTCTGGTGCGATAGTCTGCTGCCTGGGTCATACTACCTGGGTGGTGTGATAGTCTGCTGTCTGACCCCATGTCCGTTCCTCTCTCCCTACAGGTATGAAAGTACCTTTGAGATATACACGAAGTCGGAGCGTCTGTATCTGTTTGCGGCAGACACCCCGGAGGAGGCCAGGGAATGGGTGAAGTCCATCACTAAGGTACGGGTCGCGGCCTTCACACAGTCACACACAGGCTGCGGCCGTCACACAGTCACACACAGGCTGCGGCCGTCACACAGTCACACACAGGCTGCGGCTGTCACACAGTTACACACAGGCTGCAGCTGTCACACAGTCACACACAGGCTGCGGCCGTCACACAGTCACACACAGGCTGCGGCCGTCACACAGTCACACACAGGCTGCGGCTGTCACACAGTCACACACAGGCTGCGGCTGTCACACAGTCACACACAAGTGCAGGACTGTGGACCGTATGGTCCTCATGTTCCCTACAATCTTACATAACAAGTCATTACCCTGCTTCATTCCTTTTAGTGTTTTATTCCACCAATGGCAGAGGAGCTTCTAAGTTATGACTTTGACCGGATTGGACGGCTACAGTTTAAAGGAGGGCGGAGCCTGGAGCGCACCACGGTGGGCTGGTTTTCCCTCTGCAAGACCAACGTCTACACCTACATAGAAGATAGTGATACGGTGGAAGTCATCAACCTGAAGAAGCTTACGGAGCTTTGTACGTAACGTGTCCTTGACGTGGTCTCTATGTGTCTGATGTTACTGATCCTTTTCTACCAATGTCTATTTCCCTATCGAGTGTAAGCCTACGAGCAGGGCCCTCCTACCTCTCTGTCCTATTAGATTTGTACAGAATATGTGGGCTCTATATCAGTAACTGGTGGGATGGGATATGGGGAGTGACTGGGCTGATGTGCCGGTGTAATGGGATGTTTATGTCCTTTACAGCCACGAAAGACAAAGATGTCCTAGTACTGGTGGAGAAAGGGAGGTGAGTGTCCGTCTTATCTGCTCTGCTCTGGTGATCACTGTAGCTTGGAACCACACATTAGATCACATCTAGCAACTAGATCTGGAAAGGGTTTTGGCCAATCACAGCATCCGATTTTATACAAGATGTTCATGCAAAGATCTGTGTGCCGCCGAGTGTGGGCCTGGAACAGGGGTTTCAGAGTTCCTTATATGACATTGTTGCATCACTACATGGCTGCAGAGAGCGGAGGGCTGTCTCTCTTACTGTATAATGCTATGTAAGGTGTGATAGGAAGCCACCCAATCAGAGGAGGGGGAAGGAAAAAAGATTAGTGACAACTAAGCAAGTAATGGTGAGGCTGTAACCTGAGAGATGATATTGGTGGTCGGAGAGGTGATATTGGTGGTCGGAGAGGTGCTATTGGTGGTCGGAGAGAGGATATTGGTGGTCGGAGAGAGGATATTGGTGGTCGGAAAGGTGATATTGGTGGTCGGAGAGATGATATTGGTGGTCAGAGAGAGGATATTGGTGGTCGGAGAGATGATATTGGTGGTCAGGGAGATGATATTGGTGGTCGAAGAGGTGATATTGGTGGTCGGAGAGGTGATATTGGTGGTCAGGGAGATGATATTGGTGGTCGGAGAGGTGATATTGGTGGTCAGGGAGATGATATTGGTGGTCGGAGAGGTGATATTGGTGGTCGGAGAGATGATATTGGTGGTCAGGGAGATGATATTGGTGGTCGGAGAGGTGATATTGGTGGTCGGAGAGGTGATATTGGTGGTCAGGGAGATGATATTGGTGGTCGGAGAGATGATATTGGTGGTCAGGGAGATGATATTGGTGGTCGGAGAGATGATATTGGTGGTCGGAGAGATGATATTGGTGGTCGGAGAGAGGATATTGGTGGTCAGAGAGAGGATATTGGTGGTCGGAGAGATGATATTGGTGGTCAGGGAGATGATATTGGTGGTCGGAGAGGTGATATTGGTGGTCGGAGAGGTGATATTGGTGGTCGGAGAGATGATATTGGTGGTCGGAGAGATGATATTGGTGGTCGGAGAGATGATATTGGTGGTCGGAGAGATGATATTGGTGGTCGGAGAGATGATATTGGTGGTCGGAGAGATGATATTGGTGGTCGGAGAGATGATATTGGTGGTTGGAGAGATGATATTGGTGGTCGGAGAGAAGACAGATGACATGGTGGTCATAGGGAGGACACGATGGTCATAGGGAGGACACGATGGTCATAGGGAGGACACGATGGTCATAGGGAGGACACGATGGTCATAGGGAGGACACGATGGTCAGAGGGAGGACACGATGGTCATAGGGAGGACATGATGGTCATAGGGAGGACACGATGGTCATAGGGAGGACACGATGGTCAGAGGGAGGACACGATGGTCAGAGGGAGGACACGATGGTCATAGGGAGGACACGATGGTCATAGGGAGGACACGATGGTCATAGGGAGGACACGATGGTCATAGGGAGGACACGATGGTCATAAGGAGGACACGATGGTCAGAGTGATGACACGATGGTCAGAGGGAGGACACGATGGTCAGAGAGATGACACGATGGTCAGAGGGAGGACACGATGGTCAGAGGGAGGACACGATGGTCAGAGGGAGGACACGATGGTCAGAGAGATGACACGATGGTCAGAGGGAGGACACGATGGTCAGAGGGAGGACACGATGGTCAGAGAGATGACACGATGGTCAGAGGGAGGACACGATGGTCAGAGGGAGGACACGGTGGTCATAGGGAGGACACGATGGTCAGAGGGAGGACACGATGGTCAGAGGGAGGACACGATGGTCAGAGGGAGGACACGATGGTCAGAGAGATGACACGATGGTCATAGGGAGGACACGATGATAGGTGATATTCGGCGTAATAGTGGGATGGAATTGGGTAGGGAACCTGCACAGTATTACACTTTAGGACAGCACGGGACGAACATAGCTACTGTTAAAACGTAGAAAAAAAAATGAAACCAACTAATGTACCTGCAATGTGACTCTGATTCCACGTGTAGGATAACGTACATCCTGGCAGAGAGGAAGCTGGATTTCTCAGGCTGGGTCGGGGCCATCCAGAAGACGAGCAGTACGTCAGGTGACACCCTCTCGGAGCAGCAGCTGACCGTGTCCGATGTCCCCTGCATTGTGGAGAAGTGCATTGATCACATTTCTCGATTTGGTAAATATGGAGTATGGGGTGACTGCGCAGGATGCATCCACCTTCTGTACGTACTACCCACATCCTCCAGCAGGGAGGCGCTCTTCTCAGAGTAAGACCGCCACAGGGGTTTCACATTACGGTTTTCCATTGTTAAATGCTGCGCAGTGACAACCGTTTTACAATCAATCTTCAAAATGCTGAATATCAGATCAGCGTCTGACGCGCCCTTTAACACATGTGTGATGGGTCTTCTGTAATCTTAACTAGGGATTATTTCAGGTAGGGGTGGGGGGCACTTAGTAGTTTCATTACACTCTACAGGGCCTTACTGAGGCAGGAGGCACACGTTATTTCCTGCCTCACACCTCCCCTACATCTGAGCCGCACTGGGCACCGCGTAATGAAGGAATTAAGCATAGATAAAAACAGCGCTAATGTAATTAAAGCATCTATTAAGTAGGGGATTGCAAGCCTTACGTCTAATTAATCAAATCCACAATGGTAATAATAGTGCTGCGTGAAGACCCTCTTGTGAGGTCGTCATTCCAAACAGGTTGAACTTAATTAGATGAGAATATTATTAACATTTAGTAAAACTCAAAATTGACTTTGAGAAGCACAAACCTGATTCTGCACCTACACCGCACCAATAATCACCTGCATAATCATTGTTCCAATACTGTGGAGCTGGAAATACCTGTCCAGTCCTTGGGGAGAGGGGGATCCAACGTGGGCCCCCAGCTGTTGTGGTACTACACTTCCCAGCATGCCCTACCACAGTTTGAGCTAGTTTCAGAGCAAAACTGTGACTGGGCATGCTGAGATGTGTAGTTCCACAGCAGCTGGACCACCTGTGTCATAGAAGAACTGACGGCGGATGTGATATGTCTTGCAGGGGTGGGATCTGAAGGGATCTACAGGAAGAATGGGCAGAACTCTAAGATCACAAGTCTGCTGGAAGCGTTAAAGAAAGACGCGCGGAGCGTGGTTCTGAAGGAAGAGGAACACGTGGACAATGTTTCTGATGCCCTAAAGAGGTTCTTCAGAGGCATCGGGGAGGGAGTATTCGCAGAGCACTGCATGCGGTGGTTACATGTAACAGGTGAGACCAGCGGAGCTGCTGCTATTACTGTGTGTGCCGCTAAATGTATCATTTCAGATGGCTGCAAAGTCCTTGGAAAACACTGGAATCTAGTGGACAACTTTGCACCCTATTGAAGAGATACCGTTATTCTTAGGGATGTGCATGCACTTTTCTGTGGATCAGTAGTACAGCACTATGTCGCTCCAATAACACAATGACAGACTTGTGCACATGCAGATACGTTTATAGAGGCATGTATCAGCATCTGGCTTCTCTTCTCCAGGCACAGAGGACGACAGTGAGAGAATACGGATGTACCAGGAGCTGCTGCAGATCCTTCCACCTGTAAACAGAGCCACACTCAAAGCACTAATCGGTCACCTACACTGGTGAGTATTGTGCCTGATATGTGCTGTCTCATGTCTAGCACGGTGTCTCGTGTCCAGGCCAACACGCATCACACGGAGATGTCTCATCTGAGGCTAATACACATGATGTCTCATTCCCTGGCCGTCACACAGTACGCACGGTGTCTCATGCCCTGGCCGTCACACTGTACACAAGGTGTCTCATGCCCAGACTGTCACACTGTACACAAGGTGTCTCATGCCCAGACTGTCACACTGTACACAAGGTGTCTCATGCCCAGACTGTCACACTGTACACAAGGTGTCTCATGCCCAGACCGTCACACTGTACACAAGATGTCTCATGCCCAGACCGTCACACTGTACACAAGGTGTCTCATGCCCAGACTGTCACACTGTACACAAGGTGTCTCATGCCCAGACCGTCACACTGTACACAAGGTGTCTCATGCCCTGGCTGTCACACTGTACACAAGGTGTCTCATGCCCAGGCTGTCGCACTGTACACAAGGTGTCTCATGCCCAGACCGTCACACTGTACACAAGGTGTCTCAAGCCCAGACTGTCACACTGTACACAAGGTGTCTCATGCCCAGACTGTCACACTGTACACAAGGTGTCTCATGCCCAGACTGTCACACTGTACACAAGGTGTCTCATGCCCAGGCTGTCGCACTGTACACAAGGTGTCTCATGCCCAGACTGTCACACTGTACACAAGGTGTCTCATGCCCAGACTGTCGCACTGTACACAAGGTGTCTCATGCCCAGACTGTCACACTGTACACAAGGTGTCTCATGCCCAGGCTGTCGCACTGTACACAAGGTGTCTCATGCCCAGACTGTCACACTGTACACAAGGTGTCTCATGCCCAGACTGTCGCACTGTACACAAGGTGTCTCATGCCCAGGCCGTCACACTGTACACAAGGTGTCTCATGCCCAGACTGTCGCACTGTACACAAGGTGTCTCATGCCCAGACTGTCGCACTGTACACAAGGTGTCTCATGCCCAGGCTGTCGCACAGCACACAAGGTGTCTCATGCCCAGACTGTCACACTGTACACAAGGTGTCTCATGCCCAGACTGTCACACTGTACACAAGGTGTCTCATGCCCAGACCGTCACACTGTACACAAGGTGTCTCATGCCCAGACCGTCACACTGTACACAAGGTGTCTCATGCCCAGACTGTCACACTGTACACAAGGTGTCTCATGCCCAGGCTGTCGCACTGTACACAAGGTGTCTCATGCCCAGGCTGTCGCACTGTACACAAGGTGTCTCATGCCCAGGCTGTCGCACTGTACACAAGGTGTCTCATGCCCAGACCGTCACACTGTACACAAGGTGTCTCATGCCCAGACTGTCACACTGTACACAAGGTGTCTTATGCCCAGACCGTCACACTGTACACAAGGTGTCTCATGCCCAGGCTGTCACACAGCACACAAGGTGTCTCATGCCCAGGCCGTCACACTGTACACAAGGTGTCTCATGCCCAGACCGTCACACTGTACACAAGGTGTCTCATGCCCAGGCTGTCACACTGTACACAAGGTGTCTCATGCCCAGGCTGTCTCACAGCACACAAGGTGTCTCATTCCCAGGCTGTCGCACTGTACACAAGGTGTCTCATGCCCAGGCTGTCTCACAGCACACAAGGTGTCTCATGCCCAGACCGTCACACTGTACACAAGGTGTCGCATGCCCAGACCATCTAACTGTACACAAGGTGTCTCATGCCCAGACTGTCACACTGTACACAAGGTGTCTCATGCCCTGGCCGTCACACTGTACACAAGGTGTCTCATGCCCAGACCGTCACACTGTACACAAGGTGTCTCATGCCCAGGCTGTCGCACAGCACACAAGGTGTCTCATGCCCAGGCTGTCGCACAGCACACAAGGTGTCTCATGCCCAGGCTGTCGCACAGCACACAAGGTGTCTCATGCCCAGACTGTCGCACAGCACACAAGGTGTCTCATGCCCAGGCTGTCGCACAGCACACAAGGTGTCTCATGCCCAGGCTGTCGCACAGCACACAAGGTGTCTCATGCCCAGGCTGTCGCACAGCACACAAGGTGTCTCATGCCCAGGCTGTCGCACAGCACACGTGACTGTCTCTCGCTCTCTCCTGTTTTAGTATTCAGCACTTTTCGAACGTCAACCAAATGAACATTCACAATCTGGCCATAGTGTTTGGCCCCACGCTCTTCCAGATGGATGGAAAGAACTACAAGCCCGGCCGCGTGGTGGAGGACCTCATCTCCTTCTACCAGCCCATATTCAGTGTAAGATCTCATTACACCCGCCTCGTGCCAGGATGTCCTGTGTACCCCACAGAACGATGCCAACACCGTGGCGTACAGCGTAATAGAGAGGAATACTTGGTGTGGAGGATCAGGGTCCTTGGGGAACACAGTATGAGGTGGGAGGAGGGGCGGAGTCATGTACACTGGATATAGGGCGCTATACAGATAGGGGGCGCTATACAGATAGGGGGCGCTGTACAGATAGGGGGCGCTATACAGATAGGGGGCGCTATGCAGATAGGGGGCGCTATGCAGATAGGGGGCGGAATACAGATAGGGGGCGCTATACAGGTAGGGGGCGCTATACAGATAGGGGGCGCTATACAGATAGGGGGCGCTATACAGATAGGGGGCGGAATACAGATAGGGGGCGCTATACAGATAGGGGGCGCTATACAGGTAGGGGGCGCTATACAGGTAGGGGGCGCTATACAGATAGGGGGCGCTATACAGATAGGGGGCGGAATACAGATAGGGGGCGCTATACAGATAGGGGGCGCTATACAGATAGGGGGCGCTATGCAGATAGGGGGCGCTATGCAGATAGGGGGCGCTATGCAGATAGGGGGCGCTATGCAGATAGGGGGCGTTATGCAGATAGGGGGCGCTATTCAGGTAGGGGGCGCTATACAGATAGGGGGCGCTATACAGATAGGGGGCGCTATACAGATAGGGGGCGCTATACAGATAGGGGGCGCTATACAGATAGGGGGCGCTATACAGATAGGGGGCGCTATACAGATAGGGGGCGCTATACAGATAGGGGGCGCTATACAGATAGGGGGCGCTATACAGATAGGGGGCGCTATACAGATAGGGGGCGCTATACAGATAGGGGGCGCTATACAGATAGGGGACGCTATACAGATAGGGGGCGTTATACAGGTAGGGGGGCGCTATACAGATAGGGGGCGCTATACAGGTAGGGGGCGCTATACAGGTAGGGGGCGCTATGCAGATAGGGGGCGTTATACAGGTAGGGGGGCGCTATACAGATAGGGGGCGCTATACAGATAGGGGGCGCTATACAGATAGGGGACGCTATACAGATAGGGGGCGTTATACAGGTAGGGGGGCGCTATACAGATAGGGGGCGCTATACAGGTAGGGGGCGCTATACAGGTAGGGGGCGCTATACAGATAGGGGGCGCTATACAGATAGGGGACGCTATACAGATAGGGGGCGTTATACAGGTAGGGGGGCGCTATACAGATAGGGGGCGCTATACAGGTAGGGGGCGCTATACAGGTAGGGGGCGCTATGCAGACAGGGGGCGCTATACAGATAGGGGGCGCTATACAGATAGGGGGGCGCTGTACAGATAGGGGGCGCTGTACAGATAGGGGGCGCTGTACAGATAGGGGGCGCTATACAGATATAGGGGGCGCTATACAGATAGGGGGCGCTATACAGGTAGGGGGCGCTATACAGGTAGGGGGCGCTATGCAGACAGGGGGCGCTATGCAGACAGGGGGCGCTATGCAGACAGGGGGCGCTATGCAGACAGGGGGCGCTATGCAGACAGGGGGCGCTATGCAGACAGGGGGCGCTATGCAGACAGGGGGCGCTATGCAGACAGGGGGCGCTATACAGATAGGGGGCGCTATGCAGACAGGGGGCGCTATGCAGACAGGGGGCGCTATGCAGGTAGGGGGCGCTGGGCGATGTATTGGTCTGCAAGAGAGGGAGGGCGGACCCTGCGCTCATTGGGCTCGATTCAGATCGGTTCGCTGTGCTGCGCATTCGCAGCATGATGACCGTGCATGCACATGGGGTGCTGTATGCATGTGCGAGCAGTCTGTGCGAAGATAAGTCAGCGAAGGATAGCGATTATGACACCCTGCGGCCGTTTAGGGGCGGTAACACAGCATTTTCTGGGTGCCCCATAAAACTCAGGAGTCCTGCAACGTCATCAGCGAGCTCCTTCACCCCACGGACTTTACAGTCTAGAACATTGGGGAACCCATTAGATGATGAGTGATTCTGAATGAATTTCCCTTTGTGCACACCTGTGAGCGCATTTCCAACCGTGCAAATGGGCGAGATTTGAGCTGGCGGCCTTTACCTCCTCGCTGGGCTCCGAAAACCTGCAGCCCAGTGAGCAGGTCTGAATCGGCCCTTTTGTGTGGATCTGACATGTGTGCGGTACCATTTCTAGGTTCCGGTACTCCAGGCTGTCACACCTTCCTCTGTATGTCCACGCCACGTGCACGGTTCCACGCTGTAGATGCCTCGGTCTTATGTTCCACGTGCCTGATTCCACGCTATAGATGCCTCTGCCTTATGTCCCACCATCCTCTGTATGTCCACGCCACGTGCAGGATACCACGCTGTAGATGCCTCGGCCTAATGTCCCACCTTCCTCTGTATGTCCATGCCACGTGCACGGTTCCACGCTGTAGATGCCTCGGTCTTATGTCCCACCTTCCTCTGTATGTCCACGCCACGTGCACGGTTCCACGCTGTAGATGCCTCGGTCTTATGGCCCACCTTCCTCTGTATGTCCACGCCACATGCACGATTCCACGCTGTAGATGCCTCGGTCTTATGTCCCACCTGCCTCTGTATGTCCCACGTGCAGGATTCCACGCTGTAGATGCCTCAGTCTTATGTCCCACCTTCCTCTGTATGTCCCACGTGCAGGATTCCACGCTGTAGATGCCTCGGTCTTATGTCCCGCCTTCCTCCGTATGTCCACGCCATGTGCACGGTTCCACGCTGTAGATGCCTCTGCCTTATGTCCCACCTTCCTCTGTATGTCCACGCCACGTGCACGGTTCCACGCTGTAGATGCCTCGGTCTTATGTCCCACCTTCCTCTGTATGTCCCACGTGCAGGATTCCACGCTGTAGATGCCTCGGTCTTATGTCCCACCTTCCTCTGTATGTCCACGCCATGTGCACGGTTCCACGCTGTAGATGCCTCTGCCTTATGTCCCACCTTCCTCTGTATGTCCACGCCACGTGCACGGTTCCACGCTGTAGATGCCTCGGTCTTATGTCCCACCTTTCTCTGTATGTCCCACATGCAGGATTTCACGCTGTAGATGCCTCGGTCTTATGTCCCACCTTCCTCTGTATGTCCCACGTGCACGGTTCCACGCTGTAGATGCCTCATCTTATGTTCCACGTGCAGGATTCCACCCTGTAGATGCCTCGGCCTTATGTCCCACCTTCCTCTGTATGTCCACGCCACGTGCACGGTTCCACGCTGTAGATGTCTCGGCCTTATGTCCCGCCTCCTGGTCACTGCTGTCTCCGCTATGTCTCCCCCACCAGGTGGACAGTCAGGATCTGCAGAAGCAGCTGGTTATCGCCTCAACCATCATGGAAAAGCGGAATGTGAACCAGATCAACCACAGGGTGAGACGCTGCCGGGCGCAGGTGCGGTGCCCAGGTTATTGTCACACCCCAATCTGACCCCATTTCTTGTTTACACAGGGCCGACACTTCATTTGCCCCGTCTACCTCATGGAGAAGAACCCGGAGTGTGAGCAGAGCGTGCATGTGAGTACCTACCTCTAATAATAGTGCCCACGTGACTACCTACCTCTAATGATACCGCCCATGTGACTACCTACCTCTAATAATACCACCCATGTGACTACCTACCTCTAATAATACCACCCACGTGACTACCTACCTCTAATAATAGTGCCCGTGTGGCTACCTACCTCTAATAATACCGCCCATGTGACTACCTATCTCTAATAATACCGCCCATGTGAGTACCTACCTCTAATAATACCGCCCATGTGAGTACCTACCTCTAATAATAGTGCCCATGTGGCTACCTACCTCTAATAATAGTGCCCGTGTGACTACCTACCTCTAATAATAGTGCCCATGTGAGTACCTACCTCTAATAATAGTGCCCGTGTGACTACCTACCTCTAATAATAGTGCCCATGTGACTACCTACCTCTAATAATACCACCCACGTGACTACCTACCTCTAATAATAGTGCCAATGTGGCTTCCTTCCTCTAATAATACCGCCCATGTGACTACCTACCTCTAATAATAGTGCCCATGTGGCTACCTACCTCTAATAATACCACCCATGTGACTACCTACCTCTAATAATAGTGCCCACGTGACTACCTACCTCTAATAATAGTGCCCATGTGACTACTTACCTCTAATAACGCCCACGTGACTACCTACCTCTAATAATACCGCCCACGTGACTACCTACCTCTAATAATAACGCCCACGTGAGTAGCTACCTCTAATAATAACACCCACGTGAGTACCTACCTCTAATAACAGTGCCCATGTGACTACCTTCCTCTAATAATACTGACCACGTGACTACCTACCTCTAAAAGCAGTGCCCGTGTGACTACCTACTTCTAATAATAGTGCCTGTGTGACTACCTACCTCTAATAATACCGCCCATGTGACTACCTACCTCTAATAATAGTGCCCACGTGACTACCTACCTCTAATAATAGTGCCCATGTGACTACCTACCTCCTAATAATAACGCCCACGTGAGTACCTACCTCTAATATCAGTGCCCGTGTGACTACCTACCTCTAATAATAGTGCCCACGTGACTACCTACCTCTAATAATAGTGCCCATGTGACTACCTACCTCTAATAATAGTGCCCATGTGACTACCTACCTCTAATAACGCCCACGTGACTACCTACCTCTAATAATAGTGCCCACGTGACTACCTTCCTCTAATAATAGTGCCCATGTGACTACCTACCTCTAATAATAGTGCCCATGTGACTGCCTACCTCTAATAATAGTGCCCATGTGACTACCTAACTCTAATAATAGTGCCCATGTGACTACCTACCTCTAATAATACCGTCCATGTGACTACCTACCTCTAATAATAGTGCCCATGTGACTACCTCTAATAATAATGTCCATGTGAGTACCTACCTCTAATAATAGTGCCCACGTGACTACCTACCTCTGATACATCACTAATAGTGCCCATGTGACTGCCTACCTCTAATAATAGTGCCCATGTGACTAACTACCTCTAATAATAGTGTCCACGTGACTACCTACCTCTAATAATAGTGCCCTCGTGACTACCTACCTCTAATAGTGCCCATGTGACTACCTACCTCTAATAATAGTGTCCATGTGACTACCTACCTCTAATAATACCCGCCCATGTGACTACCTACCTCTAATAATAGTGCCCATGTGATTACCTACCTCTAATAATAGTGCCCATGTGACTACCTACCTCTAATAATAATGCCCATGTGACTACCTACCCCTGATACATCACTAACAGCACCCATGTGACTACCTACATCTGATACATCGCTAATAGCGCAAATGTGTCTACCTACCTCTGATATGTCCCTATGGGCTGTTCTTTCCAATGTAGCATTTTACTTATAGCTGCCCTGTACTGTACGCTGGTGTGTCGACCTGGTCTATTTACCAATCATTAGCTTTACGATCGCTGCGATTGTCAATTAAACCCATTGTTGTTGTTCTTTGTCCATCAGATCGCTGTGACTATGACAGCGCAGGAGCTGGCGGAGACGCTGCTGGAGAGGCGGAATATCCGTGTAAAGGACGGCGATTACTGGAGCTGCTACCAGCTGGATGACTCAGAGGAGATAGGTAGGTGAGCTGATGGTAAGTGCCTGCTGCCCAGGGCGGCTTCGGGTGCTGTACGATTTCTATATCAGTCACTAAGCTTGGTTTGTACCTACAGATGTGTCCCTATACATCTAGCCTCAATTCAATACGCATGCAAATAAGATGCACAAGCAGCTTCTGCTGATTACAATGACTGTTAGCATTCCTACAGGTTATCATGTGTGGGACCGCGGCTGTATCTGCATACGGAATGGAATGTTACAGAGTACAATATGTCCTACGCATGTATAGCCTCAGTCCCACAAAGATTATAGACCTTCTGGGTAACATTTTAATCAGCAGCTTCTGCTTGTGTGTCTTAACTGCTTAGCAACGGGAGTACGACGCAATTTCTGAGAAAATGCACAAACGACACCAAATGTAGTATGGTGCGAGAAGGTCTTTTTCATAGTTTACCAGTGGATGTGGAGGGGGAATATAATAATGTACCGAGCGCAGCGAGTTCACTTATACGGCGTCCATGTCGACCTACATCTATATAGATACACAAAAACAAACGTAACAAAAAAATAAAACATGGTGACCTTTTTCATGTGGACCTGTTGCACTTTGACCTTTTGACCCTGTCGACCTCATGCTGTCGACCTTTTTCATGTGCGTCTACGCCTATTGACCAATAGTAGCCATCCTAATGTCGGTTGACCTAAAACTTGTGACCTATCGTTCCATACCCATGTAGGCGCCCTGGTATTTTATTGTTTGCGTTGTGTTCCCTGCTGTCTCCTCACAGAGCGCCCCCTACACTTCTCGGAGAAAGTCCTGCCCATCTACCACTCTGAGGGCACCAAAGAGAGTCACCTAGTAGTGAAGAAAGACCTACACATGGATGGCATGCTGCATTATATCAGTAAGTAGTCGCTGACCGACTTCCTGTCACATACAGTACAGTAGGTCACATGACTTCCTGTCCCATACAGTAGGTCACATGACTTCCTGTTCCATACAGTACAGTAGGTCACATGACTTCCTGTCCCATACAGTAGGTCACATGACTTCCTGTCCCATACTGTAGGTCACATGACTTCCTGTTCCATACAGTAGGTCACATGACTTCCTGTGACATAGGTCATGGGATACTCTCAGGCGGATCCATCACAATGACGTTGTCACAAATAACTACAACATGCAGTACTGTGTTCTGTGTCCTACCTCTGACATTATAGGGAATGTATGGGGGGGATTTACTGCTGTACTCAGAATTCATCAATTATACACAACGGGAAAACTTTCTCTATTACCCCCAGTGCAGTATCTGTTACCCCCAGTCCCATCTCTGGTACACCGGTCTAGTCTCTGTTACCCCCAGTCCCATCACTGGTACACCGGTCCAGTCTCTGTTACCCCCAGTCCCATCTCTGGTACACCGGTCCAGTCTCTGTTACCCCCAGTCCCATCGCTGGTACACCAGTCCAGTCTCTGTTACCCCCAGTCCCATCTCTGGTACACCAGTCCAGTCTCTGTTACCCCCAGTCCCATCTCTGGTACACCAGTCTAGTCTCTGTTACCCCCAGTCCCATCTCTGGTACACCAGTCCAGTCTCTGTTACCCCCAGTCCCATCGCTGGTACACCAGTCCCATCTCTGGTACACCAGTCCAGTCTCTGTTCCCCCAGTCCCATCTCTGGTACACCAGTCCAGTCTCTTCTACCCCCAGTCCCATCTCTGGTACACCGGTCCAGTCTCTGTTACCCCCAGTCCCATCGCTGGTACACCAGTCTAGTCTCTGTTACCCCCAGTCCCATCTCTGGTACACCAGTCCAGTCTCTGTTACCCCCAGTCCCATCTCTGGTACACCAGTCCAGTCTCTGTTACCCCCAGTCCCATCGCTGGTACACCAGTCCCATCTCTGGTACACCAGTCCAGTCTCTGTTCCCCCAGTCCCATCTCTGGTACACCAGTCCAGTCTCTTCTACCCCCAGTCCCATCTCTGGTACACCGGTCCAGTCTCTGTTACCCCCAGTCCCATCTCTGGTACACCGGTCCAGTCTCTGTTACCCCCAGTCCCATCTCTGGTACACCAGTCCAGTCTCTGTTACCCCCAGTCCCATCTCTGGTACACCGGTCCAGTCTCTGTTACCCCCAGTCCCATCTCTGGTACACCAGTCCCATCTCTGGTACACCAGTCCAGTCTCTGTTACCCCCAGTCCCATCTCTGGTACACCTGTCCATTCTCTTCTACCCCCAGTCCCATCTCTGGTACACTGGTCAAGTCTCTGTTACCCCCAGTCCCATCTCTGGTACACCGGTCCAGTCTCTGTTACCCCCAGTCCCATCTCTGGTACACCGGTCCAGTCTCTGTTACCCCCAGTCCCATCTCTGGTACACCAGTCTAGTCTCTGTTACCCCCAGTCCCATCTCTGGTACACCAGTCCAGTCTCTGTTACCCCCAGTCCCATCTCTGGTACACCAGTCCAGTCTCTGTTACCCCCAGTCCCATCGCTGGTACACCAGTCCCATCTCTGGTACACCAGTCCAGTCTCTGTTACCCCCAGTCCCATCTCTGGTACACCAGTCTAGTCTCTGTTACCCCCAGTCCCATCTCTGGTACACCAGTCCAGTCTCTGTTACCCCCAGTCCCATCTCTGGTACACCAGTCCAGTCTCTGTTACCCCCAGTCCCATCGCTGGTACACCAGTCCCATCTCTGGTACACCAGTCCAGTCTCTGTTCCCCCAGTCCCATCTCTGGTACACCAGTCCAGTCTCTTCTACCCCCAGTCCCATCTCTGGTACACCGGTCCAGTCTCTGTTACCCCCAGTCCCATCTCTGGTACACCGGTCCAGTCTCTGTTACCCCCAGTCCCATCTCTGGTACACCAGTCCAGTCTCTGTTACCCCCAGTCCCATCTCTGGTACACCGGTCCAGTCTCTGTTACCCCCAGTCCCATCTCTGGTACACCAGTCCCATCTCTGGTACACCAGTCCAGTCTCTGTTACCCCCAGTCCCATCTCTGGTACACCTGTCCATTCTCTTCTACCCCCAGTCCCATCTCTGGTACACTGGTCAAGTCTCTGTTACCCCCAGTCCCATCTCTGGTACACCGGTCCAGTCTCTGTTACCCCCAGTCCCATCTCTGGTACACCGGTCCAGTCTCTGTTACCCCCAGTCCCATCACTGGTACACCAGTCCAGTCTCTGTTACCCCCAGTCCCATCTCTGGTACACCGGTCCAGTCTCTGTTACCCCCAGTCCCATCTCTGGTACACCGGTCCAGTCTCTGTTACCCCCAGTCCCATCACTGGTACACCAGTCCAGTCTCTGTTACCCCCAGTCCCATCACTGGTACACCAGTCCAGTCTCTGTTACCCCCAGTCCCATCTCTGGTACACCAGTCCAGTCTCTGTTACCCCCAGTCCCATCTCTGGTACACCAGTCCAGTCTCTGTTACCCCCAGTCCCATCTCTGGTACACCAGTCCAATCTCTTCTACCCCCAGTCCCATCTCTGGTACACCGGTCCAGTCTCTTCTACCCCCAGTCCCATCTCTGGTACACCAGTCCAATCTCTTCTACCCCCAGTCCCATCTCTGGTACACCGGTCCAGTCTCTTCTACCCCCAGTCCCATCTCTGGTACACCAGTCCAATCTCTTCTACCCCCAGTCCCATCTCTGGTACATCAGTCCAGTCTCTGTTACCCCCAGTCCCATCGCTGGTACACCAGTCCAATCTCTTCTACCCCCAGTCCCATCTCTGGTACACCAGTCCAGTCTCTGTTACCCACAGTCCCATCACTGGTACACCGGTACACCTCCTCTGTTACCCCCAGTCCCATCACTGGTACACCGGTACACCTCCTCTGTTACTCACAGTCCCATCACTGGTACACCGGTACACCTCCTCTGTTACACACAGTCCCATCACTGGTACACCGGTACACCTACCCTGTTACCCACAGTCCCATCACTGGTACACCGGTACACCTACTCTGTTACCCACAGTCCCATCACTGGTACACCGGTACACCTCCTCTGGGATAGGTATTTACTTTCTCTTTCTTTCCTTAGAGAACCGGCAGGGAGACTCCAAGCACGGGGTGATGAACTTCCGGGAAGAGAAGAGTCTTCTAAGCTTTGGCTCAAGTTTCCCCGAACGCTACTTCATGTTAAACAGCACAATGCTGCGAATGTACAGAGATGTGCGGGTACGTGCAGATCTCAGGACCCACCGCGCCATTCTCCACTCTGCGCAGTAGACAGAAATGCTCTTTATTTACAGACCAAGACCTTACCTGCATGGTGCGGGTGGAGGACCTGCATGGTGCGGGTGGAGGACCTGCATGGTGC
Source organism: Crinia signifera (assembly GCF_055691185.1). Taxonomy (NCBI): domain Eukaryota; kingdom Metazoa; phylum Chordata; class Amphibia; order Anura; family Myobatrachidae; genus Crinia; species Crinia signifera. The sequence continues at coordinate 399,326,730 of NC_139218.1, read as the reverse complement.
GGGTGGAGGACCTGCATGGTGCGGGTGGAGGACCTGCATGGTGCGGGTGGAGGACCTGCATGGTGCGGGCGATAGACCTGCATGGTGCGGGCGATAGACCTGCATGTGTGGGCGGAGGACATGCATGGTGCGGGCGGAGGTGGTGCTGGTAGTGTGATACTCTGCAGATAGGAGTGGGTGGAGTTGGCGTGCTGTATACTGTACATACATGGCTGGTGTACAGGATAATATCTTCCCTCTTCTGATGCAGAGTCACAAGCCAGAGAAGGAATGGCCGGTCAAACACCTGACATTGTATCTGGGCATCAAGAAGAAGATTCGACCCCCAACAAAGTAAGTTACAGTATAATCAGTGAGGGAATGCAGGAAGGTGCCCATATGTGTCTGTGCCCATGTACCCGGGTGTCCTGGTGAGGCCACTCCCCGCCCAGCCTCCAGTCACCGTGTTATAGCACCATACATGTCTGTGCCCATGTACCCGGGTGTCCTGGTGAGGCCGCTCCCCACCCAGCCTCCAGTCACCTTGTTATAGCACCATACGTGTCTGTGCCCATGTACCCAGGTGTCCTGGTGAGGCCGCTCCCTGCCCAGCCTCCAGTCACCGCGTTATAGAACCATACGTGTCTGTGCCCATGTACCCGGGTGTCCTGGTGAGGCCGCTCCCTGCCCAGCCTCCAGTCACCGTGTTATAGCACCATACGTGTCTGTGCCCATGTACCCGGGTGTCCTGGTGAGGCCGCTCCCTGCCCAGCCTCCAGTCACCGTGTTATAGCACCATACGTGTCTGTGCCCATGTACCCGGGTGTCCTGGTGAGGCCGCTCCCTGCCCAGCCTCCAGTCACTGTGTTATAGCACCATACATGTCTGTGCCCAAGTACCCGGGTGTCCTGGTGAGGCCGCTCCCTGCCCAGCCTCCAGTCACCGTGTTATAGCACCATACGTGTCTGTGCCCATGTACCCGGGTGTCCTGGTGAGGCCGCTCCCTGCCCAGCCTCCAGTCACCGTGTTATAGCACCATATGTGTCTGTGCCCATGTACCCGGGTGTCCTGGTGAGGCCGCTCCCTGCCCAGCCTCCAGTCACCGCGTTATAGAACCATACATGTCTGTGCCCATGTACCCGGGTGTCCTGGTGAGGCCGCTCCCCGCCCAGCCTCCAGTCACCGTGTTATAGCACCATACGTGTCTGTGCCCATGTACCCGGGTGTCCTGGTGAGGCCGCTCCCCACCCAGCCTCCAGTCACCGTGTTATAGAACCATACATGTCTGTGCCCATGTACCCGGGTGTCCTGGTGAGGCCGCTCCCTGCCCAGCCTCCAGTCACCGTGTTATAGAACCATACGTGTCTGTGCCCATGTACCCGGGTGTCTTGGTGAGGCCGCTCCCTGCCCAGCCTCCAGTCACCGTGTTATAGAACCATACATGTCTGTGCCCATGTAAACAGGTGTCCTGGTGAGGCCGCTCCCTGCCCAGCCTCCAGTCACCACGTTATAGCACCATACGTGTCTGTGCCCATGTACCCGGGTGTCCTGGTGAGGCCGCTCCCCGCCCAGCCTCCAGTCACCACGTTATAGCACCATACGTGTCTGTGCCCATGTACCCGGGTGTCCTGGTGAGGCCGCTCCCTGCCCAGCCTCCAGTCACCGTGTTATAGCACCATACATGTCTGTGCCCATGTACCCGGGTGTCCTGGTGAGGCCGCTCCCTGCCCAGCCTCCAGTCACCGTGTTATAGCACCATACGTGTCTGTGCCCATGTACCCGGGTGTCCTGGTGAGGCCGCTCCCTGCCCAGCCTCCAGTCACCGTGTTATAGCACCATACGTGTCTGTGCCCATGTACCCAGGTGTCCTGGTGAGGCCGCTCCCCGCCCAGCCTCCAGTCACAGTGTTATAGCACCATGCGTGTCTGTGCCCATGTACCCGGGTGTCCCGGTGAGGCTGCTCCCTGCCCAGCCTCCAGTTACCGCGTTATAGAACCATACGTGTCTGTGCCCATGTAAACAGGTATCCTGGTGAGGCAGCTCCCCGCCCAGCCTCCAGTCACCGCGTTATAGCACCATACGTGTCTGTGCCCATGTACCCGGGTGTCTTGGTGAGGCCGCTCCCTGCCCAGCCTCCAGTCACCATATACCTACAGCCATAGGTAAAAAGGCGACTGATCTGCAGAGCATTGTCATGCTTCCTTTACCCCCTGACTGGTACATAGTGACATATCCTGCAGATTATTACATTACTGACCTCTCTAGTGATCTGCAGAACATTGCTCTGTCCCATCTACCCCCTGACAGGTACATAGCGATATATCCTGCACATTATTACATTACTGACCTCTCTAATGACCTGCAGAACATCGCTCTGTCCGATCTACCCCCTGGCAAGTACATAGCGATATATCCTGCAGATTATTACATTACTGACCTCTCTAATGACCTGCAGAACATCGCTCTGTCCCATCTACCCCCTGACAGATACGTAGTGGAGCAGGAGTAAATGCACCCCCTTCACCACTAGAGGGCAGCAGAGACTGTGCCCAGATAGCAGAACTGTGAGCTGATATATACATTTACAGTATACACACACACACACACAGCACGAGGAACAGGAGTACAGTGCAGATGATATATACAGTATATGTGTGTGTGTATATATATATATATATATATATATATATATATATATATATATATATATATATATATATATATAGACATTGGAGGGGCTGTTTAAACAATGTGGTCACAAGCCATAGGGCACCCCAAAACTAGGAAAGGTGAGTGCCGATGTTAAGTGTATATATTACAATCGTACATGTAACAGTTGTCACACTTTAAACAGAAGGCACCGCTTTAAAGGTTCTTCTGCTCAGTTCAGCGTCCTTTGGCTTGTTTATGGAGTGCCACCAGCTACACACTATATGTGTGTGTGTGTGTGTATATATGTATGTATGTATGTATATATGTATGTACAGTATGTATAGGAGAATCCGCACTCCCATCCAGGATTTGAAGGCAGCAGTGGGGTGCTCTACTTAAAATCCCACTAAGTGTACCATAATATATTTCCGGTGGCTAGCAACAATAAGATAGCCAAGTGCGCACACTCCACATTTCCAACAAGATTTATTATTAATACATCACCACTGTGATAGCTGGTCGGTTTGCCACTTTGTTATGTTGCTGAGCTGTTTGGATGTCCAGATGCTGTCTTGATAAAGGACCATGCTCGGTCCGATACGTCGATAATCTATCACAGTGGTGATGTATTAATAATAACTCTCAGGGAGATTTGGAGTGTACGCACTTGGCTATCTTATTATATATATATATAAATACACAGTATATACACAGCGCGAGGAGCAGGAGTGCAGATGGTCACAGACATTAGGGTTTATATAACAATAGGAGATGTTTGCCGTCATTCTGTGATTTGCACCCGTGCACCAGGAATAGCTGCCGCGTGCGCTGCACTCTGTGCCCTCTGTGTGGACAGCTGATCACCAGGCCTGCGCCTGCCAGCTGGGTGAGTGGGCAGAACCCGCACTTTGTCATGGAAACACGCCAAGGACTGCTGGTTGCTAAGACACACACCGGGGCCCAGGCACTAATGGGTTAACCCTTCACTGCCCTCACAGCTCGTTACTGGGGAATTAACAGCTAACCCGATAGCCGCCCCCCCCCCCCATGTGGGATAAACGGGGGCAATGATCGCTGCTAATGGGCCGCTCGCTGCATTTTATCTGAAACACAGGGAAAAGTATTTTCTCTTTTTTTCCCGGCTTCCATGGAAACGGACTGAGTTCTGTGATTGGTTAAATGCCTCTGATTCTGAAATAAATGAGATGTTTTCTAACTTTGAGGAAATGTGTTCCGGAGTGTTTTACTGTACATGGCTCTATATACAAGTCTGTGCACAGCGCTGTGTTACTGAGCAACGTATTTATTAACATGTTCCTCCTACCACCAAGGACTGAAGAGCTCCTGAAAGCGTCATTCCTGTGTGTACCGCAGTCTGTGGGTGCCTGGATTGTTGGGGTGCACCCCAGGTTGATCAGCGGAAGGGTTTGATGCCGCAGTGCGTCTGTGGGTGCCTGGATTGTTGGGGTGCACCCCAAGTTGATCAGCGGTAGGGTTTGATGCCGCAGTGTGGCTGCTGGTGCCCGTCTTGTTGGGTTGCACCCCGGGTTGTTCATGAGGTGGTATTCGAGATGATCATGTGACGTTGCCGCAGCTGAGGGTCTCCCCAAGAATATGCTATTCAAGCGGATGCAACATTTTCCGTCCAATGTTGGGCCTTGTTGTTGCTGTACAGATTTGGATGCGCGGACCGGAAATACAGACGTGCCCACACACATCTAGCCAACTCACGCATTAAACAGCCATTCTACTTGTGCCATGTCTTAGTCGAGCCGAGCACATTTGCTTGTGACTTTTTTCAGTACAATGCATCTTATTGTAACACAGGGTGAATAGGACGCACAAGCAGCATCTGCTGAGTAAAATGATATGCAGCATGCCTATATTCAGGGTGTGGCTGTGGCTGTATCTGCATAGGGAATGCAATACACCACTGTAACATTGTATTCCGTATACAGATACAGCTGCAGTAACACACTTGGCACATATCATTTTACTCAGCAGAAGCTACTTGTGCTTCCTATTCACCCTGTTCTGCAAATAAGCATTGCAATGAGAAAGGTTGCACACCAAGATGCTTGGCACTTCCGTGATACACGGAGCGCATGTTTTATGTGACTTGTAGCACGCGGTGGATGGTAGTACGTGGACAAATTTGTATAAGGGGTGACCCTAGGTGGTGACTGCGGATGCTTCTTGCTCTATGACGGTCCCTTATGTCACTATTAATGTTTGCTGAGTGGTTGTGTGTAAGCTGCTGTTCTCTGTTGTCCACAATTACTGCATCCTTTAGTACACCTAAACAGAGAGTAGGGAGAAAGACACCCGTCCTCACCCTCTGTCTCGCACATTACCGACTCCTGAAGCTTGTATTACTGGGGGCGATTACCTGATACACAGGGTGATATTTAATGAGATGCAAAACCTGGTTTTTGGCGATATTTTCGGCAAAAAAAGTCCGAAATTTTAACGAGATGCGAAAAGCGCAGATTCTGAAGGTGCGATTTTTAGTAACGCCGGCACTCACATCCAGTTGTTTTCCCATTATAAAGTATACAAATCGCATATTTAATGAGATGCGAAAATGGGAAAATGTTACTAAAAATCGCCACACATGCAGACCAGGTACTGACAGACGAATTGGCCAGAACCTTGCACAGATCATCTGTGCATGGTCCTGTCTTAAAAAATGTGTAAAAGTTAAATTTTTAAATAAAAATGGCGTGAGGTCCCCCCTCCTGAGCATAACCAGCCCCGGGCTCATTAAGCCGGACCTGGTTCCAAAAATATGGGGGACAAAAAGCGTAGGGGTCCCCCGTATTTCTGAAACCAGCCCCAGACTCTTGGACCGCTCCTGGTTCCAAAACTACGGGGACAATAAATCTGGGGGTCCCCCATATTTTGATACCAGCACCGGACTCCAACAGCCCATGGTGCTGGTCAGCCTTGGAAGGGGTACCTGGGGGAGTGGGGATCCCCCCCCCCCCGAATAAAGGGGTCCCCCCTAGGCTTCACCCATCCAGGGCTGAAGCCCGGGGCTGTCGCCAGCGTCCCTGGGCTTTGGACGCCGGCCTGATAGGGTTAAATCATTCATACATAACACTGCTTTATACAGGTGAACTAGAAGTGCCAGCAGGCCTTCCCCGCATGCTGGGACTTGGCGAACCACAAGTCCCAGCATGCGGGGCATTAATGGGCCCGCTGGGACTCGTAGTACACCTGTAAAAAGAATGTTAAAATAAAACAAACACACACACAGAAAAGTATAACTTTATTACACACACACCTCACTTTTACACCAACATACTTACAGAACCAGGGTCCAGCGCTGCCCTCCCTCCCTCCTCCACAGCCAGGAGCCAGCTCACCCCGCACTGACAGCGGGGTGAGCCAGCTTCCTCCTACTCTGCTAACAGCTTCTATAGCGCTGTCCCAACAATATAGAGGCTGTTAGCGCAGTTGGCTCGATGCGTCTCCATGGAGATGCTTTCAGCCAATCAAGGCTGAGCTGTGCATCTCCATGCACTTTTTTGCCCAGATTTTGCATCCCATTAAATATGCGTGTTTCAGAAAAGAAATGTGATTTTGAAAAGTGCGATAAGGTGCGATTTTGGAAAGTGACTAAAAATCGCATCCTATTAAATGTCACCCATAGTGTTTGCAGATGTATAGAAGTAGCCTGGTTACTGCACTGCAGCTGTGCGGATGTGGGGCTGATATTGCACACTTCTGTCTTGCAGTTATGTCTTTACCATAATGTGTACGAACGAGAAGAATGAGAAGAGCCAGTGGTGAGACCTGCACCTCTATCTGACCTTGTGTGTCTGTCCTGTCCCCTCTGTCCCCCTCTGTGTCATGCCCCCAGTATCTCTGTCCCCCTCTGTAGCATGTCCTCAGTATCTCTGTCCCCTTCTGTAGCATGTCCTCATTATCTCTGTCACCCTCTGTAGCATGTCCTCATTATCTCTGTCACCCTCTGTAGCATGTCCTCAGTATCTCTGTCCCCTTCTGTAGCATGTCCTCATTATCTCTGTCACCCTCTGTAGCATGTCCTCAGTATCTCTGTCCCCCTCTGTATCATGGCCTCAGTATCTCTGTCCCCTTCTGTAGCATGTCCTCAGTATCTCTGTCCCCCCTCTGTAGCATGTCCTCAGTATCTCTGTCCCCCTCTGTAGCATGTCCTCAGTATCTCTGTCCCCCTCTGTAGCATGTCCTCAGTATCTCTGTCCCCCTCTGTATCATGTCCTCAGTATCTCTGTCCCCCTCTGTATGATGTCCTCAGTATCTCTGTCCCCCTCTGTAGCATGTCCTCAGTATCTCTGCCCCCCTCTGTGTTATGTCCTCAGTATCTCTGTCCCCCTCTGTATTGGAGCCACAATAGTCTCTCTGTCGCCCCCTAGAGGCTGTGTGTTTGCCTGCTCACACCTCCAGGCCTGACTGCTTTGCTTTTTATCCCCAGGTATCTATGCTGTAAATCCCTGGGAGACATGAGAGAGTGGTTGGCAGCGTTCATGTATGTACAGGTACAGTACTTAGCTTGTTCCTATTATCCCCACACAAGGTCAGTATCCGCACGTTATCTGGATGTACACGTAACCCTCTATCAGAGCGTCTTGTGTCCTGCACAGATGTAATAACGCCCCCCGATAGCTGCCGTCCTGCACCTGTCACTGTATGAGACCAAACATTCATAGCTCCCCAGTGACAGCTTACTGCCCATCCTCCGCGCTGTCACTGTCTATGGTGACACTAAGTGGTTCCCAGTGACAGCTTACTGCCCATCCTCCGCGCTGTCACTGTCTATGGTGACACTAAGTGGTTCCCAGTGACAGCTTACTGCCCATCCTCCGCGCTGTCACTGTCTATGGTGACACTAAGTGGTTCCCAGTGACAGCTTACTGCCCCATCCTCCGCGCTGTCACTGTCTATGGTGACACTAAGTGGTTCCCAGTGACAGCTTACTGCCCATCCTCCGCGCTGTCACGGTCTTTGGCTACACTAAATGGTTCCCAGTGACAGCTTACTGACCCATCCTCCGCGCTGTCACTGTCTAGGGTGACACTAAGTGGTTCCCAGTGACAGCTTACTGCCCATCCTCCGCGCTGTCACTGTCTATGGTGACACTAAGTGGTTCCCAGTGACAGCTTACTGCCCCATCCTCCGCCTGGGCGCTGTCACTGTCTATGGTGACACTAAGTGGTTCCCAGTGACAGCTTACTGCCCATCCTCCGCGCTGTCACTGTCTATGGTGACACTAAGTGGTTCCCAGTGACAGCTTACTGCCCATCCTCCACGCTGTCTATGGTTACACTAAGTGGTTCCCAGTGACAGCTTACTGCCCCATCCTCCGCCTGGGCGCTGTCACTGTCTATGGTGACACTAAGTGGTTCCCAGTGACAGCTTACTGCCCATCCTCCGCGCTGTCACTGTCTATGGTGACACTAAGTGGTTGCCAGTGACAGCTTACTGCCCCATCCTCCGCCTGGGCGCTGTCACTGTCTATGGTGACACTAAGTGGTTCCCAGTGACAGCCTATTGCCCATCCTCCGCCTGGGCGCTGTCACTGTCTATGGTGACACTAGGTGGATTCCAGTGACAGCTTACTGCCCCATCCTCTGCCTGGTCGCTGTCACTGTCTATGGTGACACTAAGTGGTTTTCAGTAACACCTTACTGCCCCATCCTCCGCCTGGGCGCTGTCACTGTCTATGGTGACACTAGGTGGTTCCCAGTGACTTCTTTATGCTGTAAGTGGCTCCTGCCAGGGAACGTCTCATGTTCTCCACTGTGCAGATTGTCCGTGTAACAGCGCTCAGTGCTGCCCAAGACACAGAGCAAATAGGTGGGTTCTCCCTGGGGGAATCCGCTCCTTGTATAGCACATTGCACGCCGCTCATAGACGCTGATAACATCTCTATGGCCCGGGCGTGTACAGAGCGGAAATACCGCGTGTAATAGGGACACGCTGCGCGGAGGACCTGCAATATACACTTCGCTAATCACTATTATCTCTCTGTCCAGTATGGCAGCCTGTGGCCCGAGGAGACCACGACGACAAGGCCACGAAACTCGCAGCCGGATTGTACATTCGGCAACAGATCCCTGATCCCTATACGAGGAAGTGAGATGGATATAAGGAAAAGTATGGCTTCCTTCGCCACGGACGCGCTGACGGTGAGTGACCCTGATGTGGGTGGTAGGGCGAGAGGCACGAGGTTGTCACGGTGGGCTAGTTGTAAACATACCTCGCTGCATAGTCACCAACCCCTGTGTATACCTCGCTCATAGACCACACCCCCTGCGTATACCTCGCTCATAGACCACACCCCCTGCGTATACCTCGCTCATAGACCACACCCCCTGCATAAACCTCGCTCATAGACTCCACCCCCTGCATAGTCCTCGCTCATAGACCGCACCCCCTGCGTATACCTCGCTCATAGACCACACCCCCTGCGTATACCTCACTCATACACCGCACCCCCTGCGTATACCTCACTGCATAGGCACCACCCCCTGTGTATACCTCACTCATAGACCGCACCCACTGCGTATACCTCGCTCATAAACCGCACCCCCTGCGTATACCTCGCTCATAGACCGCACCCCCTGCATATTCCTCGCTTATAGACCGCAACCCCTGTGTATACCTCGCTCATATACCGCACCCCCTGCATATACCTCGCTCATAGACCACACCCCCTGCATATACCTCCCTCATAGACCGCACCCCCTGCGTATACCTTCCTCATAGACCGCACCCCCTGCATATACCTCGCTCATAGCCCGCACCCCCTGCGTATACCTCGCTCATAGACCGCACCCCCTGCGTATACCTCGCTCATAGACCGCACCCCCTGCGTATACCTCGATCATAGACCGCACCCCCTGCGTATACCTCGATCATAGACCGCACCTCCTGCGTATACCTCCCTCATAGACCGCACCCCCTGCGTATACCTCCCTCATAGACCGCACCCCCTGCGTATACCTCCCTCATAGACCGCACCCCCTGCGTATCCCTCGCTCATAGACCGCACCCCCTGCGTATACCTCGCTCATAGACCGCACCCCCTGCGTATACCTCGCTCATAGACCGCACCCCCTGCGTATACCTCGCTCATAGACCGCACCCCCTGCGTATACCTCGCTCATAGACCGCACCCCCTGCGTATACCTCGCTCATAGACCACACCCCCTGCGTATACCTCTCCCATAGACCGCACCCCCTGTGTATACCTCGCTGATAGACCGCACCCCCTGTGTATACCTCGCTGATAGACCGCACCCCCTGCGTATACCTGTAATACATGTGACATGTTACTAGCGTCTTATCACACGGCCATCGCTGAAGGCTTATTTGGATCTTCAGGACTGTTCTGAGAGAATGAGTCGCTCAGCTCCCCGGGGGGGGGGGCTCAGCCTGCAGGTGACGCCGCGCGGGTAGATAACGTGTTTAATATGTGTACGAGCCGTTGACTGGTGACAGCGCAGATCACAGACCAGAGCAGCTCAGACTGCAGATTGTGCCACTGACAGGCATCATCTATAATACAGATAATGTTCTGGAACTCTATATCGCCGATCTGCAGTCTCCTCGCCACACCAAGCAATACCTTGGGATCCGGGGGAAATATTCACCCCCGTCCGAAGCGCCTGTGTGCGATGGAGCCGGAGTCTGTACACAAAGCACAATGGAACTTGGCGTGGAAAAATACCGCGTCCGCCACGCCGTAGCACTTTGTGTACAGAATCAGGCTCGCAGGCGTACGTGCATATTAAATGAAGTGCGTTATAAATAAGAGGCATATCACGGGAATGGATGCAAGTGAGAGGCATGGGGCTTGGGCACCGAGAATGGCGGCTTGGCCCAATATGCGGCAGCAATGTAAGAGGGTACTGTGTAAAGACGTCCCGTACAGTCAGGAATGGCGAGGGCCAATCAATGAGCCTGATTTAGACGTCTGCCCATGTGGCGCAAGGTCCCAGCGTTATTAGGGAAGTCCTTGACCCTTGGAAACTAGTATGGAGAAGAGAGCAGAGATCCTGGCTGCTTAGTCCGGCCAGTGCGGGATAGTGTGAGAGCCAAGAGGGCGGAGGGCCCTGCCTGTAACAGCATACAGGAGGGAGACGAGACGACTGAGGTGTGAGTGTGAATAGGACAGGAAGGCGTTTAATGAACAGGTTGGTTGACACGTTGATAGGACGAGGACTGAAATTTGCATGTCCATTTTATTTGATCTTATGACCCCGTATCACAGTACAGCCCTCCGTATCACTGCGCGCGGTCACAGTACAGCCCTCCGTATCTCTGCGCAGTCACAGTACAGCCCTCCGTATCTCTGCACAGTCACAGTACAGCCCTCCGTATCTCTGCACAGTCACAGTACAGCCCACCGTATCTCTGCGCAGTCACAGTACAGCCCTCCGTATCTCTGCGCGGTCACAGTACAGCCCTCCGTATCACTGCGCGCGGTCACAGTACAGCCCTCCGTATCTCTGCGCAGTCACAGTACAGCCCTCCGTATCTCTGCACAGTCACAGTACAGCCCTCCGTATCTCTGCACAGTCACAGTACAGCCCACCGTATCTCTGCGCAGTCACAGTACAGCCCTCCGTATCTCTGCGCGGTCACAGTACAGCCCTCCGTATCTCTGCGCGGTCACAGTACAGCCCTCCGTATCACTGCGCGGTCACAGTACAGCCCTCCGTATCTCTGCGCGGTCACAGTACAGCCCTCCGTATCACTGCGCGGTCACAGTACAGCCCTCCGTATCACTGCGCGGTCACAGTACAGCCCTCCGTATCACTGCGCGGTCACAGTACAGCCCTCCGTATCACTGCGCAGTCACAGTACAGCCCTCCGTATCACTGCGCAGTCACAGTACAGCCCTCCGTATCACTGCGCAGTCACAGTACAGCCCTCCGTATCACTGCGCAGTCACAGTACAGCCCTCCGTATCACTGCGCAGTCACAGTACAGCCCTCCGTATCACTGCGCAGTCACAGTACAGCCCTCCGTATCACTGCGCGGTCACAGTACAGCCCTCCGTATCACTGCGCGGTCACAGTACAGCCCTCCGTATCACTGCGCAGTCACAGTACAGCCCTCCGTATCACTGCGCAGTCACAGTACAGCCCTCCGTATCACTGCGCGGTCACAGTACAGCCCTCCGTATCACTGCACAGTCACAGTACAGCCCTCCGTATCACTGCGCAGTCACAGTACAGCCCTCTGTATCACTGCGCAGTCACAGTACAGCCATCCGTATCACTGCGCAGTCACTGTACAGCTCTCCGTATCACTGCGCGCGGTCACAGTACAGCCCTCCGTATCACTGCGCGGTCACAGTACAGCCCTCCGTATCACTGCGCAGTCACAGTACAGCACTCCGTATCACTGCGCAGTCACAGTACAGCCCTCCGTATCACTGCGCGGTCACTATACAACCCTTTGTATCACTGCGCAGTCACTGTACAGCCCTCCGTATCACTGCGCAGTCACTGTACAGCCCTCAGTATCTCTGCGCAGTCACAGTACAGCCCTCCGTATCACTGCGCGGTCACTGTACAGCTCTCCGTATCACTGCGCAGTCACTGTACAGCACTCTGTATCACTGCGCAGTCACTGTACAGCCCTCCGTATCACTGAGCAGTCACAGTACAGCCCTCCGTATCACTGCGCAGTCACAGTACAGCACTCCGTATCACTGCGCAGTCACAGTACAGCCCTCCGTATCACTGCGCGGTCACTATACAACCCTTTGTATCACTGCGCATTCACTGTACAGCACTCTGTATCACTGCTCGGTCACTATATAACCCTTTGTATCACTGCGCAGTCACTGTACAGCCCTCCGTATCACTGCGCAGTCACTGTACAGCCCTCAGTATCTCTGCGCAGTCACAGTACAGCCCTCCGTATCACTGCGCGGTCACTGTACAGCTCTCCGTATCACTGCGCAGTCACTGTACAGCACTCTGTATCACTGCGCAGTCACTGTACAGCCCTCCGTATCACTGAGCAGTCACTGTACAGCCCTCCGTATCACTGCGCAGTCACTGTACAGCCCTCAGTATCTCTGCGCAGTCACGGTACAGCACTCCGTATCACTGCGCAGTCACTGTACAGCCCTCCATATCACTGCGCAGTTCTATTTATCACTTGGAGTTGCTGCTTCTTCGTATTCAGACAAAGAGTTAAACTAGAAGTATATATTCTTGCACGCGTTCATGTCGACCTGTCAACCAAGACATTGTCTGTGAGGGGTACGGGACAGTCAAAAAGGTCAACACACCAAAAGGATGACATGAAAATGTTGACATGGGAAAAAGATGACATGAGTTTTTCACTTCGGACACGGTACCTCTCAGTGCCTGGCAGTCTAAGTTCTCCCTCTATGCCCACTAGGGTGGTCAAGTATCAACTAGTTTGTTTTAAAAAAAAAAATCATGAAAAACTCCTGTTGACCATTTTCTATGTCAACTTGTTTCATGTTGACATTTTGACCATGTTGACCTAATGCACGTGGAACTTTTTTCATGTGGACCTTTTGACTGTCCACCAATAGCGGTCGACCTTTTGACTGTTGACCTAGACACTGTCTACCTGATGCCCGCGTCCCGTCTGTGAGCGATGCCGCCACCCTGTCACCTTGATGAATGTGATGATGGAGAACATCTTCTAACTCTCCGTAAAACATTTTTGCAGGTGTGACGCAACCTCCTCTCTTGTGTGGCCGTTTATTGGAGGTCCCTGTGGACTCCGGGATGCCTGGGCCTCTCCATTCGCCAGGAAGTTTGTGTGATGGAACCGTCACAGACCCAACAGGCCATCCCACTTGGAGGACACCATGGGCAGGACACCAGTAGATCTGGACCTTGTAGAAAGAATTGTACATACAAAACGCGACCCTCGATGGACAATGCCCCAAGGACCATGGCGGACTGTAGAAAGTCTTCTAGCTCAGGATCATTAATGTTGGAACTGGGCATAGACTACAGCCAGCTTGGGTCTGGGACCACTATAGGTTCCTCTGTACATAAGACTGTGACCTATCTAATTAGCAGTAAATACCGGATGACTTCTATGCACTAACATGAGAGACAGATTAATAACTTTATTAGCAGCCCATTTGGTGGGTTATGTAATCTTATGTATATAATGGAGCTATTGGGTATTAACTGTGTCACTTCATTCATCTGCGACAACCTCTGCGGACCGTTCCGTATGTACCGTACATGAGGGCACGGAGCTCAGCGTAGGTCAGACGAATGATAACCTATTAACCAATCACTGTAGCGACATGTTCATCCATAACCTCTCCAGCAATTCATCTCACCTTATATAGCAATTGATACATTCTCTTATGGTGAACAACTGGTTTCCTTATCTGCGGTTTTTCCAATCAAGTGTAACATCATCTGAACTCACTGTAGCTGCAATAATAAGCTGCTCATCTTGCATACAATCATGGTCCTAAGCATCCTTCTCCAGGACATTCTGCATCCCAGCAGCTTATCTAGATGACCTGCAGACACCCAGGATATTCTGCAGCCCAGCAGCTTTTCTAGATCACCTGCAGAGACCCAGGACATTCTGCAGCCCAGCAGCTTCTCTAGATGACCTGCAGACACCCAGGACATTCTGCAGCCCAGCAGCTTCTCTAGATGACCTGCAGAGACCCAGGATGGTCTGAAGGCCCGCTGCTTCTCTAGATGACCTGCAAAGACCCAGGATATTCTGCAGGCCAGCAGCTTCTCTAGATGACCTGCAGAGGCCAAGGACATTCTGCAGCCCAGCAGCTTCTCTGGTGACCTGCAGAGACCCAGGATGTTCTGAAGGCCAGAAGCTTCTCTAGATGACCTGCAGAGACCTAGGATGTTCGGCAGCCCAGCAGCTTCTCTAGATGACCTGCAGAGACCCAGACTTTTAGTAGTCCAGCATCTTCTCTAGACAATCTGCAGAGACCCGGACATTGAGCAGTCCAGCAGCTTCTCTAGATGACCTGCAGAGACCCAGACATTGAGCAGTCCAGCAGCTTCTCTAGATGACCTGCAGAGACCCAGACATTGAGCAGTCCAGCAGTTTCTCTAGACAATCTGCAGAGACCCGGACATTTAGCAGTCCAGCAGCTTCTCGAGACTATCTGCAGAGACCCGGACATTGAGCAGTCCAGCAGCTTCTCTAGATGACCCGCAGGGACCCGGACATTGAGCAGTCCAGCAGCTTCTCTAGACAATCTGCAGAGACCCGGACATTGAGCAGTCCAGCAGCTTCTCTAGATGACCTGCAGAGACCCAGACATTGAGCAGTCCAGCAGCTTCTCTAGATGACCTGCAGAGACCCAGACATTGAGCAGTCCAGCAGCTTCTCTAGATGACCTGCAGAGACCCAGACATTGAGCAGTCCAGCAGCTTCTCTAGACAATCTGCAGAGACCCGGACATTGAGCAGTCCAGCAGCTTCTCTAGATGACCTGCAGAGACCCAGACATTGAGCAGTCCAGCAGCTTCTCTAGATGATCCACAGGGACCCGGACATTGAGCAGTCCAGCAGCTTCTCTAGACGACTCGCAGAGACCCGGACACTCAGCTTGGGATATTCTCTGTGATATCTTCTGTGATGATGGCTGTGTCTTCTGGTCTTGGTGCCGAGCATCTGATAATGTTATACAGTACCCTCTGTATCCAACACAGGAACCAGCAGACAATCCACACTCCTGACATTCATCTCATTGTAATTTCCACTCATGAATAAAAGAATTGAGGTTAATCTATGTATCTTGTTATCAAACAGTTATTGTTTTATCTCAGAAATGTATAGCTCAATTGGGAGAATCGGCAAGACTGGCCACCTTCCAGAACAGCGAGACCTGTGGAGTGTTTTCCTATCCCATACATGGCAGAATGAGTGGCAATATCACATGCCATATACTTTTTGTAAAATGTGTCATACTGTAGATTTATGTTCTTAAAGGGACATGTGACTGGTGAGACCAAGGTAGAGGCGCCACCTGGTGGACAATTCAGGTTTCCCCATAAAATCTTACAGTACCGCAGAATAAAAGTTTGAAGTGTTTCTATTAACATACTGAGAAGTTTCATGATCATTTATAAGTATAGATACCAGGTATGACGCATTACAGGGACATGTTTATTACATTCCCTGCCCGCTGTGCAATGAGGGGTGTGGATCGTTTTATCGAATGAAATTAGGTCGAATGTCATTTGGTCGACCCCACTAGGTCGAATGTGTAAAAAGGTCGACATGGGTTTATGTCGAACTTCCGACTATGTCGACTGCCATTAGGTCGACTGGGGTTAGGTCGAATTGCTCTTTTTGGGTTTTTTTTGGCCGAAATGTCAACAGTGTCGACATGGACACTGTTGACATAGTGAATCGGACCCTCGCATCCCTCGCTTCGCTCGCAATGCTTCGGGCACGGTGGCACGCTTCGCTCGCCACAGCTTTAATAACCTCCACCACGCCCTAGTGGATGGTAGGGCATGAACCACCGCCTGTCGGCACATGTCGGCACCAAAAAAAACCCAAAAAGAGCAATTCGACCTAACCCCAGTCGACCTAATGGCAGTCGACATAGTCGGAAGTTCGACATAAACCCATGTCGAACTTTTTACACATTCGACCTAGTGGGGTCGACCAAATGACATTCGACCTAATGTCATTCGATAAAACGACCGTATCCCGCAATGAGTCATATGACAGCACCCTAATATACAGTGTATTACACAGCAGTGATAAATCACCTTATACTACTGTATATACCATATAGCACAGCCCCTACTTATTACACTACATATACCTACTTATTACAGTACCTATAGCACAGCCCCCTACCTAGTATATATCCTATAGCACCACGCCCTACCTAGTATAATACATAGGGGCTGTGGTATAGGGTATTATACAGTATATATCCTATAGCACAGCCCCCTACCAAGTATATATCCTATAGCACCACCCTCTACCTAGCTCAGTGGTCAGGGAACCCGGCCCTCATTACCCCACGCAGTGCATGTTTTGCAGGTCTCCTCACAGAATCACAGGTGAAATAATTAACTCCACCTGCGGACCTTATAAAATGTGTCTGTGAGTAATTAGTATACCTGTGCACCTGCTGGGTTACCAGCAAAACATGCACTGTGTGGGGTAATGAGGACCGAGTTCCCTGACCACTGACCTAGTATATAGCCTATACCACAGCCCCCTACCTGGTATATGTCCTATAGAACAGCCCCCTACCTACAGTAGTATATATTCTATAGCACAGCACCCTACCTAGTATATGTCCTATAGCACTGCCCCCTACCCAGTATATACCCTATTGCACAGCCCTTACCTATTACAGTACATATCCTATTGCACAGCCCCCTACCTATTATATATCCTATAGCACTGCCCCCACCTAGTATATACGCTATACCACAGCCCCCTACCGAGTATATGTCCTATAGCACAGCCCCTACCTAGTGTATATCCTATACCACAGCCCCCTATCTAGTATATATCCTATAGCACCGCCCCCTACCTAGTATATACCATATAGCTCAGCACCCTACCTAGTGTATGTCCTATAGCACAGCCTCCTACCTAGTGTATATCCTATAGCACCGCACCCTACCTAGTATATACCCTAGCACAGCACCCTACCTAGTATATACCCTATAGCACATCACCCTACAGTACCTAGCATATACCCTATAGCACAGCCCCTACCTAGTATATATCCTAGAGCACAGCACCCTACCGAGTATATACCCTATAGCACAGCCCCCTGCCTAGTATATGTCCTATAGCACAGCCCCCTACCTAATATATGTCCTATTGCACAGCCCCTACCTAGTATATATCCTATAGCACACCCCCCTACCTAGTATATATCCTATAGCACACACCCCTACCTAGTATATATCCTATAGCACACACCCCTACCTAGTATATATCCTATAGCACATCCCCCTGCCTAGTATATATCCTATAGCACTGCCCCCTATCAAGTATATGTCCTATAGCACAACCCCTACCAAGTATATATCCGGTACTTATGTAATATCTGGGCTCCCATTTTTCTTATGAGGCTGCGTCCCCTGCGTCGCTGGGCTCACCACGCTTCGGGCACGGTGGCTCGCTGCGCTCGCCACACTATATAAAATCAACTCCATGCGTAATTGGATAGTAGGGGTATGAAAAAATGGGGTGCATTTAACATGGGAGCCCAGATAATACATAATTACCATATATCCTATACCACAGCCCCTACCTAGTATATATCCAATAGCACAGCCCCTACTTAATATTTACCCTATAGCACGTCCCTATCTAGTATTTACCATATAACACAGCAGCCTACCTTGTATATATCGTATACCCCAGCCCCTACCTAGTATATACCCTATAGCACAACCCCCCTGCCTAGTATATATCCTAAAGCACAGCCCCCTACCTAGCATATACCCTATACCACAGCCCCTACCTATTGTATATCCTATAGCACAGCCCCCTACCTAGTATATATCCTATAGCACAGCAACCTACCTACTATATACCCTATAGCACAGCATCCTGCCTAGTATATATCCTATAGCACAGCCCCCTGCCTAGTATATATCCTATACCACAGCCCGCTACCTATTATATATCCTATAGCATTGCCCCCTATCTAGTATATACCCCATAGTACAGCCCCCTGCTTAGTATAACCCTATATTACAGCCCCTACCTAGTATTATATCCTATAGCACAGCCCCCTACCTAGTATATACCCTATAGCACAGCACCCTACCTAGTATATACCTTATAGCATAGCCCCCTTCCTAGTGTATATCCTATAGCACAGCCCCTACTTAGTATATACCATATAGCACAGCACCCTACCTAGTATATACCCTATAGCATTTCCCTCTATCTAGTATATACCCTATAGCACAGCAACCTACCTATTATATACCTTATAGCACAGCCCCCTGCCTAGTGTATATCCTATAGCACAGCCCCTACTTAGTATATACCATATAGCACAGCACCATACCTAGTATATGTCCTATAGCACAGCCCTTCCTAGTATAGATCCTATTGAACAGCCCCTACCTAGTATATATTCTTTAGCACAGCACCCTACCAAGTATATACCCTATACCACAGCCCCCTGCCTAGTATATGTCCTATTGCATAGCCCCCTGCCTAGTATATATCCTATAGCACTGCCCTCTATCTAATATATACCCTATAGCACAGCACCCTACCTACTTTATACCTTATAGCACAGCACCCTGCCTAGTATATATTCTATAGCACATCCCCCTGCCCAGTGTATATCCTATAGCACAGCCCCCTGCCTAGTATATACCCTATAGCACAGCACCCTACCTAGTGTATATCCTATAGCACAGCACCCTGCCTAGTATATACCCTATAGCACAGCACCCTATCTAGTATATACCCTATAGCACAGCACCCTATCTAGTATATGTTCTATAGCACAGCTCCCTACATAGTATATCCTCTATAGCACAGCCCTTACCTAGTATATATTCTATAACACAGCCCCCTGCATAGTATATATCCTATAGCACATCCCCCTACCTAGTATATACCCTATACCACACCCCCTACCTATTATATATCCTATTGCATTGCCCTCTATCTAGTATGTACCCTATAGCACAGCACCCTACCTAGTATATACCCTATACCCCAGCCCCTACTTAGTATATACCATATAGCACAGCACCCTACCTAGTGTATATCCTATAGCACAGCCCCTACCTAGTATATATCGTATAGCACAGCCTCTACCTAGTTTTTATCCTATAGCACAGCCCCTACCTAGAATATATATTATAGCACAGCCCCCTGCCTAGTATATATACTATAGCACAGCCCCCTACCTAGTATACCCTATACCCCAGCCCCTACCTAATATATATCCTATAGCACAGCCCCTACATATAACAGTATATATCCTATAGCACAGCCCCCTACCTAGTATATGTCCTATTGCACAGCCCCTACCTAGTATATATCCTATAGCACATCCCTCTGCCTAGTATATATCCTATAGCACAGCCCCCTACCTAGTATATATCCTATAGCACAGCCCCCTTGCTAGTATATACCCTATAGCACAGCCCCTACCCAGTATATATTCTATAGCATTGCCCTCTATCTAGTATATACCCTATAGCACAGCACCCTACCTAGTATATACCCTATATCCCATATAGCATAGCACCCTACCTAGTGTATATCCTATAGCACAGCCCCTACCTAATATATATCCTATACCCCAGCCCCTACCCAGTATATATCCTATAGCACAGCCCCCTACCTAGTATATGTACTATAGCACAGCCCCCTACCAAGTATATATCCTATTGCACAGCCCCCTACAGAGTATATATCCTATAGCACAGCCCCGACCTAGAATATATACTATAGCACAGCCCCCTGCCTAGTATATATACTATAGCACAGCCCCCTGCCTAGTATATATACTATAGCACAGCCCTCTACCTAGTATATACCCCAGCCCCTACCTAGTATATATCCTATAGCACAGCACCCTACCTAGTATATATCCTATAGCACAGCACCCTACCTAGTATATATCCTATAGCACAGCCCCTACATATTACAGTATATATCCTATAGCACAGCCCCCTACCTAGTATATGTCCTATTGCACAGCCCCTACCTAGTATATATTCTATTGCACAGCCCCTACCTAGTATATATTCTATAGCACATCCCTCTGCCTAGTATATATCCTAATACACAGCCCCCTACCTAGTATATATCCTATAGCACAGCCCACTACCTAGTATATACCCTATAGAACAGCCCCTACCTAGAATATACCCTATACCCCAGCCCCTACCCAGTATATATCCTATAGCACAGCCCCCTACCTAGTATATGTCCTATAGCACAGCCCCCTACCTAGTATATACCCTATAGCACAGCCCCTTCCCAGTATATATCCTATAGCACAGCCCCCTACCTAGTATATGTCCTATAGCACAGCCACCTACCTAGTATATATCCTATAGCACAGCCCCCTACCTAGTATATACCCTATACCACAGCCCCTACCTAGTATATACCCTATAGCACAGCCCCTACCTAGTATATACCCTATAGCACAGCCCCTACCTAGTATATATCCTATACCACAGCCCCCTACCATGTATATATCATATACCACAGCCCCCTACTATGTATATATCCTATATCACAGCCCCCTACCTAGTATATACCCTATACCACAGCCCCCTACCAAGTATATACCCTATACCACAGCCCCTACCCTGCATACTGAATGTGTAAAGCCTAATCCAGAATATTGGGGGGGGGGGAGCATGTAATCTGATGTATAAGAGGAGCTGCTGCCACCTATGTTCTGCTGATGACATTACACCCTTAGTGGGATCATTCTGGTAATTGTAACGGGTGTCTTGATTGGTGCCCAGTACCCCGACCTTGTGTTTGTATCCTCCGCCAGCTTGTGCCCATGTCACTGAGATCCCCAAACTGTAGGCCGCTGCCGCAGAAGGAGGGGCATCTATCCTCATTACTGGATCAGTAATTCCCCCAGTAATGGGATCTGGGTAACCTATAATGGGGGGGTCACATGTATGAGCCCCCTGCGGAGAATAAGGGCGAGGGCTATATTCTGCCACATGAACCTCACACCCGCGCCGTTTGTGACAATTACCGGTGACTTTGTTCTATAAATCGTCCCGTGGTATAAGGCAAACAATGCCACGGGCCTGTGTGATGCCACCATTAGATGTAATGCCACGTGTTTATCATCAGATGGCAGCGCAGATAGGCCGTCGGTGCTCCGTGCCTTTAATCTGGGAGATAATGAGATTCTGCCGCTGACCCACTCGCTGACACTTCCCGGCTTCTACAATTTCTGCTTTGGCCTTGACTTGTTCTTTCTGTGCCCGCCGCTCAACCCTCCATCTCTCCCATCGTCCCCGCGCTTGTCTCCTCTTTTATCTTTGTGTCTTTCATCTTTGTGTCTCTCAAGGTCTCTATCAGGCCTGATCTGCAGCCCTCAGGCTCGGCGAGAAAGTGCATCCGCGCCTCGCCAGAAATAATCAGATTTAAATCACAAACACAATCATATTTAACCAGCGCTGAGGAAGACGGGTCCGCTGCTGTTCGCTGCACATTCAGGGCCTGATCCGATGTTGGGAGCGACAATTTACACCGGGGTAAAACCATGCTGCAGCGCAGGTGGGGCAGATGCAACATTACAGAGGTTTGTGGTCAGGGAGGCTAAATGACAAATTTCCCTGCCCTTGCTGCTGCCGCCGCTGGCTCTCTGGCCGGGTCCCTCTGCTAATGAAAAATCACCCTCACAAAATGGCTGCCCCTAACCGCAAACCGGTTTTAAGGATGCTAGAGACCGCCGCCTCCTCTAGCATCCTCAAAAGTGTCAGCTTTAAAGGGCAACCACTCTGTGAGGGTCATTTCTCCTTAGCAGCAGGAGCCAGGAGGAACACCGGGCCTGCAGACAAGTAGATCTGTGGGTCCTGGCGGAAGGGATGGAGAATATAATAGTGGGCCATGTGAGGCGACGTTGTAAGCTGATACGTGTCCATGTCCACTTGCGTCAACATTCTGGACAACAAAAAAAATGCAAAAACCTCATGTCGACCTTTTGGTAGACATGGCAAAGATTGACACATGAAAAGGCTGACATGAGTTTTTCATGTTTTTGGTGTCACGTGGAGCCCTTCTCTTCGCCGTGCTTCAGGCCTGGTGCCTGGTTCCACTACCGCTGCGATCGCCACACTTTACCATTCCCAATAGGCGTCCCCATGGGTGGGAGGGGTGCACTAAAGTGAAAAGCTGGGGAAAAAAACTGTTTTGGGTTTTTTCCTCATTTTCGTATGCACTAAAGCCCAGACGCCGGGGCTCCGCTGTGCTGGGTGAGTGGTCCTGGATTACGCGCTCTGAACATGAGCAGAGGTATTACCGGGTCTCAGGCCCGTAGGTCCAGGGATGGTGCCGCATCGCAGAGGACAGCGTCAGAGAACATTTACTAACGGACACAGAATGACAGTGGCGCTGGATTTCATCAGTGTATGTAATGGTTATAATGTAACCTTTGTGCAGCGCACAGACCTCACCGCATGCTCTCAGCATCACCCGTCCATCATCCCCGCAGGCCGGGCCTCTCCCGCTGGGCCCACACGCCGGGACTCTCTTCTATCAGGGACATAGAGGTTTGTGATCTCGCTGCTTCCAGCTGCTCTCTGCTAATTGAGATTGTTTAATAATTTAACCCTCCCCCACCATAGGTGATGTAATGTCGTTGCATTGCTGCTTGAAATAATTGCGTCGGAAAAAAAATGGTTGCATGAAAATGAAACTTAATACGTACTGTACAGAACATGCGCCATTTCTATACTGCGCTCTCTGCACACGGACCTGACAGAGACGGCAGCTGTTATTCTTGCTGCGCACTCAGTTAGAATCTCCTGTCGCTTCTTATAGCCCAAATGTACGGAAACACACCCACAGGCACCGAGAGGAGGCCGGCGCTCACATCACTTCCTCTGGCGTAGCGGGCGTGGCAATGCGCGTGCGCGGTCTGATTCCTGTGCATGTGCGAGCGACCCTCTTTTTGGAGATTCTCGTTACCTAGTGCGTAGCCTACAGGGTAACAATGGCAGACACATTCCAGAACTTGGGGTTATTCATACCCAGGGGTTAAAGTGGGGGGGAACGGGGTGGAACTGAGTTCCACCACCTCTAACAGGCCCTTATTCTGGTTGGTGCGGCCAGAGCCGCACACGGTGCTCTGGCCGCACAAACCAATCCCCGCCCACGAGACGGATCGCCACGGCCGTCCGTACACGGACGGCTGGCGATCCGCATAAAAATGGTGGAGGCGTACGCCTCCACCATGGTGGGAGCTGCCCCCTGCATTCGATGGTCGTCGACCATCGAAGGCAGGTCCGCACGCCCCAGCAGCTCCCGCAAGCTGAGACCACACGGACAATCGTCCGTGTGATAGCTTGCATGGGGGCTGAGAGCTGACATCCGGCGACGTCAGCTTTCCGCCCCCATGAGCTGCGTCATACCCTCATTACCATGCATACGCCCCGCGTTTGCATGGGAACGCCCATGAAACGCGGGGCGTACACATAGGGAAATGAGGGTCTGAAGCCCCTCACGCCCCTATACGCCCCCTTTGCGGCGGACGAACTACGTCTGCGGCGAAGGGGGCTGCACATGCGCAGATTGACCTCTGCGCATGTGCAGACAGAAAACATCGGCGGTACGGCCGCACGCGGGCCGTACCGCACGATGCAGAATAAGGGCCACAGTGAGGTGGAACATTTTAACCTCCACTTTGGCCCTGCACAGTAATTCTCACAGAAAAGCATTCTAGTTTGCAAGGGGGTGCCCAAAACCCTACCACTGGCCCTGTCACTGGGCAGTATTCAACGTCGAAAATTCTCCGTGCATGGCGAGAGATTTTTTCTCTCGCCATGCACTCTCCGTGTTCCGGAGCCTCCTGCTCCCCCTATTCAACGTGTTAAAGACTCGCCGCCACTCGCGGCGAGTCTTAACCCCTGCAGCGGACGAGCGTCCGCGGCAGGGAGCTGTCAGGGAGCCGGGGGACATAGCAGCCAAGAGAGATTAAAGTCTCTCTTGGCTGCTGCAGGGGATATGGGGTGGGGAGCAGGGCTCCCCTGGACCCAGGCAGCACAGGCTGCCCCCCCTATAGCCAGCGGGGGACCCAGTATTCACTGTACCCGAACGTGCTTCGGGTGCAGTGAATATATGAATATCTAATGAGCGGCTCGAGCGCTCAGGCCCCCTGCTGGCTGCACTGTGTAAAAAAAAAAAAAAAAAAAAATGTAAAAAAATATTTTTTTTTAAATTAAATATATATTCATGTGCTATAGGCACATGAATACAAATAGCATGGCCCTTCACAGAAAAAAAAAACTGATTTTTTGACACCAAAATTAAAAAAAACACCCTTTTAGTTTAAAAGTTCACATTCCTGCTCTCCATCAAAAGATGGAGAATTTCTACACGGAGAGAGACGGCGAGAATCACTTAGAAAGACGGAGAATATTTCACATTGAATAGGGTGGCTCGCCTTTGGAGAAAAAAAACCTCTCTCCACCGCGTGAAAAGCACAAACTCTCCAGAAATCACAGCAAATTTTTCTCATTGAATACTGCCCTCTGGCTAATGGGGGTAGGGAAGGAGGGTCATTAGATGGCATAGAGAAATAAGTTCCCCCACCTCTGCATGATCAATTTAAGCCCTGTTCATACCTGATCGCTCAGGTGCGAGTTCGCAGGTCGCATAATCAATAGACTGCAGATGTGTGCGGCCCGTAGTATGTATGCGCCAGGCCGTCCTGCAATAAAATCCAGCTCCTTTTTTAACTGCTGGCCATACGCAAGTTGATTGAAAAGATGTCGGTATTTGGGGTGGTAACCGCCCATTTTCTGGGAGTGTCAGGGAAAATGCAGGCATGCCGAGGTGTGTGAGGGGAAGTCATGTGACATCAGCTCCGCCCCCGATCAGCCTGATTCTATCACAGCCGCTGAGTCCTGGGCTACGCACAGACTGCACACACTGGGGAACCATTATATGGTGAGGGGCGTGCCCAGGTGTGTGAGGGGAAGTCATGTGACATCAGCTCCGCCCCCGATCAGTCTGATTCTATCACAGCCGCTGAGTAAGTCCTGGGCTACACACAGACTGCACACACTGGGGAATCATTATATGGTGAGGGGCGTGCCCAGGTGTGAGGGGAAGTCATGTGATGTCAGCTACGCCCCCGATCAGCCAGATTCTATCACAGCCGCTGAGTAAGTCCTGGGCTACACAGACTGCACACACTGGGGAACCATTATATGGTGAGGGGCGTGCTCAGGTGTGTGAGGGGAAGTCATGTGATGTCAGCTCCGCCCCCGATCAGCCTGATTCTATCACAGCCGCTGAGTAAGTCCTGGGCTACACACAGACTGCACACACTGGGGAATCATTATATGGTGAGGGGAGTGCCCAGGTGTGTGAGGGGAAGTCATGTGACATCAGCTCCGCCCCCCATCAGCCTGATTCTATCACAACTGCTGAGTAAGTCGTGGGCTACACACAGACTGCACACACTGGGGAATCATTATATGGTGAGGGGCGTGGCCAGGTGTGTGAGGGGAAGTCATGTGACAACAGCTCCACCCCTGATCAGCCTGATTCTATCACAGCCGCTGAGTAAGTCCTGGGCTACACACAGCCTGCACACACTGGGGAATCATTATATGGTGAGGGGCGTGCCCAGGTGTGTGAGGGGAAGTCATGTGACATCAGCTCCGCCCCCCCATCAGCCTGATTCTATCACAACCGCTGAGTAAGTCCTGGGCTACACACAGCCTGCACACACTGGGGAATCATTACATGGTGAGGGGCGTGCCCAGGTGTGTGAGGGGAAGTCATGTGACATCAGCTCCGCCCCCGATCAGCCTGATTCTATCACAGCCGCTGAGTAAGTCCTGGGCTACACACAGACTGCACAGAATGGGTAATCATTATATGGTGAGCGGCTGTTATCTGGGAGTGTCAGGTAATACGCAGGCGTGCCCAGGTGTGTGAGGGGAAGTCATGTGACATCAGCTCCGCCTCCCATCAGCCTGATTCTATCACAACCGCTGAGTAAGTCCTGGGCTACACACAGACTGCGCACACCGGGGAATCGTTATATGGTGAGGGGCGTGCCCAGGTGTGTGATGGGAAGTCATGTGACGTCAGCTCCGCCCCCGATCAGTCTGATTCTATCACAGCCGCTGAGTAAGTAGTAACTGCCACAGTCCCCAGATCACCTACCAGGTGCACAGCTGCAGTCTGTCACATTTCTAACTGAAACATTCTACAGATGCACAGGTGGTCTGGAAAACGTGACCTGTTGGTAGCTCTCCAGGACCGGTTTGGTCGCTGCTGGCCAGTAACATTGCATGTAGCGAGATATCTGAGCAGCGCGATGCCGGAGGTCTGTCGCGTGAGATATGATTTTATCTCTGCGCAGCACAGAACATGGCGCGGGGCGTCACAAGTTGGTACTGTACTGTGGTTTTCTGATTGTACGGAGCAGGTTATGTGGCACAGCACCATAGGGTTAAGTTGGCGCTCAGCATGCGGCAGGGCTCGGTATGGCGGATGTAATTAATGCGCCATGAGATGAAGCGCAGGCCTCTGAGCCTCTTTCCTGGACATAAAAGGTAGAGAAAAAAAATCCAGATTCAATGATAGAAACACAAATTGTACAGTAATTGCGGTTCTTGATGTTCCCCGCCACTCGCTTCTCTCTTCTTATTAAGAAGTTACTGTGGAAATGTGCAGAGGATTTCAGAGTTACACAAGAGGGTAGAACAGATTATGTGACCGATAAGAGGTAACCGGCTACAAAGTAATAACAGAGGACAAATCGCAACAGTCTGCTGTGAGTTCTCGCCGTGCACCGCAGGTGGCTGCACTCAGACTATGCAGGTGGCTGCCTCGGATGGTTCCCTTGTGGGCAGGATAGCCTCACGTGTATATACAGGGTATATCATACTACATTACACACATACAGTATATAAATTGGGTCCGTATATGGTCTATCTCCCACAGCATAGCCTTCTCAGTGTGCCCAACATGGCTGCCTCACCTTGCACGCTGGCGTGGGATGAAAGAATAACATGGATCTGGCCATTATTTCGGGATACTACCCCTAGTGTTACACTACAACCACCCATTTTGTGTCATCTCTTCCAGACGTAACCTATTCCCCCCTGGGTTTCTGGGTATAGAAGCTTCCTGCTGCGGGACCACGGGGCGAACAAAGTGCGGGATCACATTGCTGCCAGGTCCCATTGAGGTGAATGGGAGACAGGCGCATGTGCACACCGACTTCCGGTCACTTCAATGGCATAACGGGTTGGTGCAAAATGCCTAATCGCTACAATGACGCAACATCCTTGCTGCAATGCAGGTGCATCACACCAAGGATGCAAGAGGAGGCATCTGCAGTGTGCCCAAGATGGCTGCCCCACCTGGTACCTTCCATGGGAGGAATATATGGCCACTGGAAGTTATTACCTAAACTGTCCTCAACAAACCCATTGTTCTTAAATATTTCTAGTGTTTTCCAGCTGCTCTAATGCCTTTGTGCTGTGTACCATGTTTTGATCCCCACAGGATAAAAGCTCTATATAAATACAATTATTATTCTTTTTTTCCCTCTTTGGTGTGGTATAATGTGACCATCTCTCCTGTGTGTGGTATAATGTGGACATCTCTCCTGTGTGTGGTATAATGTGACCATCTCTCCTGTGTGTGGTATAATGTGACCATCTCTCCTGTGTGTGGTATAATGTGACCATCTCTCCTGTGTGTGGTATAATGTGACCATCTCTCCTGTGTGTGGTATAATGTGACCATCTCTCCTGTGTGTGGTATAATGTGACCATCTCTCCTACGTGTGGTATAATGTGACCATCTCTCCTGTGTGTGGTATAATGTGACCATCTCTCCTACGTGTGGTATAATGTGACCATCTCTCCTGTGTGTGGTATAATGTGACCATCTCTCCTGTGTGTGGTATAATGTGACCATCTCTCCTGTGTGTGGTATAATGTGACCATCTCTCCTGTGTGTGGTATAATGTGACCATCTCTCCTGTGTGTGGTATAATGTGACCATCTCTCCTGTGTGTGGTATAATGTGACCATCTCTCCTGTGTGTGGTATAATGTGACCATCTCTCCTGTGTGTGGTATAATGTGACCATCTCTCCTGTGTGTGGTATAATGTGACCATCTCTCCTGTGTGTGGTATAATGTGACCATCTCTCCTGTGTGTGGTATAATGTGACCATCTCTCCTGTGTGTGGTATAATGTGACCATCTCTCCTGTGTGTGGTATAATGTGACCATCTCTCCTGTGTGTGGTATAATGTGAGCATCTCTCCTGTGTGTGGTATAATGTGACCATCTCTCCTGTGTGTGGTATAATGTGACCATCTCTCCTGTGTGTGGTATAATGTGACCATCTCTCCTGTGTGTGGTATAATGTGACCATCTCTCCTATGTGTGGTATAATGTGACCATCTCTCCTGTGTGTGGTATAATGTGACCATCTCTCCTGTGTGTGGTATAATGTGACCATCTCTCCTGTGTGTGGTATAATGTGACCATCTCTCCTATGTGTGGTATAATGTGACCATCTCTCCTATGTGTGGTATAATGTGACCATCTCTCCTGTGTGTGGTATAATGTGGCCATCTCTCCTGTGTGTGGTATAATGTGACCATCTATCCTGTGTGTGTCACACTTTAGTGACAATACACCATAGTTATTAAGCCGCTGAATATTTTCTTTATGAGAAGATTGTGCCCTGGTTTGTTCCACTTTCCCCGTGCACCGGGTGATATCAGTGCTTAATATAACTCTGGCTAAATTTGGAACTGTGTGAACAGACTTCATTAATTGCTAATTATTCTGATTTCTATATGAGGTTTAATTAATAAGGTGACACTGCTATTTAGGGCCTGTGAGCCAATTATCTCTGCTGCAATTACCAGTTGTAATCTCAATATGACCCCAGTGATGGCTGGTACAGGGGAATATACAGAGTGGGGTTACTGGGATATGGGGTCACTGGGATCGGCCAGTACGGGGGGATATAGAGTATGGGGTCACTAGGATCAGCCAATATTGGGGGGAATTAGAGTATGGGGTCACTGGATCATGGGGTCACTGTGATCGGCCAGTATGGGGGGATATAGAGTATGGGGTCCTGGGATTGGCCAGTATGGGGGGGATTTAGTGTATGGGGTCCTGGGATCCGCCAGTATGAGGGAATATATAGTATGGGGTCACTAGGAGGATCTAAGTGTGAGCAACCCTGACCCTTACACTCCTGTGAGCAACTCTGACGCTTACACTCCTGTCAGCAACTCTGACGCTTACACTCCTGTCAGCAACTCTGACGCTTACACTCCTGTGAGCAACTCTGACCCTTACACTCCTGTGAGCAACTCTGACGCTACACTCCTGTCAGCAACCCTGACCCTTTCACTCGTGTGAGCAACTCTGACCCTACCACAAGTGTGAGTACCTCTGACCCTACCACAAGTGTGAGTACCTCTGACCCTTACACTTGTGTGAGCAACTCTGACCCTTCCACTCGTGTGAGCAACTATGACCCTTCCACTCGTGTGAGCAACTCTGACCCTACCACAAGTGTGAGTACCCCTGACCCTTCCACACGTGTGAGTACCTCTGACCCTTCCACTTGTGTGAGCAACTCTGACCCTACCACAAGTGTGAGTACCTCTGACCCTTCCACACATGTGAGTACCTCTGACCCTACCACAAGTGTGAGTACCTCTGACCCTACCACAAGTGTGAGTACCTCTGACCCTTCCACAAGTGTGAGTACCTCTGACCCTTCCACACGTGTGAGTACCTCTGACCCTTCCACACGTGTGAGTACCTCTGACCTTTCCTCAAGTGTGAGTACCTCTGACCCTTCCACAAATGTGAGTAACTCTGACCCTTCCACACGTGTGAGTACCTCTGACCCTTCCACACGTGTGAGTACCTCTGACCCTTCCACACGTGTGAGTACCTCTGACCCTACCACAACTGTGCGACAGAAACAGGCTGATCAGGGCTGGCTAACGTCACACACCCTCTTTGCACGCTTGCAGTTTTTCTGACACTCCCAGAAAACCGCCAATTACCACCCACAAAGAGCAGCTTCCTGTCAATCAATTTGCTCAAGGCTTGCTCATAGATTCATCACTGAATGTGACGTGAATTGGCCTGTTTCACACAACAGCAATCTTGCTGAATAACCCCCCATCTGTCCATGGTACTGACATTTGAATAGAAGACTTTCTCTGACCAAGGTGCTGACACTCTGCCCATGGCACTATCAGATTGTAAATCCCCTCTGTGTCTATAATATGGGGAGGTTATATAGGAACAGCAGCCAATGCAAATACGGTTCTAGCATGCATGGAAAGGGGCATAGAGGCTGCACACATTAGGTTACATTGGGCTATGAGGAAAGGCTAGTCAGGTTAGGTATTGGTTACATTGGGATATGAGGAAAGGCTAGCCAGGTTAGGGATGGTTACATTGGGGGTATGAGGAAAGGCTAGCCAGGTTAGGGGTGGTTACATTGGGCTATGAGGAAAGGCTAGCCAGGTTAGGGATGGTTACATTGGGCTATGGGGAAAGGCTAGCCAGGTTAGGTGTGGTTACATTGGGCTATGAGGAAAGGCTAGCCAGGCTAGGGGTGGTTACATTGGGCTATGAGGAAAGGCTAGCCAGGTTAGTTATGGTTACATTGGGCTATGAGGAAAGGCTAGCCAGGTTAGGTGTGGTTACATTGGGCTATGAGGAAAGGCTAGCCAGGTTAGGTGTGGTTACATTGGGCTATGAGGAAAGGCTAGCCAGGTTAGGGGTGGTTACATTGGGCTATGAGGAAAGGCTAGCCAGGTTAGGTGTGGTTACATTGGGCTATGAGGAAAGGCTAGCCAGGTTAGGTGTGGTTACATTGGGCTATGAGGAAAGGCTAGCCAGGTTAGGTGTGGTTACATTGGGCTATGAGGAAAGGCTAGCCAGGTTAGGTGTGGTTACATTGGGCTATGAGGAAAGGCTAGCCAGGTTAGGGATGGTTACATTGGGCTATGAGGAAAGGCTAGCCAGGTTAGGGGTGGTTACATTGGGCTATGAGGAAAGGCTAGCCAGGTTAGGTGTGGTTACATTGGGCTATGAGGAAAGGCTAGCCAGGTTAGGTGTGGTTACATTGGGCTATGAGGAAAGGCTAGCCAGGCTAGGGGTGGTTACATTGGGCTATGAGGAAAGGCTAGCCAGGTTAGTTATGGTTACATTGGGCTATGAGGAAAGGCTAGCCAGGTTAGGTGTGGTCACATTGGGCTATGAGGAAGGCTAGCCAGGTTAGGGGTGGTTACATTGGGATATGAGGAAAGGCTAGCCAGGTTAGGGGTGGTTACATTGGGCTATGAGGAAGGCTAGCCAGGTTAGGGGTGGTTACATTGGGATATGAGGAAAGGCTAGCCAGGTTAGGTACGGTTACATTGGGGTATGAGGAAAGGCTAGCCAGGTTAGGTATGGTTACATTGGGCTATGAGGAAAGGCTAGCCAGGTTAGGTGTGGTTACATTGGGCTATGAGGAAAGGCTAGCCAGGTTAGGTGTGGTTACATTGGGCTATGAGGAAAGGCTAGCCAGGTTAGTTGTGGTTACATTGGGCTATGAGGAAAGGCTAGCCAGGTTAGGGGTGGTTACATTGGGCTATGAGGAAAGGCTAGCCAGGTTAGGTGTGGTTACATTGGGCTATGAGGAAAGGCTAGCCAGGTTACGGGTGGTTACATTGGGCTATGAGGAACGACTAGCCAGGTTAGGGGTGTTACATTGGGCTATGAGGAAAGGCTAGCCAGGTTAGGTGTGGTTACATTGGGCTATGAGGAAAGGCTAGCCAGGTTAGGTGTGGTTACATTGGGCTATGAGGAAAGGCTACCCAGGTTAGGGACGGTTACATTGGGCTATGAGGAAAGGCTAGCCAGGTTAGGGGTGGTTACATTGGGATATGAGGAAAGGCTAGCCAGGTTAGGGGTGGTTGCATTGGGCTATGAGGAAAGGCTAGCCAGGTTAGGGATGGTTACATTGGGCTATGAGGAAAGGCTAGCCAGGTTAGGGGTGGTTACATTGGGCTATGAGGAAAGGCTAGCCAGGTTAGGGGTGGTTACATTGGGCTATGAGGAAAGGCTAGCCAGGTTAGGGGTGGTTACATTGGGCTATGAGGAAAGGCTAGCCAGGTTAGGTGTGGTTACATTTGGGTATGAGGAAAGGCTAGCCAGGTTACGGATGGTTACATTGGGCTATGAGGAAAGGCTAGCCAGGTTAGGTGTGGTTACATTTGGGTATGAGGAAAGGCTAGCCAGGTTAGGGATGGTTACATTGGGATATGAGGAAAGACTAGCCAGGTTAGGGGTGATTACATTGGGCTATGAGGAAAGGCTAGCCAGGTTAGGGATGGTTACATTGGGCTATGGGGAAAGGCTAGCCAGGTTAGGGGTGGTTACATTGGGCTATGAGAAAAGGCTAGCCAGGTTACGGATGGTTACATTGGGATATGAGGAAAGGCTAGCCAGGTTAGGGGTGGTTACATTGGGCTATGAGAAAAGGCTAGCCAGGTTAGGGATGGTTACATTGGGCTATGAGGAAAGGCTAGCCAGGTTAGGGATGGTTACATCGGGGTATGAGGAAAGGCTAGCCAGGTTAGGTACAGTTACATTAGGCTATGAGGAAAGGCTAGTCAGGTTAGGGATGGTTACATTGGGGTATGAGGAAAGGCTAGCCAGGTTAGGTGTGGTTACATTGGGCTATGGGGAAAGGCTAGCCAGGTTAGGGATGGTTACATTGGGCTATGGGGAAAGGCTAGCCAGGTTAGGTGTGGTTACATTGGGCTATGAGGAAAGGCTAGCCAGGTTAGGTGTGGTTACATTGGGATATGAGGAAAGGCTAGCCAGGTTAGGGATGGTTACATTGGGCTATGAGGAAAGGCTAGCCAGGTTAGGTGTGGTTACATTGGGATATGAGGAAAGGCTAGCCAGGTTAGGTGTGGTTACATTGGGATATGAGGAAAGGCTAACCAGGTTAGGGGTGGTTACATTGGGCTATGAGGAAAGGCTAGCCAGGTTAGGTGTGGTTACATTGGGATATGAGGAAAGGCTAGCCAGGTTAGGTGTGGTTACATTGGGATATGAGGAAAGGCTAGCCAGGTTAGGGGTGGTTACATTGGGCTATGGGGAAAGGCTAGCCAGGTTAGGGATGGTTACATTGGGGTATGAGGAAAGGCTAGCCAGGTTAGGTACAGTTACATCTGCGCATGCGTAGCTTTCGCAATGCGCAAGTGCGGTGACCTCACACCGCTCACGGACTGGTCTCTCCATGCGAAAAAACCTGTCCGCAAGAGCACGGTCATTGTGGGCGGCATGTGGGCGTTTTTATGGGAGCGGACGGAATAATGAAGGAAACTAGGCGTAAACATGGGCGTACACGGGGGTGTGCACACAAAATGCACGGTGCCACAACCACCCTTGATCGGCGTACGCACCGTGCATTTTGGCCCAAAAACAGGCGGACGCTAAAGATAGCTCCAGACCACCCCTAGAGATACCGCATGAGAGCGGACGCCTGGGTCTGCTAATTAACGCTGATTACTACACCTGAATGTAATAAGCAATGCTGCAGCCTATTAAGTGAAAACCATTATTTCACTACCTGCAAGCCACACACAGCCCTCAAACACATTGGAAGCTTATCTTTCTATACTTCTCTACATGTAAAGGTTGGTTTAATTTTAGCTAATATTAATTCTAATACCTGCTTATATATGTCCAGGTAGTTATTTTATAACCATCTACACCCAATCAGAAAGTGTTTTTGTATACTTTAAGAAGCAGGACACTCAATTCACAGAAGTCGACATGTGTCAACTTTTTCACTGTAGCACAAACATACCAGTTTTTTATATGGAAAAAGACACATAAACCACATCTAAGAGCAACAAGGATGAGTTTTCCATTGAAAAAAGGCGAGACCCGTCCGTGCACTGGGCGTACACTCAGATATACGCAAGATGTCGGTGGGAAAATGGACGAGACCCGTCTGTATACGGTGGTGTACGCTCTGTTGTACGCCAGTTAACGGTGTCTAAGAGGAGACCCGTCCGTATACGGTGGTGTGCGCTCAAGTGAACGCCACTCCCCATTGTCGGTGTTTGTGACCGTCCGTGTGCGGCTGTTCTGTGGGCGGACTTACGGTCACCGTCCGCGTACGGGAAACGTACGGTGAAACGGACCATACATACGTTTCACCGACCTAACCAGAATAAGGCCCATAGTGTGACAAACACAACAGTAATCTAAAAGGTCTCAAATGCCTCATAATACAAAAAGGTGGAAAAGAACTAAAAAGGACCGAAACAAAATGGATGTTCGAGCTAAAAACTTTAGAACCTTTAGGTTAAATATAGATATAGAACTCAATGCATTCTTAGAAATGAATCAAACATACCGTACATTTAATTTAGCTAATTTATTGCACAGACACATAACATTATATTCCCCTTGTTTTTGCCTTTTTTTTATTTTTGGGAATAAAAATGAACAAAAATGAAACTGGACAATTCTTGTACTAGTCCTTGTAAAACATGTGCTTGCCGCCTTTTTTCAAAAAGCCCAGATATTATGCAAAGGGAAAACTTCCGTTTCTTAAGTATAAATAGTCATTTTAAAAGCCAAAGATCCTTGAAAAAGTGCCACACGAAACACGTTGAAGAATCCTCCTGGCATCCACACCACAAGCTGCCTTCCATCTCCCGCATCCACTCGACATGGACGGTGACGTCATCAAGCCTTGGCCCGCTAGCACCCACTATCACAGCCGCAGAAAAACATCTGGTAAGTGGACAGCCATCCAGACTGAGGAATACCGCTCATTCTGGACATAAGGCAGGGAAAGTGCTGGAACGGGGACTCCATACTCCAAAAGGAGTGTAAACATTGATTTTAACAATCATTTACTTTTACAGGCGTTCACTAATTATATTTACTTGAATTTTTTTTATACTATTATTTTTAGCGCTCTTACTTCTGTTCTGCATAGTATACTTTACTAAAATGTACGTTGGCGCGGAATTCAATTTTCATATATTTATGGCTGAAATCTATTTGAAGAAATTGCCTTTTGGTGAAAATCCAAACACAGGTGCATATACAGTACTTTCCAAATGCATAGTTGTTTACCTTTTCCGGGAGAAACCCAGAATGGAAACCAGATGATGTCACTAAGCCCCGCCCCCAAACTCCGCGGACAGGTGATTAAATGACGTGACATAAGGCGATAAGCATCATTTTAGTTCTGTACCATCCCTGAACAGCTGCGAATTCCAGCATTGAATTAGCGGCTCCAGGCACATGCGGTAGGCTTGCCCACCTTCCTAGGGGGCCGGGAAGGGGACCCGATCTTCGGCCATTTTGGGGGCGTAGGCTGTCTAAATGCAGATTTTGGGTCTATTGTCTCAGAACACCTCATTAGGTATGTGCATATACTGTATGTCAGCTAAGAATTAATTTCTTTGAAAAATGTGTTTACTTATTAATCTGACAACATTTTGAAGTGTCTGGTTATTTATTTATACCAAGCAGCAACGGCAAAAGATGATTTTTAATATTATTAAAATAGTATTTGTATTCTATCGTCAGTGGTCATATACAGGGGTGCGGGGCTGGGACTGTGAGCAGGGGCCCAGTAAAAAAGGGGGCATGACCAACAGGAAGGGGCATGGCCCACACCCCTGTGTAAAAAAATAATAATTTGCAAGGGATACTGGGGGGCCTCCAGCAGACCCAGGCCCAGGTAAAAAGTACCCGCTCCCCCCTCTTGACTCCACTGACTGTGGGAGGGGACTCTATAGTTTATAAGTCGTATACAGTGGTGCACGGCCTGGGACTTTGAGAGGTAGGGCTGCCATCAGGGGGGTACTGCGGGTACAGCTGCACCAGGTCAGGCCACTCTGACAGAGGGAAGAGCCCGGGCCACTCATTCTGCCCACTGCCTGCGCTGAACGAAGCCCACTGCTCCCGGAGCGCAGGCTATTTCACCCCTGGA
Organism: Crinia signifera; assembly: GCF_055691185.1. Lineage (NCBI taxonomy): Eukaryota > Metazoa > Chordata > Amphibia > Anura > Myobatrachidae > Crinia > Crinia signifera. Next base: position 399,290,351 of record NC_139218.1, on the reverse strand, counting down.
CACTGGTGGTCAATTAAAATGCAGCACCGGCTGGTGAGGCAATCAGAGCATGCGTACCAGCATCAACTCTGATTGGCTGCTGGGCCGCGAGCCCCGATTGGCTTACAAGTCGGCGCCATATATTAAATGGCTGCCAGTGCCTGGAGGTGAAGAAGCCTGCACTCCGGGAGCAGTGGGCTTCATTCAGTGCAGGCAGCACAACGGAGGCAGTCAGGGGGTGGGGAGCCTGCGTTTTACTTTGCTCCTCCCCAAGCAGAGCCAGGTGGTAAGCAAGGAGGAGGGGGGTGGAAGAAATCAGTCCGGGGCCCCACAATTTTTAGACAGCCCTGGCCAAAGGGGGCACAATAGTGTACAGGTCGTATACAGGGGTGCGGGGCTGCTAGACACTGTTTATGAGACATCCGGTTACCACTGACCCCCACAGCCTACAACCTCCATATCCCAACCATGTTCCAATGGGGCTCACCGGGGAACATCGCTTTCCTTCTGATAATTCGAAAAAAAGAATGAAACAGCCTGGAAACGTCATTCATTAAACCACGCGGATGTTTGTAAATACTGGTTTCGGTTATTTAGGTGAGAACACCTCAGGTCACCAAGCGATTAAACATCATAAAATGATCAATTACACCCATTTCCATAATTACTGTGTTTGTTTTTGGGATGTGCCGGATTACAGCGCTGATATCATCTACAGTGACCTCTGTGTAGAAGAGATCCCCAACCTAATAATTAGCGTTGCATTCGAGACGCACGACCCCGCACATTGCAGTGTAGAGCATTTCCCCCGGATTACGTTGGTTCCATCTCACTGGATGCTCCGATATTTGTAAACATCTCTAAACTCACTGGAATTAATTCTGCCTCCTCTAATGTAACGGCAATGAGCTGGTCACAACATGCGCTCTGCGCCCTGCTGGCACCACGGTATTGTCTGAACGCTCGTAGACTCTCTGGCTGAAGCTCTTGCCAACGCGAATGCGCCTCGCGTCATTTACTATGTCCACAGCTGAGGTTGTGGAGTGTGTGTGTGGTAGGACTACCGACTGCGTTCCATCAGGAGGCCAAGCCCCAGGGTTCACCGCTAATTTCCTTATCCTCCAGATCATTAAGCAACCACCCACCGGGTCATCTTCTCAATCGGGGCGTCAGCAGTCTACGGTGCTGCGTCGGCGGTTTGTCCTGCCTTGTTCTGCTCAGCTCTAGAACTAAATGTGTTTTCAGTTGGACAAGAGATTCCCACTGCAGGGTCTTCAGGGGGGTATAGGTCATAGGGTTGAAAATATGAAGGTCGACATACGTTAAGTCAACCAATAAGGAAGGGTGACATGAGCATTAGGTCAACAATGGTAAGGTCTACAGTCAAAGGGCGAGATGCAAAAAATGCTGTAAAAACACTGTTTTGGGGGTTTTACCACATTTTCACTTGCAGCAAAGCCCCACCGCCGGGGCTTAGCTGCAGGGGGTTACACCAGTTTCTAGATGGCGTAACCCCATAGAAGCCTATGGGCTTCCCTTCGCGTCCCCTAGCCCCCATGCCGACCCCCCCCCCCCCACCCACCTGCACGGACCAGTGACCTCCTCCTCCATGCACCGCTTCCGGGTGCAAGGAGGAGGAAGCGGAGCAGTCAGTATTTACCCTGCACAGAAACAAAATAACTCATCCAAATCTAACTCTCTCTGCACAGGTTACATCTGCCCCACCTGCAGTGCACATGGTTTTGTCCATTTGAGAAGGAATTTGCGAGTAAACCAGAATAAGGGCCAAAAGGTAGACATGAGTGTTTCACGTCTGGTACCTGGGCCGGGACAATCACACTACTGCCCTGTAACAATACAGTAACAAACAGCTGCTAAATAGTGGGGGCTAATGGGGTATATGGATCCTTCTTACATGGAGCCCTTTATTTGCCTATTTTCGGCGGAAATCTGTGGGAAAGGTCGGTGTCTGGTTCGCCGTTCGGGTTCGGGCGACACCTCTGCTATGATGTATAAGACGCAGCCCCGGGAACTTCCTCCCAGCAGCCCCAGTGATCCTCCTGACGGACAGGCACAATTACATGACGATGAATCTCCGCCACACGCAGCGGGTAATTTATGGAAAGGGCAAAGGTCTATATTCTGCTCAATCTCAGCGACATTTCTCAGCTCGTCAGGCTGCCAAGTTAATGTCATCGTTAGGATTTATACAAGGGTGAGGCCATTTCTCATTATAATCTGCAAATGATTCTGTTTTATGGGCTGTAATAATGGGATTCCGATAGTAAGCAGATGCCACCAGCCGCTCAGTGCCAGGAGGGACTGTCCTCAGGCCGCCAAGTGATGGCGATGGAGGCGGCCCAGGGGGCACGGTGATAAATATCTCAGGAAGATGAGCGATTAACATGTGCTTTATAAAGCATCAGCATGCGAAGAGTTAAATACCGCCTGGTCCGAGTCTTCCTGTCGGAGTGAAGTGTCTTTCACCTTTGGGGCTGCGCTACACAGTCCCCACACAGGCGCATCACCCTGCCTGCAGCTATTGCGGTTAGTAGGAATGCGCATATACAGCAGCACAGGTGTGTGTGTCTGGCTGGCCAGCGTCCGATCTGTGTGATATAATGTTGGCCATTCTAGAAATCTGTATATTATAAAGGCAAGTCCATCCCATACGCAATGAGAGCATTAGGGGACTCTGTACGAAATGATCCAACAAAATGCATTCTTCTTGTGTGCGTTCACCTATACCCCTTCCACACCGCACTTGTTAAACGGTATATTGCCCTTTTTTCCCCATTTTAAAACGTTTAAGGCTGCAGTGGGAAAGCGCCAGAGTTGATTTACCGGTTAAAGATAACCGGTATTTCAACACGTTTAAAAAGCAGAGTCCTACACGTTTCAGGGCTGTTCGTTATGCAGTGAGAATGGCTCTGAAACGGTATTTAAAACGGTAATCTACTGCAATGTGAAATACCGGTTTAGGCAGTGTGAAAGTGGTATTAGATGCTCCTCGCTGCAGGGGTGGCCAAACCGGCCCACAAGAGCTAACAACAGTCCATGTGTTCCTGGCCCAGCAATCAGGTCTGAATTACCCCCATAAATATGTATTCCCATTCTGCTTCTTTATAAAACATTAGCGTTTACTGGCGATTGAGTTCCTGTGCGCCAGGACTACAGTATACGGACGTGGCGCAGCGCTGTCTGACAATGCTCCGCACAGTAAGGGATGGGTCCAGTCAGTGCTTATGAGTGATACAACGTATTGATTTTCCCAGGACAAGAACTGGCACCATCCCAGATATATCACCGTGAGAGGACGATGCCTGCACAGAGATGCATTAAGTGTTGTTAAAGGGCAAGAAATGATCAGACGGTGGAGCGTTGTGAGATGTGGGTGGTGTGTAGGGCGCCATGCAATCAATCACCGGGACGCTGACCGGCATGTACATACAGAACTAGCTGATATATATTTATTACGGTGGCTGCGAATGGAGGCCGCACTTTCCTGAGAATCTCCCCAGATCACTGGCATCGGATATGGCATTTGCCCCCCCCTACACTGTGTATCCAGGGGCCCTGCCCTCAGCCTAATCCTCCTAACCCCCCACAGTTTAACCCTAACACTCCTCGTTTCCCACATCCCTGAAACCTAACCCTAGCCTTCCTGCTCTACTGCCTATCCCTAACCCCCCTTAACCCAGCAGCATAACACTAACCCTCTCTGCTGGTGCCTAAACAAAAACTTCCTACTCGCTGCCTAACCCTACCCCCCCCCGCCTAACCCTAACCCCCCCAACCCAGCAGCATAACACTATCCCTCTTTGCTGGTGCCTAAACAAAAACTTCCTACTCGCTGCCTAACCCTGCCCCCCACCCCCCCCTGCCTAACCCTAACCCCCCCAACCCAGCAGCATAACACTATCCCTCTCTGCTGATGCCTAAACAAAAACTTCCTACTCGCTGCCTAACCCTGCCCCCCCCCCCCCGCCTAACCCTAACCCCCCCAACCCAGCAGCATAACACTAACCCTCTCTGCTGGTGCCTAAACAAAAACTTCCTACTCGCTGCCTAACCCTACCCCCCCCCCTGCCTAACCCTAACCCCCCCAAACCAGCAGCATAACACTAACCCTCTCTGCTGGTGCCTAAACAATAACTTCCTACTCGCTGCCTAACCCTGCCCCCCCCACCCCCCCTGCCTAACCCTAGCCCCCCCAACCCAGCAGCATAACACAATCCCTTTCTGCTGATGCCTAAACAAAAAACTTCCTACTCGCTGCCTAACCCTGCCCCCCCCACCCCCCCTGCCTAACCCTAGCCCCCCCAACCCAGCAGCATAACACTAACCCTCTCTGCTGGTGCCTAAACAATAACTTCCTACTCGCTGCCTAACCCTGCCCCCCCCCCCCCCCCCGCCTAACCCTAACCCCCCCAACCCAGCAGCATAACACAATCCCTTTCTGCTGATGCCTAAACAAAAACTTCCTACTCGCTGCCTAACCCTGGGCCCACTGGTTAACCCATACTTGCCGACCTTTAAATGTCTCTCTCCGGGAGAAGCCTGAAGAGCACAACCAAAGGGGCAGGTTGGGAGGCGGGGACAAGGCTGACCTCCCAAAGCGATTCGTGGCATTTTAGTCCCGCCCCCTTCTGCGTACCCGCGATTTACGGCACTTATTTCACCAGCTACGGGGGGCGGGGCTCTGGGGGAAATGCTGGTGACTTGTCCACCTTCCCAAGGGGCCGGGAGGGGGACCCGATTTTCAGGAGACTCCCGGCCATTCCGGGAGGGTAGGCAAGTATGGGTTAACCCTAATCTTCCCTCTCTGCAAGTGCCTAACCCTAGCCCACGGGTGCCAGATGGGATCCCAACAGTCGGGATCCCGACAGGCATTCACCCGACGTCAAAACACAGACAGCCGGGTTCCCGACGGCCACCTGGTATTTTCCCTCGTGGGGGTCCATGACCCCTATAGAGGTAGAATAGAATAGGTGGCTTGAGTAGTGAGCCACCGTGCCCGCAAGGGGCTTAGTTGCGCTCACCATGCTGTCTGGGTCCGGCCAGTCGGGATCCCGACGTCGGGATAATGACTGTCAGGATCACGACTGTCAGACCCCTATACCACACCCCTAGCCATCAATATCAACTTTCCAAGTCATACTTGCCTAAGATTATGGAATGGCAGGGAGGCTCCCAAATATCGGGTGGTCCTCCCAGCCCCCTGGGAAGGTGTGCAAGGTCACTCCTTTCCCTAGAGGTCTCCCTGTGCACCCACAACAGAGTACAAAGAGGAGGGGGCAGCAAGTAGGGAATTCTGCAAGTTAAAGTATGGAGGTGAGGTCTTAGACGTTCCACAGCAGCCATCTGCATTAAGCACAACAAGGATCCTCAGATCCCGGCGCCCTAGGCAACTGCCTAAAGCTACCTAATGGTAGAGCCAGCCCTGCACCCAGCAAAAGCAACACTGACACTTAAGGCTCAACAGGAAAACACAGGAGACAGGATATTACTCAGCATTATTTTCAGGTGCTTGGACAACACAGATGGAGCCAAACTCTGGAATAATTGTGGACTTGGAGCTACTGTAGTAAGCAGTTTACAGCATGTTGTTCTGGCAAAGGACCATGTCCAGGGAGAGACTTATGCTGCTTTCCCACTGCCTACACGGGTAATGACCCGTTTTTTTTAAACGGGTCTTTAAACGGGTAAGAGCCATAAGACTCTTTCCCACTGCAGCTTTTAAACGGTAAATTACCGTTTAAAAGCTGTTTTTGTCACATTCCCACTTACCCGTTTAAAAACCCGTTTAAGCAGTGTAAAGATAGGGGGGGGGGGAGAATTTAAAAAAAAAAAACGGCGTGGGGTCCCCCCCACTGCCGTAACCAGCACCAGGCTGAAAGAGCCGGGGCTGGTAATAAAAAATCAGGAAACCCGACAAATAGGGGTTCCCTGATTTTTTACAACCAGCCCCAGGCTCCAGGTCCGGGGCTGGTTCCCAAAATACGGGGGACAAAATGACTAGGGGTCCCCCGTATTTTAAGAACCAGCCCCAGACCAAACAAGCCAGCAGGGTAATGTCACAGCCGGGGGACACTTATAATATAAGGTCCCGCGGCCAAAACATTCTCCCTACCGACCAGTCAGCCTGGCCAGGGGCCCTGGGGGAGTGGGGACCCCCCCAATAAAGGCTGAAGCCTGGTGCTGTCCTCGATGCCCCTGGGCGGTGGGCATCGAGCTGATGGTATGGTGTAAAAAATAGAATAAAAACCATTGTCTTTTACTGGTGAACTATGAGTCCCAGCAAGCCTCCCCCGCAAGCTGGGACTTGGAGAACCACAAGTCCCAGCCTGCGGGGCATTAAAGGGCCCGCTGGGTCTTGTAGTGCCACAGTAAAAGAAAGAGTTAAATAAACACACTGACACACGTGAAAAATAAAAGTTTAATACATACATAACACATACATACTGATACTTACCTATCTTGAGCCCGTAGGTAGCCCTGGTCCTGATGTCCTGGTCCGTGTCTGCGTCTGTATCCATGTCGGCATCCCTGTCGGCGACGGCGTCGGCGGTCCGGAGTCCGAAGAAATCCATTTGGGAAGCTGTGGAAGGAAACCATACTCACCTGTCCCAGCGCGACGTAGTCCAGGTAAGGTCTTTGCAAAAAAAACAAACCGACACCCGAAACCAGACCGGACTGACGGAGACGCACGTGTGTTTGTTTACATCGTGCGGCTCCGCCTCCCGAATGCCGCTATTGGCCGCCTTGCGGCCTAGCGGCTCCTGATTGGCCGCTAGGCCGCAAGGCGGCCAATAGCGGCATTCGGGGGCGGAGCCGCACGATGTAAACACACCGTGCGGCTCTCTGCCTGTTCGCTTGGTTCGGGTGTCGGTTTGTTTTTTTTGCAAAGACCTTACCTGGACTACGTCGCGCTGGGACAGGTGAGTATGGTTTCCTTCCACAGCTTCCCAAATGGATTTCTTCGGACTCCGGACCGCCGACGCCGTCGCCGACAGGGATGCCGACATGGATACAGACGCCGACACGGACCAGGACATCAGGACCAGGGCTACCTACGGGCTCAAGATAGGTAAGTATCAGTATGTATGTGTTATGTATGTATTAAACTTTTATTTTTCACGTGTGTCAGTGTGTTTATTTAACTCTTTCTTTTACTGTGGCACTACAAGACCCAGCGGGCCCTTTAATGCCCCGCAGGCTGGGACTTGTGGTTCTCCAAGTCCCAGCTTGCGGGGGAGGCTTGCTGGGACTCATAGTTCACCAGTAAAAGACAATGGTTTTTATTCTATTTTTTACACCATACCATCAGCTCGATGCCCACCGCCCAGGGGCATCGAGGACAGCACCAGGCTTCAGCCTGGTCAGGTAAGTCCTGGAGGGGAGGGACCCCTTTATTGGGGGGGTCCCCACTCCCCCAGGGCCCCTGGCCAGGCTGACTGGTCGGTAGGGAGAATGTTTTGGCCACGGGACCTTATATTATAAGTGTCCCCCGGCTGTGACATTACCCTGCTGGCTTGTTTGGTCTGGGGCTGGTTCTTAAAATACGGGGGACCCCTAGTCATTTTGTCCCCCGTATTTTGGGAACCAGCCCCGGACCTGGAGCCTGGGGCTGGTTGTAAAAAATCAGGGAACCCCTATTTGTCGGGTTTCCTGATTTTTTTAATACCAGCCCCGGCTCCTTCAGCCTGGTGCTGGTTACGGCAGTGGGGGGGGGACCCCATGCCGTTTTTTTTTTAACGTGTAAGGGCTACCCCTTTCCCACTGCCGAAAAAACGGCTCTTACACGTTAAAAACACTGCTTTTTACACGGGTAACAAAAACCGGTATTTGTTACCCGTGTAAAGCAACCTGGAGCTTTCCTACTGCAGCTCTAGCCGTTTAAAAAGGCTAAAAAAACGGCATTTACACGTGTAAAGCCTGCAGTGGGAAAGGGGCATTATATAGGGGGCCCAGGCTGCTGATAGGTCACAGGAGTCATGTGACTGAATCAGCTCAGATATTACGGTAATAGAACAGTGGTCAGCTGATCATAGGCAAGATGAAGATAGCAAAGAGTCCTTCATTTCCTTTGCGGTGGGAGCATGGCCATAGGTCTGAGAGCTGCTGGACATAAACCCCAGCCCCTGAGTCACGGTGAATATGTGTGTGGGGTACTCCCAACTGCACCCCACGCACCGTGGAACACTGTCGGCCCTGGAAATCAGGACAGTTGGGAGGTATGCATAGGTACCATTAAAGTCACAGAAATCCAAGATGTGCTGTATGTACCAGAGATGGTAACAAATCTCATGGACATTAGTGGCCTCGGGGAACTCCACACCGTTTTTTTTTTTTCATATTTTTCAAAAAAATTGCACAGTCCTGTTACTAAAGTCACTAGAAATTGCAAGTGATTTGTGACTGTCTAAAAATGTACACGTTCTTACAGTACATCTCGCCAGGAGAGTGCTACTGAGCAGTCTCCATGTTGGATCCTTTAGGGAGGCTTCATTCCTTAGCCAAGATGTCTACCTTCTGCACTTTTGCACATGCACGGAACCATCGCCAACATTATTCACAATTTCCATATAAATCCTGCCCAAATATCATGTGACAAATATACCCATATTGTGAAATCCATATGCCCTCTGCCTGGCACTGATGAAGTTAATTTAGATCCTATACTTATGGCAACAAGCATTACACTACTGCGCTCTTCATCGGGGGTTCTATCCGAAACAGAAATTAGTTTTCCCGTATTCACTTTCCAGACCCAGCACCGTTACACCCTACTTGCCTACTTTTGAAAACAAGTTTCAGAGAGATTATAGTTGGTAATAGAATTTTTGCAAAGCGCCCCCATTGAGGGGGCGTGTCATGCTCCACCCAAAGGGAGTGTCTAGTTCCATATATGGAGAGATTGTGATAAGAGATGGTGAACGTGGCACCTAGAAGCGTGGGTGTGTACTGCTACATCTGAGAGGAATCTTTTATAATGACTTATATACAAATGTAGATAGAATTCCTTTATTCGTCTCACAATGGAGAAATTTACAATTGTTACAGCAAGGTTCAAGTACAGATAAGGGTGAAAATAGCAAATAAGATAAGAAGTCCAAACAATATAAATCTAGAATCTAAGAACATGTAGGTCTCTACAGACCATGACAGTTGTACATTCTGATTGCAGCAGGTAGAAAAGACCTGCGGTACCTCTCCGTTGAGCATCGAGGGTGAAGCAACCTATCACTGAAAGTGCTACACAGATCCGTCACAATATTTTTGAGAGGGTGTGAAGCATTATCCAATATTATCATTATCATTATTGGATAATGCTTCACACCCTCTCAAAAATATTGTGACGGATCTATGTAGCACTTTCAGTGATAGGTTGCTTCACCCTCGATGCTCATTCTCCTCTCACCCACAACCTCTACAGAATCCAAAGGCATTCCTAGGACAGAACTGGCCTTCCTTACCAGTCTGTTTAGTCTCTTATTGTCGGCTGGGAAACACTGCTGCCCCAGCAGACCACTCCGTAGAATATGGCCGATGCCACTACACAGTTGAAGAAGGTATTCAGGAGCGCTCCCTGCACTCCAAAGGACCTCAGTCTCCTCAGCAGATAGAGTCTACTCTGCCCCTTCCTATACAAAGCAGCAGAATTACCAGACCAGTCCAGGTTATTGTTAAGGTGAAAACCCAGATACTTGTAAGTTCTTACGATCTCAATATCCATTCCCTGAATACTCACAGGAGTTGGGGGGGTATGCTGACGTTTCCTGAAATCAACTACCAGCTCCCTAGTCTTCCTCGTATTGAGTTGAAGATGGTTCCCCTGACACCAAGTGGCAAAGTTCTGCACAAGTTCTCTGTACTCCCTATCTTCGTCATCTACGATAAGGCCCACAATAGCAGAGTCATCAGAGAACTTTTGTAGATGACAGGTTGATGAATTATATGTGAAATCTGCAGTGTAGAGGGTACACTGCACTGCAGAGATGATCCCCAAAGTGCTGGGAAATGGCGCTGATGATTCAATGTAAATGTATCTATCTCTCATTCCTTTCCCCCCCAAAATATAACAGTGTAATGTGGGCTAGGTGACATGAGGGAGATTGCTGCTATTTCAGGGAGTCTCCTGCAGAATGCAGGAGGGGAGGTAACTATGATGTAACAGTGTAATGTGGGCTAGGTGACATGAGGGAGATTGCTAGACTAATGAGGGGGATTGCTAGACTAATGAGGGAGAGAGGGAGATTGCTGCTATATCAGGGAGTCTCCTGCAGAATGCAGGAGGGGAGGTAACTATGCTGTAACAGTGTAATGTGGGCTTGGTGACATGAGGGAGATTTCTATACTAATCGGGGAGAGAGGGAGATTACTGCTATGTCAGAAAGTCTCCTGCAGAATGCAGGAGGGGAGGTAACTATGATGCATCAGTGTAATGTGGGCTAGGTGACATGGGGGAGATTGCTAGACTAATGAGGGAGAGAGGGAGATTGCTGCTATGTCAGGGAGTCTCCTGCAATATGTAGAAGGGGAGGTAACTATGATGTAACAGTGTAATGTGGGCTAGGTGACATGAGGGAGATTGCTAGACTAATGAGGGAGAGAGGGAGATTGCTGCTATTTCAGGGAGTCTCCTGCAGAATGCAGGAGGGGAGGTAACTATGGTGTAACAGTGTAACGTGGGCTAGGTGACATGAGGGAGATTGGTAGACTAATGAGGGAGAGAGGGAGATTGCTGCTATTTCAGGGAGTCTCCTGCAGAATGTAGGAGGAGAGGCAACTATGCGTTACACTGGGAGAAGAAAGAAGATGCTCTGACTCCGACTATTAGTGATATTACTAATACATGAGGCAGAATTAGTCCCAGGGCTGCAGATTTGTTGCACGTTCCCAGACGCTCCCAGGGAGATGCAGAGAGGAAGCACAAACCTCTTACTGATGCATTTACCCAATCAATATTTGCTGTTCATCTTTACGCGATTGTCCTGGTATTGATCAGATGTATGAAGCAGAGATCTGTCAGGGAAGGAATAGGGAAGGTGTCTGTATCTGGGTTATCGGACTGATAAATAACGTGTCTGATGGTAACGGGTGACATTTCCAGGCCGAATTCCTGTAACTGTGGATAACAGGAAACGTTACACAGGCCTAAACTACAGTTGTAATAGTTTGATACAATGTACGGTCTCCTGAGGCTGGATGTATGAGGTATATCACGCTGCATGGTCTCCTGAGGCTGGATGTATGAGGTATATCACGCTGCATGGTGTACTGAGGCTGGATGTATGAGGTATATCACGCTGCACGGTGTACTGAGGCTGGATGTATGAGGTATATCACGCTGCACGGTGTACTGAGGCTGGATGTATGAGGTATATCACGCTGTATGGTGTACTGAGGCTGGTTGTATGAGGTATATCACGCTGCACGGTGTACTGAGGCTGGATGTATGAGTTATATCACGCTGCACGGTGTACTGAGGCTGGATGTATGAGGTATATCACGCTGCACGGTGTACTGAGGCTGGATGTATGAGGTATATCACGCTGCACAGTGTACTGAGGCTGGATGTATGAGGTATATCACACTGCACGGTGTACTGAGGCTGGATGTATGAGATATATCACGCTGCACGGTGTACTGAGGCTGGATGTATGATGTATATCACACTGCATGGTGTACTGAGGCTGGATGTATGAGGTATATCACGCTGCACGGCGTACTGAGGCTGGAGGTATGAGGTATATTACTGCATGGTGTACTGAGGCTGGATGTATGAGGTATATCACGCTGCATGGTGTACTGAGGCTGGATGTATGATGTATATCACGCTGCACGGTGTACTGAGGCTGGATGTATGAGGTATATCACGCTGCACGGTGTACTGAGGCTGGATGTATGAGGTATATCACACTGCATGGTGTACTGAGGCTGGATGTATGAGGTATATCACGCTGCACGGTGTACTGAGGCTAGATGTATGAGGTGTATCACGCTGCACGGTGTACTGAGGCTGGATGTATGAGGTATATCACGCTGCACGGTGTACTGAGGCTGGATGTATGAGGTATATCACGCTGCATGGTGTACTGAGGCTGGATGTACAGTATGAGGTATATCACGCTGCACGGTGTACTGAGTCTGGATGTATGAGGTATATCACGCTGCATGGTGTACTGAGGCTGGATGTATGAGGTATATCACAGTGCACTGTGTACTGAGGCTGGATGTATGAGGTATATCACGCTGCATGGTGTACTGAGGCTGGATGTATGAGGTATATTACGCTGCATGGTGTACTGAGGCTGGATGTATGAGGTATATCACAGTGCACGGTGTACTGAGGCTGGATGTATGAGGTATATCACGCTGTATGGTGTACTGAGGCTGGATGTATGAGGTATATCACGCTGCATGGTGTACTGAGGCTGGATATATGAGGTATATCACGCTGCACTGTGTACTGAGGCTGGATGTATGAGGTATATCACGCTGCACGGTGTACTGAGGCTGGATGTATGAGGTATCTCACGCTGCATGGTGTACTGAGGCTGGATGTATGAGGTATATCACGCTGCACGGTGTACTGAGTCTGGATGTATGAGGTATATCACGCTGCATGGTGTACTGAGGCTGGATGTATGAGGTATATCACACTGCACGGTGTACTGAGGCTGGATGTATGAGGTATATCACGCTGCACGGTGTACTGAGGCTGGATGTATGAGGTATATCACGCTGCACGGTGTACTGAGGCTGGATGTATGAGGTATATCACGCTGCATGGTGTACTGAGGCTGGATGTATGAGGTATATCACGCTGCATGGTGTACTGAGGTTGGATGTATGAGGTATATCACGCTGCATGGTGTACTGAGGATGGATGTATGAGGTATATCACGCTGTATGGTGTACTGAGGCTGGATGTATGAGGTATATCACGCTGCACGGTGTACTGAGGCTAGATGTATGAGGTGTATCACGCTGCACGGTGTACTGAGGCTGGATGTATGAGGTATATCACGCTGCACGGTGTACTGAGGCTGGATGTATGAGGTATATCACGCTGCATGGTGTACTGAGGCTGGATGTACAGTATGAGGTATATCACGCTGCACGGTGTACTGAGTCTGGATGTATGAGGATTATCACGCTGCATGGTGTACTGAGGCTGGATGTATGAGGTATATCACAGTGCACTGTGTACTGAGGCTGGATGTATGAGGTATATCACGCTGCATGGTGTACTGAGGCTGGATGTATGAGGTATATCACGCTGCATGGTGTACTGAGGCTGGATGTATGAGGTATATCACAGTGCACGGTGTACTGAGGCTGGATGTATGAGGTATATCACGCTGTATGGTGTACTGAGGCTGGATGTATGAGGTATATCACGCTGCATGGTGTACTGAGGCTGGATATATGAGGTATATCACGCTGCACTGTGTACTGAGGCTGGATGTATGAGGTATATCACGCTGCACGGTGTACTGAGGCTGGATGTATGAGGTATCTCACGCTGCATGGTGTACTGAGGCTGGATGTATGAGGTATATCACGCTGCACGGTGTACTGAGTCTGGATGTATGAGGTATATCACGCTGCATGGTGTACTGAGGCTGGATGTATGAGGTATATCACAGTGCACTGTGTACTGAGGCTGGATGTATGAGGTATATCACGCTGCATGGTGTACTGAGGCTGGATGTATGAGGTATATCACGCTGCATGGTGTACTGAGGCTGGATGTATGAGGTATATCACAGTGCACGGTGTACTGAGGCTGGATGTATGAGGTATATCACGCTGTATGGTGTACTGAGGCTGGATGTATGAGGTATATCACGCTGCATGGTGTACTGAGGCTGGATATATGAGGTATATCACGCTGCACTGTGTACTGAGGCTGGATGTATGAGGTATATCACGCTGCACGGTGTACTGAGGCTGGATGTATGAGGTATATCACGCTGCATGGTGTACTGAGGCTGGATGTATGAGGTATATCACGCTGCACGGTGTACTGAGTCTGGATGTATGAGGTATCTCACGCTGCATGGTGTACTGAGGCTGGATGTATGAGGTATATCACGCTGCACTGTGTACTGAGGCTGGATGTATGAGGTATATCACGCTGTATGGTGTACTGAGGCTGGATGTAGGAGGTATCTCACGTTGAACGGTGTACTGAGGCTGGATGTATGAGGCATATCACGCTGCACGGTGTACTGAGGCTGGATGTATGAGGTATATCACGCTGCATGGTGTACTGAGGCTGGATGTATGAGGTATATCACGCTGCACTGTGTACTGAGGCTGGATGTATGAGGTATATCACGCTGTATGGTGTACTGAGGCTGGATGTAGGAGGTATCTCACGTTGAACGGTGTACTGAGGCTGGATGTATGAGGCATATCACGCTGCACAGTAGGCTGGATGTATGAGGCATTATAACCTGTATATCAGGGATATAATAGACACTATTTCCCTCCTTACCCCCAGCTGTACGACTGTGGTAATGGCGCCTGTATACGTAATGGCGCTGACAGGTATAACTACTGTGAGAAGCCACTATTGTCTGCAGCTAGACATGTAAAGACATCAGTGGAGATGGGAACACATTACCAGGGGGGCTATGGGGAAAAGAGATGTGTGGCAGATCCGGAGAGGATGACATGACAGGTGCTGCACGGGAATCACACGGGATGCTGGAAGGGAAGTGCTGCTGCCTCATCTCACATCTGTATTGTCCTGTGTCCCACAGCGCTGTCTAACCAACTACATGAGGCCACACAGAGGACTAGAACACACAGGGAGCCTCTTTATCGCACTAGGCATGCAGCTATATCACACCGAGCATGCAGCTATATCACACCGCGCATGCAGCTATATTACACTGCGCATGCATCTATATCGCACTGTGCATGCAGCTATATCACACCGCGCATGCAGCTATATCACACTGGGCATGCATCTATATCACACTGGGCATGTATCTATATCACACTGCGCACCGGACATGCAGCTATATCACACTGGGAATGCATCTATATCACACTGGGCATGTATCTATATCTCACTGCGCATGCAGCCATATCACACTGGGCATGTATCTATATCACACTGTGCATGCATCTATATCACACTGCGCATGCATCTATATCACACTGCGCATGTATCTATAGCACACTGGGCATGTATCTATATCACACTGCGCACCGGACATGCAGCTATATCACACCGGGCATGCATCTATATCACACTGTGCATGTATCTATATCACACCGCGCATGTATCTATATCACACCGGGCATGCATCTATATCACACTGGGCATGCATCTATATCACACTGCGCATGCATCTATATCACACTGCGCATGCATCTATATCACACTGGGCATGTAGCTACATCACCAGGGCAAGCGTCTATATCACACTGCGCATGCCGCTATATCACACTGGGCATGCATCTATATCACACTGTGCATGTATCTATATCACACTGCGCATGTATCTATATCACACTGCGCATGCAGCTATATCACACTGGGCATGCATCTATATCACACCGGACATGCATCTATATCACACTGCGCATGCAGCTACATCACACTGGGCATGCATCTATATCACACTGTGCATGCAGCTATATCACACCGGGCATGCATCTATATCACACCGGACATGCAGCTATATCACACCGCACATGCATTTATATCACACCAGACATGCAGCTATATCACACCGCAAATCCATCTATATCACACCGGACATGCAGCTATATCACACCGCACATGCATCTATATCACACCAGACATGCAGCTATATCACACCGCGCATGCATCTATGTCACACCACACATGCATCCATTTCACACGGCACATGCATCTATATCACACCGCGCATGCATCTATATCACACCGCACATGCATCTATATCACACCGCGCATGTATCTATATCACACTGCGCATGTATCTATATCACACTGCGCATGTATCTATATCACACTGCGCATGTATCTATATCACACTGGGCATGCAGCTATGCCCCACAGATGGTCGAAAAGCATTTGGTTGACATTATTAGGTTGACATGCATTTAGGTCGACAGGGTCATTAGGTCGACAAAAGCATTAGGTCAAAAGGACGACATGGGGTTTTTAACATTTTTTTTGAGCGGACATGTGAGGACTGGCAGTATTTCATGCCCTACCATCCGCTATGGCGTGGTGGGAGAATAGAATAGTGTGCCCGAAGCATGGCGTGCGCAGCGAGGGGACGCATCGCTACGTTTCAGTGTCCATGTTGACTGTGTCAAAATTCGTGACAAAAATGCTCTGTGCCTGACATCCAAGTGACGTTCCTGTTCTCCTGGTGTGATTTACCGTACCTCGCCGCTCAGATTCAGGTATGCCTGTTCGTACCTTCCGGAAATCATCTGCTGCTTGTTACTATCTACGTTCTACTCCAGCATTGCCATTCAGTCAGGATATCCTGGTAATGGAGTATAATGACTGTAGGCCTGGTACCGAGGCCCCAGACACCGCTTGCTGCAGCATGCAAGTAGCCTGACTTCTGCTCTGAGCCCCTGAACACCCCCAATCCGCCTCCTACGCCCCTTCTGCCTGGAATCCCTTCTGTGCATCTCAGGAAGTGACATCTGCGCTCTGTGACATCTACTGTATACCAGGCGGTGCCCAGACAGCTCTGTCCCTGGTACTGAAACTAACACATCGCTCCAGATTGTGCAAAAATTTGCCAAACAATCCGTGAATCCGGCCAAACCGGGAAAATAAGTATTTTAGGGAATGCAGCTAGTTGCCAGCCCGTCACAATGACGGAACAACATGACAGTAATGTCAACTTGATACACTTGAATTGCTCCATCGCATTGCACTTGAATTCCCCTCATAGAGGTGAGGAGCAGTGATAGTCTTTTATAATAAAGGATTACCTACTGTAAGCACCAGCAGATTTTTGGTTGAGTATAAAGGTAGAAAAAGGGATCGTCACCAAAAATCACCTTCTAGAAATAATATATATGACGATATTTACCAGCGCTAATGTAAATTATAAACACAAAAATATGGTTCAATAAAAATCAGGGAAAGCGGGAGATCTGTCATCTTTTCAGGGGCTTGGGAGGGCCACCCGATTTTAAGGAGCCTCCCGGCGATTTCGGGAGGGTAAACAAGTATTTTTTAGCGTTTACGACCCTCCTACGTGTTCTTTGGACAAGTTGTACCCGATTTACCCTGAGCTCTCCCGGCAGCTCCCGAGTCCCTGGGAGGGCTCACATACGATTTGGCGCGTGATGTGCCAGTTTTTAACATGTGATTTATCGCAGGTAAGTAGGGGGGTTGCAGAATTGAAAAATCCTATTCAAAATACTGGGCTGCCACTGATTGACTGAGAGAGTTCTGTCAGCCAATCAGTGGCCTCCTATTCGTGTGACCCCTCTCTCCACCAGACCCAGCTACCTAAACAATGGATACCGCTCGCCACACGTCAGACCGCCCTCCCCACCCGCTGCACACCGAACCCCTCTCCCAGCTCGCCAGACCCCTCTACCTGAACAATGGACCCCACTCACCACACGCCAGACCTCCCTCCCCACCCGCTGCACACCGGACCCCTCTCCCAGCTCGCCAGACCCCTCTACCTGAACAATGGACCCCACTCACCACACGCCAGACCTCCCTCCCCACCCGCTGCACACCGGACCTCCCTCCCCACCCACCACACACCAGACCTCCCTCCCCACCCGCTGCACACCGGACCCCTCTCCCAGCTCGCCAGACCCCGCTACCTGAACAATGGACCCCACTCACCACACGCCAGACCTCCCTCCCCACCCACCACACACCAGACCTCCCCACCCACCACACACCAGACCTCCCTCCCCACCCACCACACACCAGACCTCCCTCCCCACCCACCACACACCAGACCTCCCCACCCACCACACACCAGACCTCCCTCCCCATCCACCACACACCAGACCTCCCTCCCCACCCGCTGCACACCGAACCCCCTCTCCCAGCTCGCCAGACCCTGCTACCTGAACAATGGACCCCACTCACCACACGCCAGACCTCCCTCCCCACCCGCTGCACACCGGACCCCTCTCCCAGCTCGCCAGACCCCTCTACCTGAACAATGGACCCCACTCACCACACGCCAGACCTCCCTCCCCACCCACCACACGCCACAGCTCCCTCCCCACCCGCTGCACACCGGACCCCTCTCCCAGCTCGCCAGACCCCGCTACCTGAACAATGGACCCCGTCCACCACACGTCAGACCGCCCTCCCCACCTGCTGCACACCGGACCCCTCTCCCAGCTCGCCAGACCCCGCTACCTGAACAATGGACCCCGTCCACCACACGTCAGACCGCCCTCCCCACCTGCTGCACACCGGACCCCTCTCCCAGCTCGCCAGACCCCGCTACCCGGTACCCCTAGGCTGTGGGTATCGGGTGGATAATTGTGTAAAAGATAGAATTAAACCATTGGGTTTCGCTGGGGAACTATGAGTCCAAGCAAGCCTGGACCACATACTGGGACTTGGAGAACCACAAGTCCCAGCATGCGGCCCATTAATGGGCTTCCTGGGACTCTTAGTTCCACAGCAGAACCAATAGTTAAATAAAAACACACTGACACCTGATATATAAAGCTTTATTACATACATAGCCCACTCATACTGATACTTACCTACATTGACCCCGGAGGTAGGTCCCCGTCCATCCGCAGGCTCGCTTGGCGCCAGTATAAGATGCCCCCTATGGAGAGGGCTAGCCGCGGATACCTGCGCTAATCCGATGTCGCCGTGTACTGATGGTAAATGGATAACTACGGTAATCACTTCATTGTGGAGACAGGTAATGAGAAGATCTATGAGCGTTGCCGTTGGTTATATCTCATTGTGGTCGGTAATTTTAGAGCTTGTTTATTTATCACTTGTGAATTAAAGACCACAAAAATGCTGCAAGTAGCCAGGGCCCCGGGGGATAGGGCCACAGACTTCTCTTATTACTTGGAATTGACCGTACTGTACTGTACTACCATAAATCCACATCCGCCTATGCAGCTCTAGGCTGGTTTTGCTCTTGTTGCGTTTCCCACAGGCAGGCATGTTTATACTGTGGCCCTCCAGCTATTGTGAAACTACAAGCCCCAGCATGCCTTGCCATACTTTTAGGATTCCCTAATAGTAAAACTGTGGCAAGGCATGATGGGACTTGTAGTTTCACAACAGCTGGAGGGTTATAGTTTGGACATGCCTGCCACTCAAGCTTACTGTCCTGCCTGCGCTGTGGAAACGCTGCATGGGTTATGGCCACAGTGGCGTAACATTGGCACCGCGGCCCTGTGGCTTGGGGAACCGGCGCTGTTGGGGCGCATGTTCTCTGTAGATTCAAACGGGTCTGAACATCCACATGGAATCTGCTGAAAGTGTCCCTCCAAAAATGTGTGTGTGTGTATATATATATATGTAACAAGCAAAAAAAAACACAATAGCAATGAGCATGAAACCCTTGGCAACGAGCATGAAACCCAATGGCAATGAGCATTTAGGTAAAAGAAACCATAATAAATGTATGGCATAATGTGTGGTGGGGTATTGGTGGGGGCGCTGTTGTCCTATACTGTATATCTGAGGGGCATATTTATCATAATATGCATTTTTATATGGATGTGATAAATATTTTTACAGAGGACAGCAAGGGATGCAGAGCACAGAGAGCACAACTACTGCCCCGCGCCTCCCTGCACTGCTTCCTCTGCTGAGCGGGTAACGCCAGCCCTGGGGATGAACGGGAAGCAGAGAGACAGCGCAGCAGCAGCAGCGGGCAGTCACAGAGGACAGCAAGGGATGCAGAGCACGGAGAGCACCCCTACTGCCACGCACCTCCCTGCACTGCTTCCTCTGCTGAGCAGGTAACGCCGGCCCTGGGAATGATCGGGAAGCAGAGAGACAGTGTAGCAACAGCAGCGGGCAGTCACAGAGGACAGCAAGGGATGCAGAGCACGGAGAGCACCACTACTGCCCCGCGCCTCCCTGCACTGCTTCCTCTGCTGAGCAGATAACGCCGGCCCTGGGGATGATCGGGAAGCAGAGAGACAGTGCAGCAGCAGCAGCGGGCAGTCACAGAGGACTGCAAGGGATGCAGACCACGGAGAGCACCACTACTGCCCCGTGCCTCCCTGCACTGCTTCCTCTGCTGAGCAGGTAACGCCGGCCCTGGGGATGATCGGGAAGCAGAGAGACAGTGCAGCAGTGGGCAGTCACAGAGGACTGCAAGGGATGCAGAGCACGGAGAGCACCACTACTGCCCCGGTCCTCCCTGCACTGCTTCCTCTGCTGAGCTGGTAACGCCGGCCCTGGGGATGATCGGGAAGCAGAGAGACAGTGCAGCAGCAGCAGCGGGCAGTCACAGAGGTCAGCAAGGGATGCAGAGCACGGAGAGCACCACTACTGCCCCATGCCTCCCTGCACTGCTTCCTCTGCTGAGCGGGTAACGCCGGCCCTGGGGATGATCGGGAAGCAGAGAGACAGCGCAGCAGCAGCGGGCAGTCACAGAGGACTGCAAGGGATGCAGAGCACAGAGAGCACCACTACTGCCCCGCGCCTCCCTGCACTGCTTCCTCTGCTGAGCTGGTAACGCCGGCCCTGTGGATGATCGGGAAGCAGAGAGACAGTGCAGCAGCAGCGGGCAGTCACAGAGGACAGCAAGGGATGCAGAGCACGGAGAGCACCACTACTGCCCCGCGCCTCCCTGCACTGCTTCCTCTGCTGAGCAGATAACGCCGGCCCTGGGGATGAACGGGAAGCAGAGAGACAGCGCAGCAGCGGGCAGTCACAGAGGACTGCAAGGGATGCAGAGCACGGAGAGCACCACTACTGCCCCGTGCCTCCCTGCACTACTTCCTCTGCTGAGCGGGTAACGCCAGCCCTGGGGATGATCGGGAAGCAGAGAGACAGTGCAGCAGCAGCGGGCAGTCACAGAGGACTGCAAGGGACGCAGAGCACGGAGAGCACCACTACTGCCCCATGCCTCCCTGCACTACTTCCTCTGCTGAGCGGGTAACGCCGGCCCTGGGGATGATCGGGAAGCAGAGAGACAGTGCAGCAGCAGCGGGCAGTCACAGAGGACTGCAAGGGATGCAGAGCACGGAGAGCACCACTACTGCCCCGTGCCTCCCTGCACTGCTTCCTCTGTTAAGCGGGTAACGCCGGCCCTGGGGATGATCGGGAAGCAGAGAGACAGCGCAGCAGCAGCGGGCAGTCACAGAGGACTGCAAGGGATGCAGAGCACGGAGAGCACCACTACTGCCCCGTGCCTCCCTGCACTGCTTCCTCTGCTGAGCGGGTAATGCCGGCCCTGGGGATGATCTGGAAGCAGAGAGACAGCACAGCAGCAGCAGCGGGCAGTCACAGAGGACTGCAAGGGATGCAGAGCACGGAGAGCACCACTACTGCCCCGCGCCTCCCTGCACTGCTTCCTCTGCTGAGTGGGTAACGCCGGCCCTGGGGATGAACGGGAAGCAGAGAGACAGCGCAGCAGCAGCGGGCAGTCACAGAGGACAGCAAGGGATGCAGAGCACGGAGAGCACCACTACTGCCCCGCGCCTCCCTGCACTGCTTCCTCTGCTGAGTGGGTAACGCCGGCCCTGGGGATGAACGGGAAGCAGAGAGACAGCGCAGCAGCAGCGGGCAGTCACAGAGGACAGCAAGGGATGCAGAGCACGGAGCGCACCACTACTGCCCCGCGCCTCCCTGCACTGCTTCCTCTGCTGAGCGGGTAACGCCGGCCCTGGGGATGAACGGGAAGCAGTATGCACTTCGGTGCCCCACACACACTGCACCTGCCTCTGGCACCCTCTCCGTGTATTAGTAGCCCATAGGTTACTATAGGGTAATGGCATCTGGAGATGACGTTATCCTATTGGGGCCATGCTCTGGAATACAGCTGCAGTCAGAGAAGGAGACACTGCAGCAAATCTCAGAGGAATCTGCTGCAGCACCTCCACACTACATTTTGAGGGATCCATAATGCGAGTATCCACTGATAAACGCTGTTTTCGGGGGAATTTCCGGCAATTCTTATTCGCTATAGTTCCGAGATTGCACACCTATGAGTGCGGTTTGGGACGTGAGCGTGAGCTGGAATTTGTTGAATCCGCATTATTCCAGCGACAGACAGAAGAGACAGCATTTTCTCTGCGTGACATTTGCATGGGAACGCGGTTATTGCTAACATATGGCGACATGTATTCTGTGACTAGGGCGACAGAGATACAATGCCAGTAATTAGCACAGAGAGTAGCGTGGGGGTCCGGCTGACAGACCATTCATCGCTATACTTTGTGAAGACTCCTTTCTTGGCAGAAGCTGGAAACGTCCGGATTCCTCTTCCTTGTGTTGGAGATTTATTGTATCAAAAAGTTTCAGACATAAAATAATTATTATTTAGCACAGTAGCGGCAAATAATGTGGCCGGCGCAGGGTGGTGCTGGGAAGCGGTGGCCAGTTACTGCGCATGTGCAGGTCTCCAGGAACATGGCGTCTGCACTGCGTTCCCGGAGACATGCTGAGGCGGCCATTTTCCCAGTGACATTCGCAGCTCTACAGTCTGCACTGAGTCGATGGAGACGTGAGTATAATTACATGGGCACAGAGTGTGTGGGTCCCCCTGTACCCAGGGGCCCCTGTGACCACACACCTTGCACCCATTATAGATATGACACATATACAGTGACACATGAAAAAGTCGACATAAGTTTTTAATAGGATTTTTCATACTTTACCATCCACTTGGCTCTGATTGCGTAGGCAGTGGAGCGATGACCTTGTCCCGAAGTATGCTGGGCGCAGCAAGCCACAAGAGGGGGCGCATTACACGGGGGTCCACGGGATGAAAAG
Source organism: Crinia signifera (assembly GCF_055691185.1). Taxonomy (NCBI): domain Eukaryota; kingdom Metazoa; phylum Chordata; class Amphibia; order Anura; family Myobatrachidae; genus Crinia; species Crinia signifera. The sequence continues at coordinate 399,267,424 of NC_139218.1, read as the reverse complement.
TACAAATTGCTAACAAAAAAACTCATGCCAATCTTTTCATGCATTTCTGTGTCGGCCTTTTTCTTGTGTTGACCGTTTGTAGATGTTGACTTTGTGCACTTCAAGTCATCAAACATTCAGTGTTGATATGTTGACTGGCAACATTTGTTACCATAACCGATGGTGGCGAAAGGTTACTGAGGGGCAGATTTATTAAGCTCGTTGAAGTGATAAAGTGTCTGATTTTTATCACCGGCCAATCATCTCCTAACTGTGAAGTTACAGGCTTGGTTTGAAAAATGACAGGTAGAAGCTGATTGGCCGGTGATTAAAACCAGACACTTTAGGGGGACATTTACCAAAATGGATTCGTAGAAAAAAGGTGTATTCGTAGGCAGAAATACACCTTTTTTTTACAAATTTGTATTTTCGGGATTTACAATCCCAAAAATACAACAATTCGTATTCCTAAAGATGGGACATTCGTATTTGTAGTTACAAATACGAATGTCTACACCATCGATAGAATACGACAGAAATCACCATTCAAAAGAATGGTGGTTTCTGATTTACTAAGCAGCCGTATTGATAATACGGCTGCTAAGTGGTGTAAAACACCCACGCAAATACGACAGGAAAATACACCTTGCTTTCCCTGTCGTATTTGCTTTAAGCCTGCACGGATCAGTCAGATCCGAGCAGGCTGCAGTGTAAAAAAATAGAAAAATTAAATAAATTTTAAAAAAAACGGCGTGGGGTCCCCCCCCCACAGCCGTAACCAGCACCAGGCTGAAGGAGCCGGGGCCGGTAATTAAAAATCAGGGAACCCGACAAATAGGGGTTCCCCGATTTTTAACAACCAGCCCCAGGCTCCTGCTCTGGGGCTGGTTCCCAAAATACGGGGGACAAAATGACTAGGGGTCCCCCGTATTTTAAGAACCAGCCCCAGGCACAACCAGCCAGCAGGGTAATGCCACAGCCGGGGGACACTTATGATATAAGGTCCTGCGGCCAAAACATTAACCCCCTGACTGGTCAGCCTGGCCAGGGGCCCTGGGGGAGTGGGGACCCCCCCAATGAAGGGGTCCCCCCCCTCCAGGACTTACCTGACCAGACTGAAGCCTGGTACTGTCCCCGATGCCCCTGGGCGGTGGGCATCGGGCTGATTCAAGTGTAAAAAATAGATGAAACTATTGTTTTTTACTGTGGCACTACAAGTGCCATCAAGCCTCCCCAGCAAGCTGGGACTTGGAGAACCACAAGTCCCAGCCTGCTGGGCATTAAAGGGCCCGCTGGCACTTGTAGTTCCACAGTTAAAAAAATAGTACACAAACACACTGACACACATTTAAAATAAAACTTTAATACATACAAAGCCCACACACTGATACTTACCTATCTTCTTCCCGTAGGTAGCCCTGGTCCTGATGTCCGGTCTGTGTCAGCGTTCTTCTTCATGTCGACGTCGCTGTCGGCGATGGTGTCCGGGTCCGACGAAATCCATGGAGGAAGCTGTGGAAGAAAACCATACTCACCTGTCCCAGCGCGACGTAGTCCAGGTAAGTGTCTTTGCAAAAAAACAAATCTAGAACCCGAAACCAGCCGGACAGAGGGAGCCGCACAGTGTTTGTGTACATCGTGCGGCTCCGCCTCCCGAATGCCGCTATTGGCCGCCTTGCGGCCTAGCGGCCAATCAGGAGCTGCTAGGCCGCAAGGCGGCCAATAGCGACATTCGGGGGCGGATCCGCACGATGTACACAAACACCGTGCGGCTCCCTCTGTCCGGCTGGTTTCGGGGTGTCGGTTTGTTTTTTTGCCAAGACCCTTACCTGGACTACGTCGCCCCGGGACAGGTGAGTATGGTTTCCTTCCACAGCTTCCTCCATGGATTTCGTCGGACCCGGACACCGGACGCCATCGCCGACAGCGACGTCGACATGAAGAAAGACGTCGACATGAAGAAGAACGCCGACACAGACCGGACATCAGGACCAGGGCTACCTACGGAAAGAAGATAGGTAAGTATTACATACCTCCCAACTGTCACGATTTTAGAGGGACAGTCCCGATTTTCGGGTCCTGTCCCGCTGTCCCACCCGCGGCAGGCATTGTCCCGCTGCGGGGGGTGGCAGTTGGGAGACCCCCCAATCTAGTAGAATAGACGCTGTGCGCATGCGCACATCGTCTATTCTCGTATGAAAATGAGGTCGCGGCTAATTAGCATAAGCAGCGCCCTCATTTGCATACGCCCCGCCCCCTTTTCGGACGCTTGTCCCTATTTGTTCAAGTCAAAAGTTGGGAGGTATGGTATTAGTCTGTGTGGGCTTTGTATGTATTAAAGTTTTATTTTTAATGTGTGTCAGTGTGTTTTGTGTACTATTTTTTTAACTATGGAACTACAAGTGCCAGTGGGCCCTTTAATGCCCAGCAGGCTGGGACTTGTGGTTCTCCAAGTCCCAGCTTGCTGGGGAGGCTTGCTGGCACTTGTAGTGCCACAGTAAAAAACAATAGTTTAATCTATTTTTTACACTTGAATCAGCCCGATACCCACCGCCCAGGGGCATCGAGGACAGCACCAGGCTTTAGCCTGGTCAGGTAAGTCCTGGAGTGGGGGGACCCCTTCATTGGGGGGGTCCCCACTCCCCCAGGGCCCCTGGCCAGGCTGACCGGTCAGGGGGTTAATGTTTTGGCCGCGGGACCTTATATCATAAGTGTCCCCCGGCTGTGGCATTACCCTGCTGGCTGGTTGTGCCTGGGGCTGGTTCTTAAAATACGGGGGACCCCTAGTCATTTTGTCCCCCGTATTTTGGGAACCAGCCCCAGACCTGGAGCCTGGGGCTGGTTGTTAAAAATCGGGGAACCCCTCTTTGTCGGGTTCCCTGATTTTTAATTACCGGCCCGGCTCCTTCAGCCTGGTGCTGGTTACGACTGTGGGGGGGACCCCACGCCGTTTTTTTTTTAATTTATTTAATTTTTCTATTTTTTTACACTGAAGCCTGCACGGATCTGACTGATCCGTGCAGACTGCCTGTACGAATTCGTATTAGCGGCCGTATATATGGCCAGATAATACGAATGGTTACACCATCGGAGGGGTACACAGCAGTCGTATCTGACTGCTTTGTAATTTCCCCTCCGGAACACGACTTTGCATACGACTAAAACAGTCGTATGCAGCCGTAGGGGAAATACTAATACGAAAAACTAGGTTTTTCATATTGGTAAATTTCCCCCTTTATCACTTCACCGAGCTTAATAAATCTACCTCGAGTGAAGATGATAATAACTAAATGTGATGCTGGATGCAGAATCATGCAACATTGGCTTGGGGGAAAGAAATTATTAGGTGATATTTATAATATTAGTTTTCACGTGAGATGTGTATATATGAGATGTATTACAGGCTGTCTCCAAATCAAAATAATATTCATATGAGTACTTTGCAAAATAAAATGCAATTAACAAAGTGATTTGAGGTACAGTATGCAGATGTGCATGATATTTTAATTATGTAGGGTATCACCCATAACCAGTGCCCAGTCAGAACACCTTGAAAAAGCTGCTAAGGCAGCGACACGCGTTGGGGACTGGCACTTGGATTCCCTGTTACTGTGACATCTTTGTTATTACTATCACCAACTCTGGCAAGTAACCCTACCAGCCCACACTGCACCATTGTTTGGTCTCCATCTTTGCTATCAACAACTACTGTACACCCCCCCCCCCCCCAACCCAACTACGGCAGCACCCACTGTGGAGGAACGCTACCTAAGAAGCCGGTCTTTAATGGGTAAACTATGCCAACCCTCTTGTTTGGGGAATAACACAATATCCAGTAAACAACTACCTGCAAAGGCACAAGTGTCAGTGCAACACAATATCCTCTTATTGGGCTTAAAAGGAAGGGACACCACAAGACTTAGCAAACCCCTATTGGACAAACACAGCAACAGAGTTTTACATGTATGTACCCCCGCCTTTGGTACATTTTTCCCTTTCGACGAGGTGCTCGCAGTCTGATTGGCAGGGGGCTTTCCAGGGTGGACCTCGGCATTTCCCCCCAGCGAATGCAGGTGTTTTCCTGCCTACTTTGGGTGGCCGCATGACAACGGCGCCCACTCCGATTTCGTAGAAACACAAGCAGCCACCAAGTGACTCTGGGGTCACATGGCAGCTTTGAGCGTCAGGGGAACCATTGAAGGATTTCTCCTCTGTGCGGGCGTTAGTGAAAGGATGTGTACCTGTACCATTCCATTCGCAGTCCTGCACATGGGCTCATGCAACTGGCCTGCTCGCTGGGCTCCAAACACACAGGTTTGAATCAGTCCCATTGATCAGACGAACAGGTGCCCCCCCCCATAGCGGTTAGTGCTATATGCCATCGGCTCCAAGCTTTTCATTACAGAAATAAAAGAGGCACAAGAGGTGCAATTATCTTGTGGCATCGGCATCTTCAAGGCCAAGAATTAAGAGGCTTGGAGAGGAGAGAGGGGGGGCGCAGATTAATCAGTAAATGTTTATTCGAGAAATCACTTTGGATTGGTTCATTATTGTTCCTATGGTTACTGGCTGCATTGATGGTTATAAAGAAAGACATAAAAACACAGTGCGTTGATGGTTTCTGGATAGGGGAGAAGAGGAGCGATGAGGAAGAGGAGCGATGAGGAAGGCAAGGCCTCTGCCGGTATGGAGGCTGAAGGAGGATTAAGGTTCTGAGCCACCTGCGCCTCGTCATTACGGATTCCACAGTAAAATGCTCCATAATTGTAATAATCAGCGCAGGATTCTCGCCGTCAGTCTGACGTCTGCTGCGGATTGTCGGAGCTAATAGCTGGATTTATGACAGCATGATGTGAATAATAACGGCATTGGCAATACTGTAAATGGTAGATACATACATATCAGTGTGTTATATACTATAATGACCGCTCTCCTGTCTACGAGCGGTGTGACAGCCCTGGGTTACGTGTGCGTTCGCTGTCTTGCACGCACCCGCTGAGCTCCCGGACCTCCTACGCCTGCAGCGTATACATTCGTACTGCCGAATTCAGCCGGCCACCGGGTCCCAGCCATATACAGTATGAGTGCATTCGTACCCATCCGATCTTAGTAATGACCCCACCGTCTGCTTTTCAGAAGCAGATCCTGTATTTCTGTGCGCTGGTTCCACGAGGTTATGCCTCATCAGCAGAAGTAATGTGTAATGCACACTATGGTATAATTGCAGTCTTACAGGGAATGCCCACAGACATCACAGTGTGTTCCTCGTCCTGGAGTCATGTTACTAATGGCTCACTACACGCATGTCCTCAGGCTGTATGTTCATGTGTAAAATCCTCTTACTGTAGCTCAAATTATGCTGCAGAGAGACATTGGCCCTGGGATCACTCAGGAGCGTTGCGTTATGCTGCAGAGAGGTTCCCAGACACCGGCTCCGGGATAACTCAGGAGCCTCGTGTTATGCTGCAGAGAGGTTCCCAGACACCTGCCCCGGGATCGCTCAGGAGCGTCACGTTATGCTGCAGAGAGGTTCCCAGACACCTGCCCCGGGATCGCTCAGGAGCGTCACGTTATGCTGCAGAGAGGTTCCCAGACACCTGCCCCGGGATCGCTCAGGAGCGTCACGTTATGCTGCAGAGAGGTTCCCAGACACCGACCCCGGGATCACTCAGGAGTGTCGCGTTATGCTGCAGAGAGGTTCCCAGACACCGACCCCGGGATCACTCAGGAGCATCGCGTTATACTGCAGAGAGGTTCCCAGACACCGGCCCCGGGATCACTCAGGAGCGTCGCTTTATACAGCAGAGAGGTTCCCAGACACCGACCCCGGGATCACTCAGGAGCATCGCGTTATGCTGCAGAGAGGATCCCAGACACTGGCCCCGGGATCACTCAGGAGAAGTTCCCAGACACCGGCCCTGGGATCACTCAGGAGCCTCGCGTTATGCTGCAGAGAGGTTCTCAGACACTGGGCCTGATATCACTCAGGAGCCTCGCGTTATACTGCAAAGAGGTTCCCAGACACCGGCCCCGGGATCACTCAGGAGCGTCGTGTTACGCTGCAGAGAGGTTCCCAGACACCGACTCCGGGATCGCTCAGGAGCGTCACGTTATGCTGCAGAGAGGTTCCCAGACACTGGCTCCGGGATCACTCAGGAGCCTTGCGTTATACTGTAGAGAGGTTCCCAGACACCGGCTCCGGGGAACACTCAGGAGCGTCACGTTATGCTGCAGAGAGGTTCCCAGACACCTGCCCCGGGATCACTCAGGAGCGTCACGTTATGCTGCAGAGAGGTTCCCAGACACCGGCCCCGGGATCACTCAGGAGCGTCGCTTTATACAGCAGAGAGGTTCCCAGACACGACCCTGGGATCACTCAGGAGCGTTGCGTTATGCTGCAGAGAGGTTCCCAGACACCGGCTCCAGGATTACTCAGGAGCGTTGCGTTATGCTGCAGAGAGGTTCCGAGACACCGGCCCCGGGATCACTCAGGAGCATCGCGTTATGCTGCAGGGAGGTTCCCAGACACCGACCCCGGGATAACTCAGGAGCGTCACGTTATGCTGCAGAGAGGTTCCCAGACACCGACCCCGGGATCACTCAGGAGCATCACGTTATGCTGCAGAGAGGTTCCCAGACACCGACCCCGGGATCACTCAAGAGCGGTCGCGTTATGCTGCAGAGAGGTTCCCAGACACCGACCCCAGGATCACTCAGGAGTGTCGCGTTATGCTGCAGAGAGGTTCCCAGACACCGACCCCGGGATCACTCAGGAACATTGCGTTATGCTGCAGAGAGGTTCCCAGACACCGACCCCGGGATTACTCAGGAGCGTCGCGTTATACTGCAGAGAGGTTCCCAGACACCGACCCCGGGATCACTCAGGAGCGTCACGTTATGCTGCAGAGAGGTTCCCAGACACCGACCCTGGGATCACTCAGGAGCGTCGCGTTATGCTGCAGAGAGGATCCCAGACACCGACCCCGGGATCACTCAGGAGCGTCACGTTATGCTGCAGAGAGGTTCCCAGACACCGGCTCCAGGATCACTCAGGAGCGTCACGTTATGCTGCAGAGAGGTTCCCAGACACCGGCTCCAGGATCACTCAGGAGCGACCCCGGGATCACTCAGGAGCATCGCGTTATGCTGCAGAGAGGTTCCCAGACACCGGCCCCGGGATCACTCAGGAGCGTCACGTTATACTGCAGAGAGGTTCCCAGACACCGGCCCCGGGATCACTCAGGAGCGTCGCGTTATGCTGCAGAGAGGTTCCCAGACACCGGCCCCGGGATCACTCAGGAGAGCCGCGTTATGCTGCAGAGAGGTTCCCAGACACCGACTCCGGGATCACTCAGGAGCATCGCGTTATGCTGCAGAGAGGTTCCCAGACACCGGCCCCAGGATCACTCAGGAGCGTCGCGTTATGCTGCAGAGAGGTTCGCAGACACCGGCTCCAGGATCACTCAGGAGCGTCACGTTATGCTGCAGAGAGGTTCCCAGACACCGGTCCCGGGATCATTTAGGAGCGTCGCGTTATGCTGCAGAGAGGATCCCAGACACCGACCCCGGAATCACTCAGGATAGGCGCGTTATACTGCAGAGAGGTTCCCAGACACCGACCCCGGGATCACTCAGGAGCGTCGCGTTATACTGCAGAGAGGTTCCCAGACACCAGCCCCAGGATCACTCAGGAGCGTCGCGTTATGCTGCAGAGAGGTTCCCAGACACCGGCCCCGGGATCACTCAGGAGCGTTGCGTTATACTGCAAAGAGGTTCCCAGACACCGGCCCCGGGATCACTCAGGATAGGCGCGTTATACTGCAGAGAGGTTCCCAGACACCGACCCCGGGATCACTCAGGAGTGATGCGTTATGTTGCAGAGAGGTTCCCAGACACCGGCCCCGGGATCACTCAGGAGCGTCGCGTTATACTGCAGAGAGGTTCCCAGACACCGGCCCCGGGATCACTCAGGAGCGTCGCGTTATACTGCAGAGAGGTTCCCAGACACCGGCTCCGGGATCACTCAGGATAGGCGCGTTAATTTGCAGAGAGGTTCCCAGACACCGACCCCGGGATCACTCAGGAGAGCCGCGTTATGCTGCAGAGAGGTTCCCAGACACCGACCCCGGGATCACTCAGGAGCGTCGCGTTATGCTGCAGAGAGGTTCCCAGACACCGGCCCCAGGATCACTCAGGAGCGTCGCGTTATGCTGCAGAGAGGTTCCCAGACACCGGCCCCGGGATCACTCAGGAGCGTCGCGTTATACTGCAGAGAGGTTCCCAGACACCGGCCCCGGTATCACTCAGGATAGGCGCGTTATACTGCAGAGAGGTTCCCAGACACCGGCCCCAGGATCACTCAGGAGTGTTGCGTTATGCTGCAGAGAGGTTCCCACACACCGGCCCCGGGATCACTCAGGAGCATCGCCTTATGCTGCAGAGAGGTTCCCACACACCGGCCCCGGGATCACTCAGGATAGGCGCGTTATACTGCAGAGAGGTTCCCAGACACCAACCCCGGAATCACTCAGGAGCCTCGCGTTATGCTGCAGAGAGGTTCCCACACACCGGCCCCAGGATCACTCAGGAGCATCGCCTTATGCTGCAGAGAGGTTCCCACACACCGGCCCCGGGATCACTCAGGAGCCTCGCGTTATGTTGCAGAGAGGTTCCCAGACACCGGCCCCGGGATCACTCAGGAGCCTCGCGTTATGTTGCAGAGAGGTTCCCAGACACCGGCCCCGGGATCACTCAGGAGCCTCGCGTTATGTTGCAGAGAGGTTCCCAGACACCGGCCCCGGGATCACTCAGGAGCGTTGCGTTATGCTGCAGAGAGGTTCCCAGACACCGGCCCCGGGATCACTCAGGAGCCTCGCGTTATGTTGCAGAGAGGTTCCCAGACACCGGCCCCGGGATCACTCAGGAGCCTCGCGTTATGTTGCAGAGAGGTTCCCAGACACCGGCCCCGGGATCACTCAGGAGCCTCGCGTTATGTTGCAGAGAGGTTCCCAGACACCGGCCCCGGGATCACTCAGGAGCCTCGCGTTATGTTGCAGAGAGGTTCCCAGACACCAGCCCCGTGATGTCAGCTGCAAGCCCCCCGCACCCGTGTCACCGCCTCATTACCATGATAACACCCAGCATTCTGGCGCCCCACACTTCTCTCTGCCCCCCCGCCCGCTTTGTTGGGTGCGTACAACTGGCTGGGTGCACACACCCTGCCAGTGGCGGATTCAGGGGGGGGGGGGCACCCGGGCACGTGCCCCCCCTGTCATTTCATTTTGTAGCTGAGGACCAGGGCTTTCCAACGAGCCCAGCCCCGTGTCTCTAGCCCCCCGGGAACCGGAGATATCGCCTGGCAAAGCTGTAACGTTTTTTCACCATAGGATAATATGGGACCCGTCAATTCCGACCCCCACCCGGTTCCGACGGCTCCCAGTTCCCCCCCTGGCATCCCAGAAGCTTGTGGTTGATCTCATTCAATTCCAAATCGCTGGGCCTTCAATATGATACCAGGCTGGTCCATATGGGTCAATCGGTTCCAGAGATATTGCGTGTAAACCAATTTTTTTATTTTAGAAATGTAATTTCATGGCTGTTCATGTTCTTTGAGGGCAGATTACTCTGGAACCAAACATTCCAGTTTCACTGGACCAAAATCATTCAAAGCCCACTCAAAAGTTCGGTACTCTTTACCTAGAACGGCGCCCGTCGCGGGTACATTTATGTCTGGCCGCGACGCGACCGACGCGATGCCCGCGATTTCCCATTGAAACCCATGTTAAACATGGAAATCGTGTCGGTCGCGTCGCGGCCGGCCATAAATGTACCCGCGATGCCCGCGACGCGATGCTCCCGATTTCCCATAGGAATCAATGTTAAAAGGCGCGATGGACCCGATTTTACTGTTAAATGGCTCAATGGACCCGATTTGGCCATAGAAATCAATGTTAAATGGGCCACAGAGCCCATTAACCCTTAAATTTTGGCTCTATCCGTGTATTATTATGTGAATTTTGGCTCAATCCGTCTGGCATTATGTGAATTTTGTCTCAGTCCATTTGGCATTATGGGAATTTTGGCTCAATCCGTGTGGCATTATGTGAATTTTGACACAACCATGTGGCATTGTTTGAATTTTGGCTCAATCCATTTGGCATCATGTGTAAGGGGCAAGTATAATGGGGTCTAGTATTTTGTTGCATAATGTGTAGAAGTTGTATATGGTGTTGTACACTACACTCAAGGACACGCCCCCTGTTGAGTGGCCACACCCCCTTTTCCAGAGCGCGCCTTCGGCGCGCGCACAACTGCATCCTTCACTTTTGTCGCCATGGTGGGCCTGCGTACTTTAAATGCCAGGGCCTATTTTTAATCCCATTCCCACCCTCTCTCTGCCGTTCTCTTAGCATGTACACTGGCACCACTAACACCGCCCCCCCCCCCCACCTAAACCCTCTTTTATCATGGTGCCCCCCCTGTCATTTTATCCTGGATCCGCCCCTGCACCCTGCGTATGCACATGCGCAGGAATGCGCATTTGCACTTACAAAACATTTATCCCCATGCAAATGCCGGCTAGCTGCGAATGGGCCTGAATGAGGTCTGAAAAATCAGTCCCGGGCCCCAAAATTCCTGGCGGCGGCCATGCCTCCAGTGTTTCTATGAGTGCGTCCACTGTTTTTGCGGGCACGCGCATAAAATGCTGGACCGTCCTGTGTCTGAGTATGTAACTATGGGGAGCAATTATGGACCTGACCGACCTGGACTGAGTCACCCCGTGAGAGAGACTCAATGTGACGCTGCACCTCTCAGAGCGGCACAGTTGCACCGGGTGTCTTGCACCATCTGGTGTACAGGTGTATGAGGCCCCCTCTGTATTCCCCTGTCCTGTTTTCTGCTGTGGAGGGAGCTGGGGACACAGGAGAACGTATTGGAGCAAGGGACAAAGGAGAACATATTGTAGTAGGGGCAGGGCCAGTGCAAGGCACCGGAGCGCCCCAGGCGAGTCGGGGTGGGGGCGCCCCGGTGCAGGGGTGCCTGTTGCGCCATCTGGCGAGCGGGCATGGGGGTCCAGGCTGGCATCTGACAGGAGCCAGCCCTGCAGTAGTGTCCTTGCCGCGCGGGTACCTCCTGCGGCGCTGAGTATAAAGCTGGCGGCGGTGGGGGGGGTCCCTTCAGTGAATAAGAAATCACTAGCGCTATGTGGGGGCGCGGGAAGCGCTTCTGTTTTGAAAACACTGGCCGCACGGCGCACGCTGATTGGCTGAGATTCAGCCAATCAGCATGCGCCGTGCGCCCTAGGCAAATGCCTAGACCTGTCTAATGGTGGCGCCGGCCCTGAGCAGGGGACACAGGAGAACGTATTGGAGCAGGGGAGACAGGAGAACGTATTGGAGCTGGGGACACAGGAGAACGTATTGGAGCAGGGGACACAGGAGAACGTATTGGAGCTGGGGACACAGGAGAACGTATTGGAGCAGGGGACACAGGAGAACATATTGGAGCAGGGGACACAGGAGAACGTATTGGAGCAGGGGACACAGGAGAACGTATTAGAGCAGGGGACACAGGAGAACGTATTGGAGCTGGGGACACAGGAGAACGTATTGGAGCAGGGGACACGATTATCCCATGCGTCACTGTCTGATACACAGCGTTCACCTTCTCTGTGTGGGAGAATTTGAACAAGGCGCAGAGAGCTGCAGGTGATTCCCGTCACCTCAGCTGGACATCGCACGTCAGCCGACAGGCAGCGGGGCAGATGCTGGTGCGGACAGCTACACGGCTGCTGGTGTCAGAGCGGATTTAATACGACCATGAATCCAAGCAGAACTGTCTGAATGTGTTATTACTGTCTGTGTGAGTATCGCTGGTGGGCTTGTCCTGTGGAAGTAACGTCAATGTTTCTGGGGCTTGTCAAGTGTTTCCAGCACAGACTTATACGCAGGGTACAGGAAGACACAATGGGGAAAATGTACTAAGATGGGAGTTCTATTCAAGATGTGATGTTGCCCATAGTAACCAATCTGATCCCATCTTCAATAGAAGAGAATGCAATATAACAAGTATTTATTAAGCACACAGATAATGGTGCAGCAGCGGAAGTTGGTAAGAACTTATTAATGGTATCACCAACTTCCCAGGGTGGGGTGCGGTGGCCTGTGACCACACACTCTAGTAAACACAAACACAGGGGGCCCAGCACTCACTACAACAAACTAACTCACCTTAACATTCAAATAATCAATTACATAAATAATGGGGTTTTAGTTCATGAATTGATCAATGCATTTAAGCTTGCAGCCCATCGCCAAGGGACCCCATTTCACTGCAAGTCCTACACTAACTGGTTTTCTTGGGAACCTGGCACCTGCTTACACATCATAGCTAAAATGAACATGTGTTATTTTCCTGGGTTAAAGCTCAACTGCCTTATGGCTTTTAAAGGTAAGACAACTTACCAAAAGTTGGTAAGAACTTATTAATGGTATCACGAAGAGAAAGAGAGAGAAAGAGAGAGAGAGAGAGAGAAAGCGAGAGAGAGAGTTAGAAAGAGAGAGAGAAATAGAGAGACAGAGAGAAAGAGATAGAGGGCAGTATTCAATGAGAAATATCGCCGTGTGCAGCGAATCCTGTTTAGGATTCGCTGCACACTCGCTGTGTTCCGGAGGGCTGGCTGCCACTCACTCTCTCCATATCCAATGTCGAAGGGGCGAGTAGCCCCTCGCGGCGAATCTTAACCCCTGCAGCGGACGAGCGTCCGCGGCAGGGAGCCGTGGGACAGTGGCAGGCAGGGAGATTGAAGTCTCCCTGCCTGCCCCAGAACGTATGTGGAGGGGAGGAGGGCTCCCCGGGACCCAGGCAGCACAAGCTGCCCCCCCCCCCCAGAGCCAGCAGGGGGCTGGGTATTCACTGCTCCCGATCGTGCATATGTAATGATCGGGTGCAGTGAATATATGAATATCTAATGAGCGGATCCCGGCCCCCTGTTGGCTGCTCTGTGTAAAAAATTAAAAAAACAATATATATATATATATTTTTTTTTTAAATTAAAATATATATTCATGTGCTATAAGCACATGAATAAAAATAGCATGCCCCTTTTACAGAATAAAATTCCTGATTTTTTTTTACACCAAAATTAAAACAAAACACCTTTTAGTTTAAAAGTTCACATTCCAGCTCTCCATGAAAAGATGGAGAATTGCTACACGGAGAGACACGGCGAAAATCACTCAGAAAGACGGCGAGAAGTGCACGTTGAATAGGGTTGCTCGCTTTTTGAGAGCAAAAGTCTCCGTCCAACGCGAGAAAAGCACAAACTCGCCATAAAACACGGAGCATTTTTCTCATTGAATACTGCCCAGAGAGAAAGCGAGAGAGAGAGTGAGAAAGAGAGAGAGAGAAAGAGAGAGAGAGTGAGAAAGAGAGAGAGAGTGAGAAAGAGAGAGAGAGAGAAAGAGAGAGAGAGTGAGAAAGAGAGAGAGTGAGAGAGAGAGAAAGAGAGAGAGAGAGAAAGAGAGAGTGAGAGAGAGAGAGAGAGGGCGGGATTCTCTAAAATCCGCAGCCCAGTATCGCCGCCCACCGCATTTCTAATGACCGCATATTCTCTAAAATATGCGTCATTAACGCAAGGGACAGCTCTTGCGGTAAGAGCTGTCCCTTGCGATGCGGCGCCGTTGCTGGACTTCCGCGTCTATGACCCGGGAGTCCGTCTGCGCATGCGCAGACTGACGCTCCGGCCGCAGGACATGCTGGGAGGGATCCGTGATGGATCCCTCACACACCGCTGCGGTAAGAAGCCCATAGGCTTCTGCAGGGAACCGCCAGCTTTTGCTGGCGATTCCCTCCGCAGCGGTGACACTGCGGAGGGAGGTTAGAGAATACAGAAATGCGGTAAAGACCCCGATAACGGGGTTTTTACCGCATTTCTGTGATAGAGAATCTCGCCCAGAGTGAGAAAGAGAGAGAGAGAGAGAGAGAAAGAGAGTGAGAAAGAGAGAGAGAGAGAGAGATATCCTTCTGTGAATGGCTGGGTATTTAGCAGGACAGGAGGATGCTCAGGATTGGCTGAGTACCAACAGGTGCCCGGAATGGACATGGCTGCTCCCATGTCTAAGGAACGCGGGAAATGCTGTTTGTACAGCACATGGTTGCGGCCTATGATAATGGCGGCGGGGAGGAAGCTGCAGGATAGAGATGGGTCGTACGCGGATGAATCGGTTCTTTTGGACGGATCCATAGAGTGAGTGAGCCGCCGATCCCCCCAAAAAAGGTGAACCGTCACTCTTTTACTTTCAGTTTCGTTTTCCATTATAATGCATTTGCCTGAGCTCAGCACTGCCACCTGTGGCAGCTGAGATGTACTAACTCTGTAGACTGAGTTCAGTGCTGCTACTGCAAGTAAAAGAAAGAACAACAAGGCTGCTGCTGCTAGGGATGGCCAGCGGTGCAGACGCCATCGATGGTTGCCATTAATGGCAATTCTGCACCCAGCCATCAATCAGTGTTTTTACTCGGTCATGTATGTTCTTATTTGCTCAGCTCAATGTTTTAAAAAAATGGCAATAAATGACGGTAAAACAAATTATGCTTCGTTATTATCAAATTACCCCTTTTTTTCAAAGTGAGCCAATGATCCGTCTAAAAAATCTGGATCTTTTCACGGACTGATCTGCTGGATCCCAGCTCTTCTTAGTGACCCGTTTTGCCCATCTCTACTGCAGGAGGCTGGAACTGACAGGTAGACGTCACGTGACAGGCGGGAACTGCTGCATAGCCGCAGGGACAGCGGTCAGGAGTGACTCATGGATTACTGTACTGCGGGCAGTGAGCACAGTGAGAATCTTGTCAGACAATAGAGAGGTAGATACGTCGTCACAGCATTCACCCTCTATGCCTTTAAGGGTGGCCCCAAGACATCTCTTAGGCTTGAAGAAACCCTGGCATGGAAGGGTCGGGATGAGCATGAACATCCATTGCATTGGTCTAGGGGCATTCTTCTGGACCATAATCTTTCCAGTCAATAAGGTACTGAAGTTGACCATACCAACAACGAGAGTCCAGAATTTTGGCCACTTCACATTCCACCCCTCGCTGGGTTTGCACTTTGGGCGCCTTGGGAAGTTTGGAGTGGAATTGGTTCAGCACTAGAGGTTTAGCAAGGAAATATGGAAAGTACTGTACTGGGGACTTTCAGGAACGGAGGAAGCCTCAGCCTGTAGGCCACAAGATTGATGACTTGCTCAATGGAGAATGGACCACTAGGTCTAGGAGCCAACTTCATGGAAGGCACTGTGAGCCTCAAATTCTCTGTGGACAGCCATACACATTCCGGCCCATGGAAGCAGAAGCACCCAATCACCTTGAGCTGGAGTTAACACCTGTACCTGTGGCGAGCGAGGCCGGTCTGGAAGGGTCCACGTTACTACTGATGGTAGATAGAGCATGAAATATACAAACATTGGCCAAAAAAGTCCCATAAAAGACCTTTTGAACCTGTCAACTTTTTGTACCTGTCGACCTTATGTATTTGACCATGTGTAGTTGTCCGTCTATGTAGACATTGCAGCTAGATTATATCGCACCCCTCCAGAAGGGGACGTCCCAATACATGTGGGATGCTGATAGCTGTGACACATTGTAAGAACTCTGCAGCAGCCGGTGCACGGCCTGGGCGCTGAGCTCAGATGGGAACCTGCCCCGGGGTAACGTGTAGACAGATGTACAGAGGTTACTGTGTGGAAGGTTCTGCATGAAGGTCAGTGCACATAGCGGGGAGGGGGGGGATGCATAATATATGATATAATATCGGGGGGATGGGAAGCTGTATGTTATTGCTTCCTTCCTGTACTGATAGCCGCACACCGTATTATAAGTGTAACTTGTACACACCATAGGAAGTGTTATCACCTTAGTCAGGAGACAATATATACAATTGGATGTGGTGCCACACAGTGGAGATGCTGCTACTTTCTGGTTGGAAACACCTATACAAGAAGAAGTAAGCAATAGTAGGGGTGCACTGAGAGTCTTATGATCTGATTTCTGGACCAGTTCTGGTTCCAAAAATATTGGGGACAGAAAAACCAAGGGTCCTCCGTATTTTTTGTCATGCCACAGCCGGGGGACACTTTTTACACAAGTTCCCCCAGCCGTCACATGAGAGTGGCTGGTCAACCCTGGCCAGGGTACCTGGGAGAGTGGGGACCGCCCCAATAAAGGGGCCCCCTAGGCTTAACCCTTCCAGAGCCGAAGCCTGGGGCTGTCTCTGCCACCCATGGGCTGCTGGTGCCAGGCTGATTATTTTGTGTAAAATGAATATTGACAACTACCCTTTGGTTGTGCTGTGGAACTATAATTCCCAGCAGGCCTCCCCGCATGCAGGGACTTGGAGAACCACAAGTCCCAGCATGTGGGTCATGAATGGGCCCACCGAGATTTGCGTTTCCACAACATGCCCATGAAACACTGGGGGTCCATCCAGGAACGCTCCCCGCCTGTCAATATTAGCAGAAGGCGCTCGCAGCTGGCCGTGCACCTGCGCAGGGTGAGATTGGGGGACATTTACCAAAATGGATTCGTAGAAAAAAGGCGTATTCGTAGGGAGAAATACACCTTTTTTTTACGAATTTGTATTTTCGGGATTTACAATCCCAAAAATACAACAATTCGTAGTCCTAAAGATGGAACATTCGTATTTGTATTTACAAATACGAATGTCTACACCATCGATAGGATACGACAGAAATCACCATTCAAAAGAATGGTGGTTTCTGATTTACTAAGCAGCCGTACTGATAATACGGCTGCTTAGTGGTGTAAAACACCCACGCAAATACGACAGGAAAATAGAACACCATTTTCATGTCGTATTTGCGTTTTAGCCTGCACGGATCAGTCAGATCCGTGCAGGCTGCAGTGTAAAAAAATAGAAAAATTAAATAAATAAAAAAAAAACGGCGTGGGGTCCCCCCCACAGCCGAAACCAGCACCAGGCTGACAGAGGCTGGAGCCGGTAATTAAAAATCAGGGAACCCGACAAATAGGGGTTCCCTGATTTTTAACAACCAGCCCCAGGCTCCTGCTCTGGGGCTGGTTCCCAAAATACGGGGGACAAAATGAGTAGGGGTCCCCCGTATTTTAAGAACCAGCCCCAGGCAAAACCAGCCAGCAGGGTAATGCCACAGCCGGGGGGAGACTTTTTATGCAAGTCCCCCCGGCCAAAGCATTAACCCTACCGACCAGTCAGCCTGGCCAGGGGCCCTGGGGGAGTGGGGACCCCCCCAATAAAGGGGTCCCCCCCCTCCAGGACTTACCTGACCAGGCTGAAGCCTGGTGCTGTCCTCGATGCCCCTGGGCGGTGGGCATCGAGCTGATAAATGGTGTAAAAAAATAGATAAAACTATTGTTTTTTACTGTGGCACTACAAGTGCCAGCAAGCCTCCCCAGCAAGCTGGGACTTGGAGAACCACAAGTCCCAGCCTGCTGGGCATTAAAGGGCCCGCTGGGTCTTGTAGTGCCACAGTAAAAAAAATAGTTAAATAAAACACTGACACCCGTTTTAAATAAAAGTTTAATACACACATTACATACATACTGATACTTACCTTTCTTGATCCCGTAGGTAGCCCTGGTCCTGATGTCCTGTGTCTTCCAGGTCCATGTCGGCTGTCTGCGTCGTCCTCCAGGTCCATGTCGACGGTCCGTGTCGTCCTCCAGGTCCATGGCGGTGTCCGGGTCCGAAGAAATCCATGTTGGAGCTGTGGAAGGAAATCCTACTCACCTGTTCCTGCGCTGAAGAAGTCTTCTCTTGATCCGACGTAATCCAGGTAATCTTCATGCTGTCGGCGCTCCCCGCTGTCTGCGCTGTCTCTGCATCGCGCTGAGGAGAGATGCTGATGTTTCATATTCGGCGCCTCTCCTCAGACTGAATTCTATTGGCCGCCTAGCGGGCCAATCAGGAGCCGACTTTCATGAAGATTACCTGGATTACGTCGGATCAAGAGAAGACTTCTTCAGCGCAGGACCAGGTGAGTAGGATTTCCTTCCACAGCTCCAACATGGATTTCTTCGGACCCGGACACCGCCATGGACCTGGAGGACGACACGGACCGTCGACATGGACCTGGAGGACGACGCAGACAGCCGACATGGACCTGGAAGACACAGGACATCAGGACCAGGGCTACCTACGGGATCAAGAAAGGTAAGTATCAGTATGTATGTAATGTGTGTATTAAACTTTTATTTAAAACGGGTGTCAGTGTGTTTTATTTAACTATTTTTTTTACTGTGGCACTACAAGACCCAGCGGGCCCTTTAATGCCCAGCAGGCTGGGACTTGTGGTTCTCCAAGTCCCAGCTTGCTGGGGAGGCTTGCTGGCACTTGTAGTGCCACAGTAAAAAACAATAGTTTTATCTATTTTTTTACACCATTTATCAGCTCGATGCCCACCGCCCAGGGGCATCGAGGACAGCACCAGGCTTCAGCCTGGTCAGGTAAGTCCTGGAGGGGGGGGACCCCTTTATTGGGGGGGTCCCCACTCCCCCAGGGCCCCTGGCCAGGCTGACTGGTCGGTAGGGTTAATGCTTTGGCCGGGGGGACTTGTATAAAAAGTCTCCCCCCGGCTGTGGCATTACCCTGCTGGCTGGTTTTGCCTGGGGCTGGTTCTTAAAATACGGGGGACCCCTACTCATTTTGTCCCCCGTATTTTGGGAACCAGCCCCAGAGCAGGAGCCTGGGGCTGGTTGTTAAAAATCAGGGAACCCCTATTTGTCGGGTTCCCTGATTTTTAATTACCGGCTCCAGCCTCTGTCAGCCTGGTGCTGGTTTCGGCTGTGGGGGGGACCCCACGCCGTTTTTTTTTAATTTATTTATTTAATTTTTTTTTACACCTTGCAGCCTGCACGGATCTGACTGATCCGTGCAGACTGCCTACAAATAATTCGTATTAGCAGCCGTATATACGGCTGCTAATACGAATTCCTACGACATCGGTGGGTTACAAAGCAGTCGTATATGACTGCTTTGTAACTGATCCTCCGGAACACGACTTTGCATACGACTGAAACAGTCGTATGCAGTCGTAGGGAAAATACCAATACGAAAAACTAGGTTTTTCATATTGGTAAATTTCCCCCATTATGTCAGACATCCGTCAGGTGGATTTAATATAATATGCCCCAATGAACTAGTCTGTACATTTCAGATTAAATAGCTAACGATAGCTCACCTGACTGTCCTGACCGCCTCACCGTCACAAATTCATACATCTCCGGCCAATATACAGTACAAGTCAGTTCAGACTCTAACGGAGAAAAATATCATTTGATATTTCATCCATGTGGCTGCATGCGAGGGGATTCGGGCAGCGAGGGGTGGCGGGCGTTCTGTGGCGCGGCGCTTACCTGTTCTCTAGGCTGTGTGTATACGCAGCCTAGCAAACTGGTCTGAGTCAGGCCTTCTGACTCCCCACACACAGAGGCTCCCCTGTAGTAAAGGACCGTTATCTACACCCGTCCCACATACATCCGCGTCTAATAAGCCAGCGGTGTCTGCAGTGTGCACCTGAGATAAGCGCACAGAGCATTGCGCTGAGGGACAATGCTGCAGATGGTTACATTGTAACGCTCAGTCCCCACAGAGGAACGTGGAGTATGAAGTACGTGTATTATTATGCCAGGGAATTGCAGCTGAGGAATATCAGAGATAACCCAGGACTAGCGCTATTTATTCTGCTCCAGCTAATGTAGCCACGGTGGCTGGAGGAGATAATGCATACTTGCCTACTTTTGAAAACTAGTTTCAGGGAGATTATAGTTGGTAGCAGAATTTTGCACAGCTCCCCATTGAGGGAGCGTGTCATGCTCCACTTAAAGCGCGTGTCTAGTTCCATATATATGGAGAGATTGTGAAAAGAGGTTGTGAACGTGGCACCTAGAAGCGTGGGTGTGTACTGCTACATCTGAGAGGAATCTTTTATAATGACTTATATCCAAATGTAGATGAGCCCCTAGATTGCTAGACTAATGAGGGGAAGTGGGAGATTGCTAGACTAATGAGGGGAAGTGGGAGATTGCTGCTATGTCAGGGAGTCTCCTGCAGAATGCAGGAGGGGAGGTAACTACGATGTAACAGTGTAATGTGGGCTAGGTGACATGAGGGAGATTGCTAGACTAATGAGGGAGAGAGGGAGATTGCTGCTATGTCAGGTAGTCTCCTGCAGAATGCAGGAGGGGAGATAACTATGATGTAACAGTGTAATGTGGGCTAGGTGACATGAGGGAGATTGCTAGACTAATGAGGGAGAGAGGGAGATTGCTGCTTTGTCAGGGAGTCTCCTGCAGAATGCGGGAGGGAAGGTAACTATGATGTAACAGTGTAATGTTGTCTAGGTGACATGAGGGAGATTGCTAGACTAATGAGGGAGAGAGGGAGATTGCTGCTATGTCAGGGAGTCTCCTGCAGAATGCAGGAGGGGAGGTAACTATGATGTAACAGTGTAATGTGGGCTAGGTGACATGATGGAGTTTGCTAGACTAATGAGGGAGAGAGGGAGATTGCTGCTATGTCAGGGAGTCTCCTGCAGAATGCAGGAGGGGAGGTAACTATGATGTAACAGTGTAATGTGGGCTAGGTGACATGAGGGAGATTGCTAGACAAATGAGGGAGAGACGGAGACTGCTGCTATGTCAGGGAGTCTCCTGCAGAATGCAGGAGGGGAGGTAACTATGATGTAACAGTGTAATATTGGCTAGGTGACATGAGGAAGATTGCTAGACTAATGAGGGAGAGAGGGAGATTGCTGCTATGTCAGGGAGTCTCCTGCAGAATGCAGAAGGGGAGGTAACTATGGTGTAACAGTGTAATGTGGGCTAGGTGACATGAGGGAGATTGCTAGACTAATGAGGGATAGAGGGAGATTGCTGCTATGTCAGGGAGTCTCCTGCAGAATGCAGGAGGGGAGGTAACTATGATGTAACAGTGTAATATGGACTAGGTGACATGAGGGAGATTGCTAGACTAATGAGGGAGAGAGGGAGATTGCTGCTATATCAGGGAGTCTCCTGCAGAATGCAGGAGGGGAGGTAACTATGATGTAACAGTGTACTGTGGGCTAGGTGACATGAGGGAGATTGCTAGACTAATGAGGGAGAGAGGGAGATTGCTGCTATGTCAGGGAGTCTCCTGCAGAATGCAGGAGGTGAGGTAACTATGGGGTAACAGTGTAATGTGGGCTAGGTGACATGAGGGAGATTGCTAGACTAATGAGGGAGAGAGGGAGATTGCTGCTATGTCAGGGAGTCTCCTGCAGGAGGAGAAGCAACTATGGACACACATCCAGCAGGAGGGGGGGCTGGGCAGAGAGAGGGGGAGAGGGGAGGAGAGAGGGAGAGGGGGGAGAGAGAGAGGGAGGGAGAAGGAGAGAGACAGACTGAGGGAGATAGGGGGGGGGGGTGGGTGGGACTGGGAGCGAGGGGGGGAGAGAGGTTGAGAGACAAAGAGAGGGGGAGATGGGGAGCGTAAGAGAGGAGGAGGGAGAGAGAGGGGAATGGCCAGCATTTATGTGGGGATGCCTATAAATGCGGGGGGTTCAACTGCTCTGGGTCGGTAACAGCCCCCGACCGCCCTCCTCCCCTCAACTACCTGTGCGCAGCTTCCTCCTCCGCCTGTGCGCAGCCTCCTCCTCCACCTGTGAGCAGCTTCCTCCTCCGCCTGTGCGCAGCCTCCTCCTCCACCTGTGTGCAGCTTCCTCCTCCACCTGTGAGCAGCTTCCTCCTCCGCCTGTGCGCAGCCTCCTCCTCAGCCTGTTCTCCGCTGCTACTGTCATCATGAGACTCTGGAGGGGTAAGTATGAATGCATGATGTGGGCCCCCCTGGATTTATGGGCCCCTGTGCAGCGCAGACACTGGTAATAGGGATGATTCATGTAATCATATGCGAAAAACATAGCAGTATGTACAAAGATAAATTGGAGGTGGAGGAAAGGATGCCAGGGTCATGGTGATAGAACCCCCTGTGCCAGGTTCTCAGTGGTGCCTGTCGTGGCCCACCACTGCCAGACCTATAGCCCTACCCACGGCCCAGCCCTCCACTGCTAGACCTATATCCCTGCCCGCCGGCCCACCACTGTCGAATTCAGACAGTCCTGAATCGGCCCCTATCTACTTTACTGTATATGGGAGGTTACATTTTGTTCCGTACAATATGTAAATATGCAATTAAGGAATAATGTAATAATTAAGGTGTTCACCACAGATATAAGAGAGACAATTATCCACTCGTCCCCTTCCCCCAGTCATCCGCTGGGAAGCGGAATCTTATTACAGGCCTGATCACCATAAATGAGCTATATGGGAACCTTATTAATGCTGCCGGTTCTACACTTCCACTTCATTATACTGTTACATCAGGTTCATTTCCATTCATTTCTGGAAGCTCCTAAATGTAGATTTTCATTAGCTGTAGCTATAATGAAGTGCTTGGTATAATGAGCTGGCGGCTGATCATGTTCATGGGGGCCGGTGAGGACACATCGTAATGCCCATTACATAGTATGCCACACACCTTAATGCACATTGCATATTACACCACACACCATAATACCCATTACATATTACACCACACACCATAATACCCATTACATATTACACCACACACCATAATAACCATTACATATTACACCACACACCATAATAACCATTACATACTTTCACACATGGCAATGCCCATTACATAGTATGCCACACACCTTAATGCACATTACATATTACGCCTCACACCGTAATGCACATTACATATTACACCACACACCATAATAACCATAACATACTTTCACACATGGCAATGCCCAAAACATATTATGCCACACACCATAATACCCATTACATATTACACCACACACCATAATAACCATTACATACTTTCACACATGGCAATGCCCATTACATATTATGCCACACACCATAATATCCATTACATATTACACCACACACCATAATAATCATTATATATTATGCTACACACATGCTTGTTGCTAGTGGTTACATGCTAATTGCCATGGGGGGATACATTAAATGCTTGTTGCCCATGGGGAGTTTCTTGCTCATTGCCATGGGAGAATAAATGCCAGAGGGAGTTACTTGCTTGCTCGTTGCCATGGGGGGAATACATGCTCGTTGCCAAGGGGGAGTTCCTTGCTCGTTGCCATGGGGGAATACATGCCAGAGGGAGTTACTGCACTTCCGGATAGCACTGGTGCATCCCCTGTCAGACGCTGTGTGTGTGTATGTAGCAGGAGGGGAGCAGTAAAGGAACCCGCGGCCCAGCGCTATTAAATTACATGCTGCAGGTGGCCCTGGAACAGAAAAACTGCACTGGCCTGCTGGGAAGTAGGCACCCTGCCTCCGGCCCAGCCCGCCACTACTGGACCTATCTCCCTGCCCAGCCTGCCACTGCCGGACCTATCTCCCTGCCCCCGGCCCAGCCTGCCACATATCCCTGCCCCGGCCCAGCCTGCCACTGCCGGACCTATCTCCCTGCCCCCGGCCCAGCCCACCACTGCCGGACCTATATCCCTGCCACGGCCCAGCCTGCCACTGCCGGACCTATATCCCTGCCCCTGGCCCAGCCTGCCACTGCCGGACCTATATCCCTGCCCCTGGCCCAGCCTGCCACTGCCGGACCTATATCCCTGCCCCTGGCCCAGCCTGCCACTGCCGGACCTATATCCCTGCCCCCGGCCCAGCCTGCCACTGCCGGACCTATATCCCTGCCCCCGGCCCAGCCCACCACTGCCGGACCTATATCCCTGCCCCTGGCCCAGCCTGCCACTGCCGGACCTATATCCCTGCCCCTGGCCCAGCCTGCCACTGCCGGACCTATATCCCTGCCCCCGGCCCAGCCTGCCACTGCGGGACCTATATCTCTGCCCCTGGCCCAGCCTGCCACTGCCGGACCTATATCCCTGCCCCCGGCCCAGCCTGCCACTGCGGGACCTATATCCCTGCCCCTGGCCCAGCCTGCCACTGCCGGACCTATATCCCTGCCCAGCCTGCCACTGCCAGACCTATATCCCTGCCCCGGCCCAGTCTGCCACTGCCGGACCTATATCCCTGCCCCCGGCCCAGCCAGCCACTGCCGGACCTATATCCCTGCCCCGGCCCAGCCTGCCACTGCCGGACCTATATCCCTGCCCCCGGCCCAGCCGCCACTGCCAGACCTATATCCTTGCCCCCCGGCCCAGCCTGCCACTGCCGGACCTATCTCCCTGCCCCGGCCCAGCCTGCCACTGCCGGACCTATCTCCCTGCCCCGGCCCAGCCTGCCACTGCCGGACCTATATCCCTGCCCCTGGCCCAGCCGCCACTGCCAGACCTATATCCTTGCCCCCCGGCCCAGCCTGCCACTGCTGGACATATATCCCTGCCCCCGGCCCAGCCGCCACTGTCAGACCTACTGTATATCCTCCTCATCAAGGGTCCCTTAGTGTATCCGTAATTATAGGCAGGGATAACATAGGCCGGGGCTATATACAGACAGCAAGTAGGTCAGCCTCTGTCACTGGACATGGTCAGAAGGGTGATTCACGGTTATATTCATATATATCCAGGTGTATGATTGGGAAGCATGGTGAACTAATTGAGCCATGCAGGGGGAACTCCGAACCCTAATTGATAACATTTTACAACAAAAAAACTAAAAAACAGGGGGGGCGTGGCCTGGCAGCCATTAGAGTCGGACGCATCTTGCCTGAGCTCCGGCTACCGCAATCAATAAAGCCACCTAATCCTCACGCCCGGCGGACGTCTCGCGGCTCAGGAGACTCCCCTGGGGCCCCGGGGACAAGTGGTATAGACGGCGGGAGGCAGCAGAGTCGGGGTGTCCGTTCACGGCCACCCGCGGATTGCGGCCTACCCGAAAACCGGGAGCCGCGGTATAGATTTCACCAGCCGGCCGCATCACAAGCTCCGGAGCGCGCGCCCACCACAAAACAGCGGGCGGATACCCCAACATCCAAGCCCCTACCCAGGACATCACCTTGGACCCCTCCAGACATCCAGATCAGGTCTGTCCTCACCTGTATCCCGACAAGCCATCACCCTGTGCCCCCACAGCTTCTCCCTGGGACGGCGGCCATCTTGGATGTGGCAGTGTAATAGATCTTTGCTGCCACATCATTAGAAAGTGTTGCACTGTGACACACACAATAAGTGCGCCCAGACCCCAGTCCCCCTGGGAGCCGGGTGCTGTCTCATTATAAGAAGCACCCTCTCGGCCTCACAGTATGTCCTCATAACCCGGACTTACCATTTAAAAATTATTTGTTTAACCCTACAGTGAAACCCTGTTCTCCAGGAAGACTGATAACTCATTTGTGTGCTCCCACCCACAGGCTGGTCCGTGGGGGGCGCTCTCGGCCAGCTGCTGGAACCCTACATATAACATTGGCAGTATACCCCAGGTATATATGTGCCCACGCACTGGGATGAGAGGTCTCCTACACTCTTAAAACCCCTAGACGGGACCAGTAATCCAGACAGGAGACCACTACTCACTTGCCGTTAAACCGTCTGATTTCACAGTATTGACAGAGGGCTGGGGCCTCCCTCATGAGCCCTCCAATCTTCCTATAACCTAACAAAAATTACCCTCTACTTCGCCGCCCTCTGCCCAATTATGCTTCACTAAACACAGCGTTCTCCACCCACGAACCTACAGTCAGAGCAGTGGTTGCTTGTACAAATACTGACCGCAATCCCTGACCTATGATACTATGAGCCGTTCCACATCAAAAACTAAAAAGAAAGCTCCGCAAGAAATATCTCATCACTTTCTCCGTCAGGAGAACCAAGCATCACCCTCACTCCCTAAAGGACCTCCCTGTTCCCCCAAGATGGATCAAGCCTCAGCACCCGCCACTAGGGGAGATATCAAGAACCTACAGGATCTCATTGTAGACCTTAAAGACTCGTTTACTACTGCTCTCCAGAAGGCGGTTGGCGAGCTTAGGGCAGATCTGACTGACCTGTCCTCCCGCACCACCTCGCTTGAATCTAACGCCGCCAAAGTACAGGCGGAACAAGAAAACTTCTCCAAAGACCTAAACTATTATTACAACGAACTTGACCTCCTGCGGGAAAAGAATGAAGATTTGGAAAACAGGGAGAGAAGAAACAACCTCCGAATCCGTAACATACCAGAAACAGTGTCTCCAAAGGACCTAGAACCTTTCCTGATCCGACTTTTTGCTCACCTCCTCCCCTCGGAAGCCACATCCCTATTTCAGCTTGAGAGGGCTCACCGTGCCCTACGGCCTAAACCTAAGGACACTGACCCCCCTAGGGATGTTATCATCAAATTCCTCTCCTTCAAGACGAAAAACATGATCACAATGGCCAGGAGATCATCCTCATTTATACTATTCGAGGGATCAAAGCTCCAGATCTTTCAGGACTTGGCACCTTCCACCATTGCCAAACGAAGGGACCTTCGCACTGTAACGACGCTCCTGAGAGAACACGGCTACAAATATAAGTGGGGGTTCCCTTTCCGTCTCACGGTAGACGTCAGAGGTAAACCCTACTCGATACGATCGATTGAAGAGGGAAAGGATCTTCTCCGCACACTTAAATTACACTCTGCTGGACAATCCTCTGGGCCTCCTCTACGAGACTCTCCCCCTTGAAGGACCCTTCATATGGTCGTATATATCCTCATACTAATGTTTTCCGTACTTCATAGTATTATGTCTAGACGTTATTTTTGTTTTAAATTGTTTAACACTAGCCCTAAGTAAGGCTTTAGCATAATGACAATTTATTACAGCTTGGTCCAGATATTAGGGCTAGGAATTTAGAACTATATTTTTATCCACTCGCTATATGTTATGTCACATTTTTTGTTCCGGGTGGAGATTGCTGGCCCCCCCGCCAGGTCTTACTACCCCCACTTTTAGGGATTATTGTCTATTATACTGTATAATTTACCCTGTACCTCGGGTTTAGCTACCCGACTGTTGCATCCCAACACAGAGCTCCCTATTTCAGTTGGAGCTCAGGTATAGTAGCAGACCGCCATCCCTAGTGGCGTCTCCTGCTACTTTTCCCAATCCACAAGTTAATTTGTTTTGTTTTTGTTAGTCTTTTCACGTTTGTTGCAGAGTCCAGTCCCAAATTCCCCCACCCTCTATCACCACCACTGACAGCTGCCATGCCTTTTAAATGCCTCTCTATTAATACTAAGGGCTTAAACACCCCCCAGAAACGCACGCATTTGTTTCAATCTCTCCAGCGTCTCCATGGAGACTGCATATTCCTGCAAGAGACCCACCTACGGGCTGACCAACACCCTTCCCTGGCCACGAAAAGGTATCCAAATGTATTTTACTCGAACAATGCCTCTAAGCGCAACGGGGTGGCCATACTGCTTCATTCATCCTTCCCATTTATAGTCTCAGAATGTAAAACTGACTCTGAGGGACGATACCTTATTCTAAAGGGCAAACTAGGCCACGAGACAATCACCTTGGCCAATATTTATGCCCCCAACACAGGACACGCAAGGTTTTTTAATACTTTCTTTAGAATCCTTTCTGAATTCCAGTCAGGTAAAACTTTAGTAGGAGGAGACTTCAACACAGTCATACACCCATCCCTAGACAAATCGGGTCATCTAAACGACTCCACTCCAATTCCCGGTTCGGCAGCCCTTCAAAAACACATGGCCGAGGCTGGCCTTTTTGATGTATGGAGATCCCTTAACCCTACTACCAGGGATTATACTTTTTATTCCAACCCTCATGCCTCCTACTCACGCATTGATATGTTTCTAGGCTGCGCCTCCCTTTCCCAAGTAGCAACTCATTCAACGATTTCCCCCAACTCATGGTCAGACCATTCCATTCTAGAAGCATCCTTTGGACTCTTGGAGGCCACCTCGGGTAGACCCTCCTGGAGGTTAAACGAAATGCTCTTAAAGCTCCCCCAATTTCGTGAGACAATCACTGGCCACCTCCAAGAATATTTCAGTTTCAATTCCACCGATGATATGCCATTTCCCACAACGTGGGAAGCACACAAATCTGTGATTAGGGGACACATGATCCAATTTGCCTCCCGTCGGAAAAAATCCCAGGAAATGCTGATTACTACACTGAATACTGAAATTGCAGCACTAGACAGAGAACATAAGAGAACACTATCTAGACATACACTGTCCAGACTCTCCCTTAAACGTGCCGAACTGCAAATTCTATTAGCTGAAAGGGTTGAGAGGAGCCTCAGATGGGCGAACCAAAAATTCTATGACAAGAGTAACAAGGCCCAATCTCTCCTAGCCCGTCGGTTACGGTCCAAACAGGCATCCCAGACCATCACTTCAATTAAGGACTCGTCAGGCACCACTTTATATAACCCTAAAAAAATTAACGAGGTATTCGCTAAATACTATAGAGCTTTATATAACCTGGATGCCCCGCCTGATGTCTCCTCTCATACCCAGGACATTCAAAAATATCTAGACTCCTGTGACCTCCCTAAGATCTCTGAACCCACTGCTCAGTCACTGGGGAGGGACATCACTGAGGAGGAACTTGCCGCGGCCCTCAAATCACAGAAGTCGTCAAAGGCTCCTGGCCCTGACGGCTTCACAATGGCTTATTATAAAACATTCGCTCGGCATCTTTCCCCCCAGCTTGTCAAGCTATTTAATTCAATCCTACATGGTGCCCCATTTCATCCTGACTCCGCCACATCCAAAATAATTGTAATTCCCAAACCAGGCAAAGACCCTTCTCTCTGCGCCAGCTATCGCCCCATCTCCTTAATTAATACTGACCTCAAATTGTTTGCGAAGATTCTAGCCACCTGACTAAGTAGGCTTCTACCCTCACTAATTCACCCGGACCAAGTAGGTTTTATTCCTCACCGTCAAGCTTCCGACAACACCAGACGCACCATTAACCTGATCCACCATTCCAACACACATAAGACCCCTTCAATTGTACTAGCCTTAGATGCCGAAAAGGCATTTGACCGCATATTATGGCCTTTTATGTTCACTACTTTAGCCTCTGCAGGCATAACTGGAAACTTTTTACAAGCAATCAAATCCCTATATCTATGCCCGACATCTACCGTCATGACCAACAGCCTCCAGTCCCCGAGATTTAGCCTTGGGAATGGGACAAGACAAGGCTGCCCCCTGTCCCCCCTCCTCTTCGCCTTATGTATAGAGCCTTTGGCTGCTAGAATTAGAATGAACCCTGATATACGGGGAATTGAGGTAGGGGGACATCAATATAAACTGTCACTTTTTGCTGACGATATCCTCCTCACCCTGACTAATCCCCTGATATCCCTACCTAACTTGCAGTCAGAACTCATCGCATACGGTTCCCTTTCGGGATATAAAAATAACAGCACAAAATCTGAAGCTATGGCCATATGTATCCCCCCCCAACTTCTCTCCACACTGAAAGCCTCCTTTCCCTTTACATGGCGCCCCCAGGCGATTCAATATTTAGGCATATATATCACTAAATCTTACTCCCTTCTATACCAAGCTAACTACGCCCCCATGATCCACACTTTGACTACAGACATTGCACGCTGGCAGCCACTTTATATCTCATGGATAGGAAGGATCAATGTGATTAAAATGAATGTCCTCCCAAGATTACTTTACCTCTTTCAGACCTTGCCAATAGCTGTACCATACACGGCCTTAAATTCCCTCCAAACACTATGCAACCGTTTTATTTGGGCAAACGGTAAACCCCGTATCCGCAGAACCACGCTAGCCAGAACGGCATCAGATGGAGGCCTTGGCCTCCCAAATCTCCGATTGTATTATCACGCGGCTCAAATAAACCAGATAATTTTATGGCACTCAGAACCCGGATGCAGAAAATGGGTCGACCTTGAAAACGCCCTGCTCCAGGTAGGCCGGGTTGATGAGATAGTCTGGCTCCCGAGATCGATGAGACCAGCCTCGGCCTATGAGACCCCAACTATCCGATTTACGCTGACACTGTGGGACAAACTCCGTTCTCAAATGAAACTAGCCCCACACCCCTCACCTATGTCCCCTATATGGGACCATCCCCTTTTCCCTACGGGTTGTGATAAAATACTGGCCAAACCCTGGCGCGATCTGCACATCACTAGATTCAAACATGTCAAAGATGAATCACCCAACTCTGCCCTTGCCCAATTACGGTTGTCAAGCTCGACCCCCGCCATGACACACTTCCAAGGATTACAGATCCTAAGTTTTGTTACTTCCCAATACCCATCTAGCAGAATACGCACACTGACACCAATCGAACGTCTATGTTCACACTCAGTAGGCAGACGGGGCAATATTTCTTTCTTGTATAACAAAGTTCTGTCCTCTGTCCCTACAAACCGAGAACCACACGAAATAGCATGGGAAAAGGACTTCCCAAACTCCATAGCTGAAGAAGAATGGCCTATTATCCGATCTAGAACCGCCAAGGCCTCCATTAGCGTTGCTATCAAGGAAACATGCTATAAGGTATATACTCGCTGGTACCTGGTCCCAACTCGGCTGCATGCCATGTTTCCCTCAACATCTGATCTATGCTGGAGAAATTGTGGTCAAGTGGGCACATTTTCTCACATATGGTGGGAATGCCAAATAATTAAGACCTTCTGGTTGATAGTATGGTCACTGATATCTCGCTTACTCGACACGCCCCTCTCACCTTCAGCCACAGTTGCATTACTGAACGCCCCGTCCCCAAATGTCAGTAAATCCCAGGACAAGCTTATTGTCCACATTTGTAATGCCGCAAAAACCCTGATTGCCAGACACTGGAAGAGAGCTGAGATGCCGTCTAAGACAGCTCTCCTTTCCCAAATCAATTTTGTAGCCTCAATGGAATACATCACATGTTTACAAAATGACTCCATAGCTACTTTTCATAAGATATGGTCCCCCTGGTACTCCTTCAACTCCTCCCCCATCCCTGGACTCTGCTAACTGTATCTAATTGTATTTTAATGTACTTTATTGTATGTTAAAAATTATCTATTTGTATTCCTTATTTCAGAGGTTCCTATATTAACCTCATTTGATGCTACCATTAGAAATAATGGAACTACCTGCTAAAATGTATAACTATTTTTGTTCTCTTTTTTCTTTCTCTGTAAAAGAAAATTCAAATAAAAATTCATTGTTTAAAAAAAAAATAAAAAATAAAATAAAAAACAACCACAAGTAGACCTTTTTATGCGTCGACCATTTTAATCTTTTCCTCATGTTAATCTTTTGCCATGTTGACATTGTTCACAGCGACTTTTTTGGGTTGACCTGGACACTGTCGGCCCAATGGACCAAGGGCCTGTTTGTGGTTCACTTGCAAAAGCAAATTCTCTCTCTAATGAACAAAACCATGCTGCACTGCTGGGGGGGGGGGGGGGGGGGCAGATGTAACATGTGCAGAGAGAATTAGATTTGGGTGAGTTATTTTGTTTCTGTGCAGGGTAAATACTGGCTGCTTAATTTTTACACTGCAATATAGATATCAGTTTGAAGTAAAACCCCACTCAAATCGAACTCTCTCTGCACAAGTTACATCTGCCCCACCTGCAGTGCACATGGTTTTGTCCATTAAAGAGATAACTTGCCTTTGCGAATGAACCAGAATCAGGGTCTAACCCCAGCTGGGAAATAGCTGATAAAAGAGACAGGTCTCCTGGTAGGTGAGAGGAGCTGTCCAGGGTGCTGTCCAGGGTGCTGTCCAGGGTGCTGACCAGGGTGCTGTCCAGGGTGCTGTACAGCTGACTGTCACAATCCCAGCACTGTTCAGTAAGTCTCCTTACCACCCCCCCTAATCCACCGCACAACCTAACCTCCACTCCCGATGTGACAGCCTAACCTGATACCCCACCTAGTGCCTATCCCTCCACTCCCGATGTGACAGCCTAACCTGATACCCCACCTAGTGCCTGACCCTAAAAGAAACAGAGATAACCGCGCTGTAGCCAAACACATGCAACAGGTGTAACTGTAAAATTATGAAAATTTTGTTAAGACATAATCAAAAAATATAGAGTTAAAAATCTATATATGTAAATGCCGTAAGGTATTTTGGTACCATATATAATTACAGCCGATTGGAGGATATTTTGGGGAGAGACTGCGCTCTCCAGCCACAAGGACGCCTGAATTAGGAAGTCCTGTTATTAGAAGCTGGCTTGTTTATATCCTGGTGTCAGTTGGCTGAAGGGAGAGCGGAACGCTGGTCCGGTCGCAGCTGCAGATTTGTAATGTGAGTGTCCGTGTCTAAGTTCTCCGACGCGTTTCGCTCTACAGCTTTTTCAAGGTGATACCTGTGGTACCATGTTCTGGTTTATATACCCCAAACAATATGGCAAATCCAAAACACCTGTTGCATGTAAATCACTAAGTTGGATTTATTTACCATAATCGATAGTGGCTAATGGCTTGTGGAATAGGAGACAAAATCCTGTCTATTTATATGATTACTTATCATTAACGAATATAAGAAACATCTAAAAACATAAATAGTAAGTAATATACATACAAAGTCCGTTTCCGGATATCCGGGATGTCAATTTCCGGTCTAATGGAACGCACATGCGCTCCACAATGTCATCGTGCGGCAGCGTCTACATCTATTGCTGCCCATAGTCAAAGTGGCAGTTTTTCCGGATCTCGTACAGTTTAATGCACGAGGTCCGGAAATACGGATGCCGGAAGCTTCAAAACCAATTTTTTAAAAGTCTCAGCAAGCCTCCCCCGCATGCCGGGATTTGACGAACCACAAGTCCCAGCATGTGGGGCATTAATGGGCCCCCTTGGACTTGTAGTTCACCTGTAAAAAAGAATGTTTAAAGAAAAACACAGACACAGAGAAAAGTAAAAGTTTAATGTACACACACTCATATTACACCATTATACTTACAATCCAGGAATATTTGGGATCCGTTTAATTACTGGATTACGCTTATCGTGCGCTGGCTGATTGCATTTAACAAAAGCCTGGAAAGTGTCAGATTCCGTCCCTCCAATGTTAGTTACTATGTCAGTAATTACTATGATTTTCCCACCGCTGGCTGTGCAGAGCCCCCGTCATATGCGGCATTAAGTGCGTTTCCCTCCGCTGTGTCTGTGGCCTGCTGCTTCCTTGTCACACTCCCACACTGCGCTCTCTGTATTAGTCACTGGCTATATTTGTCCCAGACGCAGGAGCGATGCGGCAGGGGGCGGTTGGCTTGTTGTAGAGGAGCAGACGGTGTCACTTTACCCGGAATAACATCCCAGTGTTTCATATACAGGAAGCAGGGCTACCACTGGGATATG
Organism: Crinia signifera; assembly: GCF_055691185.1. Taxonomy (NCBI): domain Eukaryota; kingdom Metazoa; phylum Chordata; class Amphibia; order Anura; family Myobatrachidae; genus Crinia; species Crinia signifera. The sequence goes on along the minus strand of NC_139218.1, from coordinate 399,234,088 downwards.
CCACATAGCAGTCTATACACCTGTACTTACTCTCAGTGGTGGAAGTGTGGCCTCAGTGGCTCAGGTCCTCTATGGCTCAGTGCACTAAGTGTGGCCTCAGTGGCTCAGGTCCTCTATGGCTCTGTGCAGTATATGTAGCCTCTGTGGCTCATGTCCTCTATGGCTCTGTGCAGTATATGTAGCCTCTGTGGCTCATGTCCTCTATGGCTCAGTGCAGTTAGTGTGGCCTGAGTGGCTCACATTCTCTATGGCTCAGTGCAGTATATGTGGCCTCAGTGGCTCACGTCCTCTATGGCTCGGTGCAATATATGTGGCTTCAGCGGCTCACGTCCTCTATGGCTCAGTGCAGTATATGTGGCCTCAGTGGCTCAGTACAGTATATGTGGCCTCAGTGGCTCAGTGCAGTATATGTGGCCTCAATGGCTCAGTACAGTATATGTGGCCTCAGTGGCTCAGTGCAGTATATGTGGCCTCAATGGCTCAGTACAGTATATGTGGCCTCAGTGGCTCAGTATAGTATATGTGGCCTCAATGGCTCAGTACAGTATATGTGGCCTCAGTGGCTCGGTGCAGTATATGTGGCCTCAGTGCTCACGTCCTCTATGGCTCGGTGCAGTATATGTGGCCTCAGTGGCTCAGTATAGTACATGTAGCCTCAGTAGCTCAGTGCAGTATATGTGGCCTCAGTGGATCACGTCCTCTATGGCTCGGTGCAATATATGTAGCCTCAATGGCTCAGTACAGTATATGTGTCCTCAGTGGCTCAGTGCAGTATATGTGGCCTCAGTGGCTCACGTTCTCTATGGCACGGTGCAGTATATGTGGCCTCAGTGGCTCAGTATAGTACATGTGGCCTCAGTGGCTCAGTGCAGTATATGCAGCCTCAGGGGCACAGTGCAGTATATGCGGCCTCAGCGGCACAGTGCAGTATATGCGGCCTCAGCAGCACAGTGCAGTATATGCGGCCTCAGCGGCACAGTGCAGTATATGCGGCCTCAGTGGCATAGTGCAGTATATGCGACCTCAGCAGTGGCACAGTGCAGTATATGCGGCCTCAGCGGCGCAGTGCAGCATATGCGACCTCAGCGGCGGCACAGTGCAGTATATGCGGCCTCAGCGGCACAGTGCAGTATATGTGGCCGCAGTGGCTCAGTACAGTATATGTGGCCTCAGTGGCTCAGTGCAGTATATGTGGCCTCAATGGCTCAGTACAGTATATGTGGCCTCAGTGGCTGGGTGCAGTATATGTGGCCTCAGTGCTCACGTCCTCTATGGCTCGGTGCAGTATATGTGGCCTCAGTGGCTCAGTATAGTACATGTGGCCTCAGTGGCTCAGTGCAGTATATGTGGCCTCAGTGGCTCACATTCTCTATGGCTCGGTGCAGTATATGTGGCCTCAGTGGCTCAGTACAGTACATGTGGCCTCAGTGGCTCAGTGCAGTATATGTGGCCTCAGCGGCACATTGCAATATATGCAGCCTCAGCGGCACAGTGCAGTATATGCGGCCTCAGCGGTGGCACAGTGCAGTATATGCGGCCTCAGCGGCACAGTGCAGTATATGCGGCCTCAGCAGCACAGTGCAGTATATGCGGCCTCAGCGGCACAGTGCAGTAAGTGTGGCCTCAGTGGCTAGGGTCCTCTATTGCTCTGTGCAGTATATGTGGCCTCCGTGGCTCATTTCCTCTATGGATCAGTGCAGTATCTGAAGCCTCAGTGGCTCAGTATAGTACATGTGGCCTCAGTGGCTCAGTGCAGTATATGTGGCCTCAGTGGCTCACGTCCTCTATGGCTCGGTGCAGTATATGTGACCTCAGTGGCTCAAGTCCTCTATTGCTCTGTACAGTATATGTGGCCTCAGTGGCTCAGGTCCTCTATGGATCGGTGCAGTATATGTGGCCTCCGTGGCTCACGTCCTCTATGGCTCAGTGCAGTATATGTGGCCTCAGTGGCTCATGTCCTCTATGGCTCAGTGCAGTAAGTGTTGCCTCAGTGGCTCAGCTCCTTTAAGTTCAGTGCAGTACATGCGGCCTCAGCGGCACAGTGCAGTATATGTGGCCTCAGCGGCTCACGTCCTCTATGGCTCGGTGCAGTATATGTGGCCTCAGTGGCTCAGTACAGTATATGTGGCCTCAGTGGCTCTGTGCAGTATATGTGGCCTCAGTGGCTCATGTCCTCTATGGCTCGGTGCAGTATATGTGGCCTCAGTGGCTCAGTACAGTATATGTGGCCTCAGTGGCTCTGGTCCTCTATTGCTCTGTACAGTATATGTGGCCTCAGTGGCTCAGGTCCTCTATGGCTCGGTGCCGTATATGTGGCCTCCGTGGCTCACGTCCTCTATGGCTCAGTGCAGTATATGTGGCCTCAGTGGCTCAGTGCAGTATATGAGGCCTCAGCGGCACAGTGCAGTATATGTGGCCTCAGCGGCTCACGTCCTCTATGGCTCGATGCAGTATATGTGGCCTCAGTGGCTCAGTACAGTATATGTGGCCTCAGTGGCTCAGCTCCTTTATAGTTCAGTGCAGTACATGCGGCCTCAGCGGCACAGTGCAGTATATGTGGCCTCCGTGGCTCACGTCCTCTATGGCTCAGTGCAGTATATGTGGCCTCAGTGGCTCATGTCCTCTATGGCTCAGTGCAGTAAGTGTTGCCTCAGTGGCTCAGCTCCTTTAAGTTCAGTGCAGTACATGCGGCCTCAGCGGAGCAGTGCAGTATATGTGGCCTCAGCGGCTCACGTCCTCTATGGCTCGGTGCAGTATATGTGGCCTCAGTGGCTCAGTACAGTATATGTGGCCTCAGTGGCTCTGTGCAGTATATGTGGCCTCAGTGGCTCATGTCCTCTATGGCTCGGTGCAGTATATGTGGCCTCAGTGGCTCAGTACAGTATATGTGGCCTCAGTGGCTCTGGTCCTCTATTGCTCTGTACAGTATATGTGGCCTCAGTGGCTCAGGTCCTCTATGGCTCGGTGCCGTATATGTGGCCTCCGTGGCTCACGTCCTCTATGGCTCAGTGCAGTATATGTGGCCTCAGTGGCTCAGTGCAGTATATGAGGCCTCAGCGGCACAGTGCAGTATATGTGGCCTCAGCGGCTCACGTCCTCTATGGCTCGATGCAGTATATGTGGCCTCAGTGGCTCAGTACAGTATATGTGGCCTCAGTGGCTCAGCTCCTTTATAGTTCAGTGCAGTACATGCGGCCTCAGCGGCACAGTGCAGTATATGTGGCCTCAGCGGCTCACGTCCTCTATGGCTCGGTGCAGTATATGTGGCCTCAGTGGCTCAGTACAGTATATGTGGCCTCAGTGGCTCTGTGCAGTATATGTGGCCTCAGTGGCTCACGTCCTCTATGGCTCGGTGCAGTATATGTGGCCTCAGTGGCTCAGTACAGTATATGTGGCCTCAGTGGCTCAGGTCCTCTATTCCTCTGTACAGTATATGTGGCCTCAGTGGCTCAGGTCCTCTATGGCTCGGTGCCGTATATGTGGCCTCCGTGGCTCACGTCCTCTATGGCTCAGTGCAGTATATGTGGCCTCAGTGGCTCAGTGCAGTATATGAGGCCTCAGCGGCACAGTGCAGTATATGTGGCCTCAGCGGCTCACGTCCTCTATGGCTCGATGCAGTATATGTGGCCTCAGTGGCTCAGTACAGTATATGTGGCCTCAGTGTCTCAGTGCAGTATATGTGGCCTCAGTGACTCACGTCCTCTATGGCTCGGTGCAGTATATGTGGCCTCAGTGGCTCAGTACAGTATATGTGGCCTCAGTGGCTCAGTGCAGTATATGTGGCCTCAGTGGCTCACGTCCTCTATGGCTCGATGCAGTATATGTTGCCTCAGTGGCTCAGTACAGTATATGTGGCCTCAGTGGCTCAGTGCAGTATATGTGGCCTCAGTGACTCACGTCCTCTATGGCTCGGTGCAGTATATGTGGCCTCAGTGGCTCACGTCCTCTATGGCTCGGTGCAGTATATGTGGCCTCAGTGGCTCAGCTCCTTTATAGTTCAGTGCAGTACATGCGGCCTCAGCGGCACAGTGCAGTATATGTGGCCTCAGCGGCTCACGTCCTCTATGGCTCGGTGCAGTATATGTGGCCTCAGTGGCTCAGTACAGTATATGTGGCCTCAGTGGCTCTGTGCAGTATATGTGGCCTCAGTGGCTCACGTCCTCTATGGCTCGGTGCAGTATATGTGGCCTCAGTGGCTCAGTACAGTATATGTGGCCTCAGTGGCTCAGGTCCTCTATTCCTCTGTACAGTATATGTGGCCTCAGTGGCTCAGGTCCTCTATGGCTCGGTGCCGTATATGTGGCCTCCGTGGCTCACGTCCTCTATGGCTCAGTGCAGTATATGTGGCCTCAGTGGCTCAGTGCAGTATATGAGGCCTCAGCGGCACAGTGCAGTATATGTGGCCTCAGCGGCTCACGTCCTCTATGGCTCGATGCAGTATATGTGGCCTCAGTGGCTCAGTACAGTATATGTGGCCTCAGTGTCTCAGTGCAGTATATGTGGCCTCAGTGACTCACGTCCTCTATGGCTCGGTGCAGTATATGTGGCCTCAGTGGCTCAGTACAGTATATGTGGCCTCAGTGGCTCAGTGCAGTATATGTGGCCTCAGTGGCTCACGTCCTCTATGGCTCGATGCAGTATATGTTGCCTCAGTGGCTCAGTACAGTATATGTGGCCTCAGTGGCTCAGTGCAGTATATGTGGCCTCAGTGACTCACGTCCTCTATGGCTCGGTGCAGTATATGTGGCCTCAGTGCAGTATATGTGGCCTCAGTGGCTCATGTCTTCTATGGCTCGGTGCAGTATATGTGGCCTCAGTGGCTCACGTCCTCTATGGCTCGGTGCAGTATATGTGGCCTCAGTGGCTCAGTATAGTATATGTGGCCTCAATGGCTCACGTCCTCTATGGCTCGGTGCAGTATATGTGGCCTCAATGGCTCAGTACAGTATATGTGGCCTCAGTGGCTCAGTGCAGTATATGTGGCCTCAGTGGCTCACGTCCTCTACGGCTCGGTGCAATATATGTGGCTTCAGCGGCTCACGTCCTCTATGGCTCGGTGCAGTATATGTGGCCTCAGTGGCTCAGTACAGTATATGTGGCCTCAGTGGCTCTGTGCAGTATATGTGGCCTCAGTGGCTGACGTCCTCTATGGCTCGGTGCAGTATATGTGGCCTCAGTGGCTCAGCTCCTTTATAGATCAGTGCAGTATATGCGGCCTCAGCGGAACAGTGCAGTATATGTGGCCTCAGTGGCTGACGTCCTCTATGGCTCGGTGCAGTATATGTGGCCTCAGTGGCTCAGTACAGTATATGTGGCCTCAGTGGCTCTGTGCAGTATATGTGGCCTCAGTGGCTGACGTCCTCTATGGCTCGGTGCAGTATATGTGGCCTCAGTGGCTCAGTACAGTATATGTGGCCTCAGTGGCTCTGTGCAGTATATGTGGCCTCAGTGGCTCACGTCCTCTATGGCCTCAGTGGCTCAGTACAGTATATGTGGCCTCAGTGGCTCTGTGCAGTATATGTGGCCTCAGTGGCTCACGTCCTCTATGTCTCGGTGAAGTATATGTGGCCTCAATGGCTCAGTACAGTATATGTGGCCTCAGTGGCTCAGTGCAGTATATGTGGCCTCAGTGGCTCACGTCCTCTATGGCTCGGTGCAATATATGTGGCTTCAGCGGCTCACGTCCTCTATGGCTCAGTGCAGTATATGTGGCCGCAGTGGCTCAGTACAGTATATGTGGCCTCAGTGGCTCAGTGCAGTATATGTGGCCTTAATGGCTCAGTACAGTATATGTGGCCTCAGTGGCTCAGTGCAGTATATGTGGCCTCAATGGCTCAGTACAGTATATGTGGCCTCAGTGGCTTGGTGCAGTATATGTGGCCTCAGTGCTCACGTCCTCTATGGCTCAGTGCAGTATATGTGGCCTCAGTGGCTCAGTATAGTACATGTGGCCTCAGTGGCTCAGTGCAGTATATGTGGCCTCAGTGGCTCACATTCTCTATGGCTCGGTGCAGTATATGTGGCCTCAGTGGCTCAGTACAGTACATGTGGCCTCAGTGGCTCAGTGCAGTATATGTGGCCTCAGCGGCACATTGCAATATATGCAGCCTCAGGGGCACAGTGCAGTATATGCGGCCTCAGCGGCACAGTGCAGTATATGCGGCCTCAGCGGTGGCACAGTGCAGTATATGCGGCCTCAGCGGCACAGTGCAGTATATGCGGCCTCAGCGGCAAAGTGCAGTATATGCGGCCTCAGCGGCACAGTGCAGTATATGCGGCCTCAGCGGCACAGTGCACTATATGCGGCCTCAGTGGCACAGTGCAGTACATGTGGCCTCAGTGGCTCAGTGCAGTATATGCGGCCTCAGCGGCACAGTGCAGTATATGCGGCCTCAGCAGTGGCACAGTGCAGTATATGCGGCCTCAGCGTCACAGTGCAGTATATGCGGCCTTAGCGGCACAGTGCAGTATATGCCGCTTCAGCGGCGCACTTCTACTGATGTCTGCACCCTGCATTACTGTTCTAGTGTCCACTGATGGCCGCACTCTGCACAAATGTCTTCCTGACCAACTGGAGAGACCACAGGCCTGACCGTGCCACTGACCGTGATCAGCCAGGAGGAAGGTGTGCAGCCCCACAGCGCTTTCCTCTCTGCTTGCAACTTTTACTGACAAGAGATTTGATATTTTTGCTCATCCTGAGCTGTCACTTCATGTAATGCAGAGATCTGCCGCCGTTCTGATAATTAGCTGGGAGCGTGGGAGGACGTGCGCTGAGTTATCTTCCTCTGCCACAAATCTTCTAATATCAGAAAAAAGTCAGGAGATGAAATCCGGGTGCTCCGGGACGTATCCCGGGAATTGTATCATCTGCCCGCTGGACACTGGCCTCATCAGTGTAAAACATCTCCAAATTATAACGGCTTCTTCCTTATATAATGATGCCAGACTTTCATTGGCATGTGCTGTCCTAGATGGTGATTACATGGGAGGGAATGCTGGGTGATTACATGGTAAGGAATGCCGGCTGATTACATGGGAAGGAATGCCGAGTGATTACATGGGAGGGAATGCCGGGTGATTACACGGGAGGGAATGCCGGGTGATTACATGGGAGGGAATGCCGAGTGATTACACGTGAGGGAATGCCGAGTGATTACACGTGAGGGAATGCCGGGTGATTACATGGGAGGGAATGCCGGCTGATTACATGGGAAGGAATGCCGAGTGATTACATGGGAGGGAATGCCGGGTGATTACACGGGAGGGAATGCCGGGTGATTACATGGGAGGGAATGCCGAGTGATTACATGGGAGGGAATGCCGGGTGATTACACGGGAGGGAATGCCGGGTGATTACATGGGAGGGAATGCCGGGTGATTACATGGGAGGGAATGCCGGGTGATTACATGGGAGGGAATGCCGGCTGATTACATGGGAGGGAATGCCGAGTGATTACACGGGAAGGAATGCCGGGTGATTACACGTGAGGGAATGCCGGGTGATTACATGGGAGGGAATGCCGGGTGATTACATGGGAGGGAATGCCGAGTGATTACATGGGAGGGAATGCCGGGTGATTACATGGGAGGGAATGCCGGGTGATTACATGGGAAGGAATGCCGGGTGATTACATGGGAGGGAATGCCGGCTGATTACACGTGAGGGAATGCCGAGTGATTACATGGGAGGGAATGCCGGGTGATTACATGGGAAGGAATGCCGGGTGATTACATGGGAGGGAATGCTGGGTGATTACATGGGAGGGAATGCCGAGTGATTACACGTGAGGGAATGCCGGCTGATTACACGTGAGGGAATGCCGAGTGATTACACGTGAGGGAATGCCGAGTGATTACATGGGAGGGAATGCCGAGTGATTACATGGGAGGGAATGCCGGGTGATTACATGGGAGGGAATGCCGAGTGATTACATGGGAGGGAATGCCGGGTGATTACATGGGAGGGAATGCCGGGTGATTACATGGGAGGGAATGCCGGGTGATTACACGTGAGGGAATGCCGGGTGATTACATGGGAGGGAATGCCGGGTGATTACATGGGAAGGAATGCCGGGTGATTACATGGGAAGGAATGCCGGGTGAGTACACATGAGGGAATGCCGAGTGATTACATGGGAGGGAATGCCGGGTGATTACACGTGAGGGAATGCCGAGTGATTACATGGGAGGGAATGCCGGGTGATTACATGGGAAGGAATGCCGGGTGATTACATGGGAGGGAATGCTGGGTGATTACATGGGAGGGAATGCCGGCTGATTACATGGGAGGGAATGCCGAGTGATTACACGGGAAGGAATGCCGGGTGATTACATGGGAGGGAATGCCGGGTGATTACATGGGAGGGAATGCCGGGTGATTACATGGGAGGGAATGCCGGGTGATTACACGTGAGGGAATGCCGGGTGATTACATGGGAGGGAATGCCGGGTGATTACATGGGAAGGAATGCCGGGTGATTACATGGGAAGGAATGCCGGGTGAGTACACATGAGGGAATGCCGAGTGATTACATGGGAGGGAATGCCGGGTGATTACACGTGAGGGAATGCCGAGTGATTACATGGGAGGGAATGCCGGGTGATTACATGGGAAGGAATGCCGGGTGATTACAAGGGAGGGAATGCTGGGTGATTACATGGGAGGGAATGCCGGCTGATTACATGGGAGGGAATGCCGAGTGATTACACGGGAAGGAATGCCGGGTGATTACACGTGAGGGAATGCCGGGTGATTACATGGGAGGGAATGCCGGGTGATTACATGGGAGGGAATGCCGAGTGATTACATGGGAGGGAATGCCGGGTGATTACATGGGAGGGAATGCCGGGTGATTACATGGGAAGGAATGCCGGGTGATTACATGGGAGGGAATGCTGGGTGATTACATGGGAGGGAATGCCGGCTGATTACACGTGAGGGAATGCCGAGTGATTACATGGGAGGGAATGCCGGGTGATTACATGGGAAGGAATGCCGGGTGATTACATGGGAGGGAATGCTGGGTGATTACATGGGAGGGAATGCCGAGTGATTACACGTGAGGGAATGCCGGCTGATTACACGTGAGGGAATGCCGAGTGATTACACGTGAGGGAATGCCGAGTGATTACATGGGAGGGAATGCCGAGTGATTACATGGGAGGGAATGCCGGGTGATTACATGGGAGGGAATGCCGAGTGATTACATGGGAGGGAATGCCGGGTGATTACATGGGAGGGAATGCCGGGTGATTACATGGGAAGGAATGCCGGGTGATTACATGGGAAGGAATGCCGGGTGATTACATGGGAAGGAATGCCGGGTGATTACACGGGAGGGGATGCTGGGATGTTACATTGGAAGGAATGCTGGGAGATTACATAGGAAGGAATGCCGGGTGATTACACGGGAAGGAATGCCGGGTGATTGCACCAGAAGCAATACTGGGTGATTACATGGGAAGGAATGCCAGGTGATTGCACGGGAAGCAATACCGGGTGATTACATGGGAAGGAATGCCGGGTGATTGCACGGGAAGGAATGCCGGGTGATTACATGGGAAGGAATGCCGGGTGATTGCACGAGAAGGAATGCCGGGTGATTACACGAGAAGGAATGCTGGGTGATTACATTAGAGGGAAGGCCGGGTGATTACACAGGAAGGAATGCTGGGTGATTACACGGGAAGGAATGCCGGGTGATTACACGGGAAGGAATGTCGGGTGATTACACAGGAAGGAATGACGGGTGATTGCACGGGAATCAATGCCTGGTGATTACACGGTAAGGAATGCCGGGTGATTGCACCAGAAGCAATACTGGGTGATTACATGGGAAGGAATGCCGGGTGATTGCATGGGAAGGAATGCCGGGTGATTACATGGGAAGGAATGCCGGGTGATTGCACGAGAAGGAATGCCGGTGATTACACGAAAAGGAATGCTGGGTGATTACATTAGAGGGAATGCTGGGTGATTACACAGGAAGGAATGCCGGGTGATTACACGGGAAGGAATGCCGGGTGATTACACGGGAAGGAATGTCGGGTGATTACACAGGAAGGAATGACGGGTGATTGCACGGGAATCAATGCCTGGTGATTACACGGTAAGGAATGCCGGGTGATTGCACCAGAAGCAATACTGGGTGATTACATGGGAAGGAATGCCGGGTGATTGCACGGGAAGCAATACCGGGTGATTACATGGGAAGGAATGCCGGGTGATTGCACGGGAAGGAATGCCGGGTGATTACATGGGAAGGAATGCCGGTTGATTGCACGAGAAGGAATGCCGGTGATTACACGAAAAGGAATGCTGGGTGATTACATTAGAGGGAATGCTGGGTGATTACACAGGAAGGAATGCCGGGTGATTACACGGGAAGGAATGCCGGGTGATTACATGGGAAGGAATGTCGGGTGATTACACAGGAAGGAATGACGGGTGATTGCACGGTAATCAATGCCTGGTGATTACACGGTAAGGAATGCCGGGTGATTGCACCAGAAGCAATACCGGGTGAATACATGGGAAGGAATGCCGGGTGATTGCACGGGAAGGAATGCCGGGTGATTACACGAGAAGGAATGCCGGGTTATTACATGGGAGAGAATGCCGGGTGATTACATGGGAAGGAATGCCGGGTGATTGCATTGGAGGGAATGCCGGGTGATTACATGGGAAGGAATGCCGGGTGATTGCATTGGAGGGAATGCCGGGTGATTACATGGGAAGGAATGCTGGGTACTTATATGGGAAGAAATGCTAGGTGATTACATGGGAGGGAATGCTGGGTGATTACATGGGAGGGAATGCCGGGTGATTACATGGGAAGGAATGCCGGGTGATTATATGGGAAGAAATGGCAGGGGATTACATGGGAAGAAGTGCCAGGTGATTACATGGGAGGGAATGTCGGATGATTACATGGGAAGGAATGCTGGGTGATTACATGGAAGGGAATGTTGGGTGATTACATAGGAGGGAATGCCGGGTGATTGCACGGGAAGCAATACCGGGTGATTGCACGGGAAAGAATGCCGGGTGATTACACGAGAAGGAATGTCGGGTTATTATATGAGAGGGAATGCCGGGTGATTACACGGGAAGGAATGCCGGGTGATTAGACGGGAAGGAATGCCGGGTGATTACACGAGAAGGAATGCCGGGTGATTGCACGGGAATCAATGCCTGGTCATTACACGGTAAGGAATGCCGGGTGATTGCACCGGTAGCAATACCGGGTGATTACATGGGAAGGAATGCCGGGTGATTGCACAGGAAGGAATGCCGGGTGATTACACGAGAAGGAATGCCGGGTGATTACATGGGAAGGAATGCCGGGTGGTTGCATTTGAGGGAATGCCGGGTGATTACACGGGAAGGAATGTCGGGTTATTACATGAGAGGGAATGCCGGGTGATTACACGGGAAGGAATGCCGGGTGATTAGACGTGAAGGAATGCCGGGTGATTAGACGGGAAGGAATGCCGGGTGATTACACGAGAAGGAATGCCGGGTGATTGCACGGGAATCAATGCCTGGTGATTACACGGTAAGGAATGCCGGGTGATTGCACCGGTAGCAATACCGGGTGATTACATGGGAAGGAATGCGGGGTGATTGCACGGGAAGGAATGCCGGGTGATTACACAAGAAGGAATGCTGGGTTATTACATGGGAGAGAATGCCGGGTGATTACATGGGAAGAAATGCCGGGTGATTGCATTGGAGGGAATGCCGGGTGATTACATGGGAAGGAATGCCGGGTGATTGCATTGGAGGGAATGCCGGGTGATTACATGGGAAGGAATGCTGGGTACTTATATGGGAAGAAATGCTGGGTGATTACATGGGAGGGAATGTTGGGTGATTACATGGGAAGGAATGCCGGGTGATTGCATTGGAGGGAATGCCGGGTGATTACATGGGAAGGAATGCCGGGTGATTGCATTGGAGGGAATGCCGGGTGATTACATGGGAAGGAATGCTGGGTACTTATATGGGAAGAAATGCTGGGTGATTACATGGGAGGGAATGTTGGGTGATTACATGGGAAGAAATGCTGGGTGATTACATGGGAGGGAATGCCGGGTGATTACATGGTAGGGAATGCCGGGTGATTACACGTGAAGGATTGCTGGGTGATTACATGGGAGGGAATGCTGGGTGATTAAATGGAAAGGAATGCCGGGTGATTATATGGGAAGAAATGGCAGGTGATTACATGGGAAGAAGTGCCAGGTGATTACATGGGAGGAAATGTCGAATGATTACATGGGAAGGAATGTTGGGTGATTACATAGGAGGGAATGCCGGGTGATTACATGGGAAGGAATGTTGGGTGATTACATAGGAGGGAATGCCGGGTGATTACACGTGAAGGATTGCTGGGTAAGTACATGGGAAGGAATGCCAGGTGATTAAATGGGAGGCGTTGCTGGGTTATTTCATGGGAGGGAATACTGGGTGATTACATGGGAGAGAATGCAGGGTGATTATATGGGAAGGAATGCCGGGTGATTACATGGGAGGGAATGCCGGGTGATTACATGGGAGGGAATGCCAGGTGATTACATGGGAGGGAATGTTTGGTGATTATATGGGAAGAAATGCCGGGTGAGTACATGGGAAGGAATGCCGGACTATTACATGGGAGGGAATGCTGGACTTTTAGATGGGAGGGAATGCTAGACTATTGCATAGGAAAGAATGCTGGGTAATTACATGGGAAGGAATTCTGGACTATTATATAGGAGGGAAGGAATTCTGGACTATTATATGGGAGGGAATGCTGGACTATTACATGGGAGGGAATGCTGGACTACTACATGGGAGGGAATGCGGGACTATTGCATGGGAGGGAATGCTGGGTAATTACATGGGAAGGAATGCCGGCTGATTACATGGAAGAAATGCCGGGTGATTACATGGGAGGGAATGTCGAATGATTACATGGGAAGGAATGTTGGGTGATTACATGGGAGGCGATGCTGGGTGATTACAAGGAAGGAATGCCGGGTGAGTACATGGGAAGGAATGCCGGACTATTACATGGGAGGGAATGCTGGACTTTTAGATGGGAGGGAATGCTAGACTATTACATGGGAAGGAATGCTGGGTAATTACATGGGAAAGAATGCTGGGTAATTACATGGGAAGGAATGCTAGACTATTACATGGGAAGGAATTCTGGACTATTATATGGGAGGGAAGGAATTCTGGACTATTATATGGGAGGGAATGCTGGACTATTACATGGGAGGGAATGCTGGACTACTACATGGGAGGGAATGCTGGACTATTACATGGGAGGGAATGCTGGACTACTACATGGGAGGGAATGCTGGACTATTACATGGGAGGGAATGCTGGACTACTACATGGGAGGGAATGCTGGACTATTACATGGGAGGGAATGCTGGACTACTACATGGGAGGGAATGCTGGACTATTGCATGGGAGGGAATGCTGGACTATTGCATGGGAGGGAATGCTGGGTAATTACATGGGAAGGAATGCCGGCTGATAACATGGGAGGGAATGCTGGACTATTACATGGGAGGGAATGCTGGACTATTACATGGGAGGGAATGCTGGACTATTAAATGGGAGGGAATGCTAGACTATTACATGGGAGGGAATGCTGGGTAATAACATGGGAAGGAATGCCGGCTGATTACATGGGAAGAAATGCCGGCTGATTACATGGGAGGGAATGCTGGACTATTACATGGGAGGGAATGCTGGACTATTACATGGGAGGGAATGCTGGACTACTACATGGGAGGGAATGCTGGACTACTACATGGGAGGGAATGCTGGACTATTATATGGGAGAGAATGCTGGGCTGTTACATGGCAGGGAATGCTGGACTATTATATGGGAGGGAATGCTGGACTATTACATGGGAGGGACTGCTGGACTATTGCATGGGAGGGACTGCTGGACTATTACATGTGAAGGAATGCTGGTCTGTTACATGGGAGGGAATGCTGGACTATTACATGGGAGGGAATGCTGGACTATTACGTGGGTGGGACTGCTGGGCGGTTACATGGGTGGGAATGCTGGACTATTACGTGGGGTGGAGTGCTGGACTATTACGTGGGGGGGACTGCTGGGCGGTTACATGGGAGGGAATGCTGGACTATTACGTGGGGGGGAATGCTGGACTATTACGTGGGTGGGACTGCTGGGCGGTTACATGTGAAGGAATGCTGGACTATTACGTGGGTGGGACTGCTGGGCGGTTACATGGGAGGGAATGCTGGACTATTACGTGGGGGGAAATGCTGGACTATAACATGGGCGGGAATGCTGGACTATTATATGGGAGGGACTGCTGGGCGGTTACATGTGAGGGAATGCTGGACTATTACGTGGGGGGGACTGCTGGGCGGTTACATGTGAAGAAATGCTGGGCAGTTACATGTGAAGTAATGCTGGGTGGTTACATGTGAAGGAATGCTGGGCGGTTACATGTGAAGGAATGCTGGGTGGTTACATGTGAAGGAATGCTGGACTATTACGTGGGGGGGACTGCTGGGCGGTTACATGTGAAGGAATGCTGGGCGGTTACATGTGAAGGAGTGCTGGGCGGTTACATGTGAAGGAATGCTGGGCGGTTACATGTGAAAGAATGCTGGACTATTATATGGGAGGGAATGCTGGACTATTACATGTGAAGGAATGCTGGGCACTTCTTTGTCTTTATGTATCTTTAAATAAATATTTTGTGACAAAGTAAAATCTGAAATGTTTTACATCAGACACTTACAGAGGAGGAAACAATAAACCAGTAACGGAGAAGTGGAAGTGATGGGAAGTTTCTGCTGTGGTGATGTCCTTGGATGCCGCAGCGTTTCCATAGGAACCGTTGTTACATCGCAGCAGCGCCTGATTCCCACGTACAGCAAACATGGATATTCCTCAATGTAACGCAGAGTATACAGCGGGCCCTATAATGTACTGTGAATTATACAGTGGTCCCTATAATGTATTGTGAATTATACAGCGGGCCCTATAATGTACTGTGAATTATACAGCGGGCCCTATAATGTACTGTGAATTATACAGCGGGCCCTATAATGCACTGTGTATTATACAGCGGGCCCTATAATGTACTGTGAATTATACAGCGGGCCCTATAATGTACTGTGAATTATACATCGGGCCCTATAATGTACTGTGAATTATACAGCAGACCCTATAATGTACTGTGAATTATACATCGGGCCCTATAATGTACTGTGAATTATACAGCGGGCCCTATAATGTACTGTGAATTATACATCGGGCCCTATAATGTACTGTGAATTATACATCGGGCCCTATAATGTACTGTGAATTATACAGCGGGCCCTATAATGTACTGTGAATTATACATCGGGCCCTATAATGTACTGTGAATTATACATCGGGCCCTATAATGTACTGTGAATTATACAGCGGGCCCTATAATGTACTGTGAATTATACAGCAGACCCTATAATGTACTGTGAATTATACATCGGGCCCTATAATGTACTGTGAATTATACAGCGGGCCCTATAATGTACTGTGAATTATACATCGGGCCCTATAATGTACTGTGAATTATACATCGGGCCCTATAATGTACTGGGAATTATACAGCAGGCCCTATAATGCACTGTTAATTATACAGCGGGCCCTATAATGTACTGTGAATTATACATCGGGCCCTATAATGTACTGTGAATTATACATTGGGCCCTATAATGTACTGTGTATTATACAGCGGGTCCTATAATGTACTGTGAATTATACAGCGGGCCCTATAATGTACTGTGAATTATACAGCGGGCCCTATAATGTACTGTGAATTATACAGCAGGCCCTATAATGTACTGTAAATTATACAGCGGGCCCTATAATGTACTGTGAATTATACAGCGGGCCCTATAATGTACTGTGAATTATACAGCAGGTCCTATAATGTACTGTGAATTATACAGCGGGCCCTATAATGTACTGTGTATTATACAGCGGGCCCTATAATGTACTGTGAATTATACAGCGGGCCCTATAATGTACTGTGAATTATACAGCGGGCCCTATAATATACTGTGAATTATACAGCGGGCCCTATAATGTACTGTGAATTATACAGCGGGCCCTATAATGTACTGTGAATTATACAGCGGGCCCTATAATGTACTGTGAATTATACAGCGGGCCCTATTATGTACTGTGGAGTATACCGCAGGTTGTATAATGTAACGCAGAGTATACAGCGGGCCCTATAATGTATTGTGAATTATACAGCGGGCCCTATAATGTACTGTGAATTATACAGCAGGCCCTATAATGTACTGTGTATTATACAGCGGGCCCTATAATGTACTGTGAATTATACATCGGGCCCTATAATGTACTGTGTATTATACAGCGGGCCCTATAATGTACTGTGAATTATACATCGGGCCCTATAATGTACTGTGAATTATACAGCGGGCCCTATAATGTACTGTGAATTATACAGCGGGCTCTATAATGTACTGTGAATTATACAGCAGGCCCTATAATGTACTGTGAATTATACAGCGGGCCCTATAATGTACTGTGAATTATACAGCGGGCCCCATAATGTACTGCGAATTATACAGCGGGCCCTATAATGTACTGTGAATTATACATCGGGCCCTATAATGTACTGTGTATTATACAGCGGGCCCTATAATGTACTGTGAATTATACAGCGGGCCCTATAATGTACTGTGAATTATACAGCGGGCCCTATAATGTACTGAGAATTATACAGCGGGCCCTATAATGTACTGAGAATTATACAGCGGGCCCTATAATGTACTGTGAATTATACAGCGGGCCCTATAATGTACTGTGAATTATACAGCGGGCCCTATAATGTACTGTGAATTATACAGCGGGCCCTATAATGTACTGTGAATTATACAGCGGGCCCTATAATGTACTGTGAAATATACAGCGGGCCCTATAATGTACTGTGAATTATACATCGGGCCCTATAATGTACTGTGTATTATACAGCGGGCCCTATAATGTAGCTTGGAGTATACCGCAGGCTGTATAATGTAACGCAGAGTATACCGCGGGCCGTATAATGTAACGCGGAGTATACAGCGGGCCGTCTTCTGTATCTGTGTAATGCTACATACCCACATGCCAGTTTGGCTATAGACTTTAACTATACAGTATAGTCACCATCGATAGCAAGTTAGTGCAAATCGCACCTGGTTTCATGCACCTGATTGCAAATCGATCCCAATGTGTTGGAAATGACAGAAGAAATAGACCTTCCCTGGAATGGGGTAATGTCTCCTCCTCTGGAATGGGGTAATGTCTCCTCCCCTGGAATGGGGTCAATGTCTCCTCCCCTGGAATGGGGCAATGTCTCCTCCCCTGGAATGGGGGCAATGTCTCCTCCCCTGGAATGGGGGCAATGTCTCCTCCCCTGGAATGGGGCAATGTCTTCTCCCCTGGAATGGGGCAATGTCTCCTCCCCTGAAATGGGGCAATGTCTCCTCCCCTGGAATGGGGCAATGTCTCCTCCCCTGGAATGGAGCAATGTCTCTTCCCCAGGAATGGGGCAATGTCTCCTCCCCTGGAATGGGGCAATGTCTCCTCCCCTGGAATGGGGTAATGTGTCCTGCCCAGGAATGGGGCAATGTCCCCTCCCCTGGAATGGGGTACTGTCTCCTCCCCTGGAATGGGGTAATGTCTCCTCCCCTGAATGGGGTAATGTCTCTTTCCCAGGAATGGGGCAATGTCTCCTCCCCTGGAATGGGGTACTGTCTCCTCCCCTGGAATGGGGCAATGTCTCCTCCCCAGGAATGATGTAATGTCTCCTCCCCTGGAATGGGGTAATGTCTCCTCCCCTGGAATGGGGCAATGTCTCCTCCCCAGGAATGGTGTAATGTCTCCTCCCCTGGAATGGGGTAATGTCTCTTCCCCTGGAATGGGGCATTTTCTCCTCCCCTGGAATGGGGCAATGTCTCCTCCCCAGGAATGGTGTAATGTATCCTCCCCAGGAATGGTGTAATGTATCCTCCCCAGGAATGGGGTAATGTCTCCTCCCCTCCACTAACAATATATTGCACATAAATGTTGCGGAGAAGTTATATGAGGTCAGAGGATGTATAGCCCCCATTTATAGCGCATTGCGTGTTACTGTACATACGGTAGGTACCGCCGCTAACAATATACTGCACTTGAATGCTGCAGAGTTTCCATAGGAACAGGTACGTACTTACAGAGAACATGGTCACACATACAACAATAGCTCCGGAACATTATAGGGTTAATCACTAAAATAAAATGGGACTTTTTGTAATGAATTTGGTGAAAAAAAAACAGCATTTCCAAGTGATTATTTTTCAGAATGTATTATCTTGTATGCAGGTTCTGATGGCTCTGGGTGGCACAGTGGTTGGCATTGCTGCTCTGATGTCTTCAGCTCAACTTCCAAGGTGCTGTTTCCAAAAAAGTAAAAAAGGAGCAGATCTGCACCCAGGTAAGAGACACTGTACTCTGTCAAGGGCCCCCACCCCAGGCAGAGCACTCTGACATTACTGGCTTTCCTTTTTGTGCAGCAGAAGAAGGAAGAAACATGCAAGTCCTGAAGAGGGAGGTCTTAGCCAGTGCTATTTTTCAGCAGGAACCAGCAGGAACTCAGTTCCTGAACCTCTAATTAAATATGACATCATCAGGAACTGAAAATCTACTTTTCATCAGATAAGTTTTAGTTTTATTTTAAAGTCACCTGTGAGTGCCTTTGTTTCTAAATACAATATATACATCTATCTCTCCCTCCCTATTTTTATTATATACGTTTTTTTTTTTTATTTAATTGATCCACCCGCAGGCCAGGAGTTCCTGAACCTATTTTTCCAGAAAAATAGTACTGGTCTTAGCTATGTAAGGAACTCTTCCAGAAAGAGCTGATGTTGCCTCTGTTGGGAATGGCTGGCCCAGGATCCAGATTGTTGGTGGTTGTGAGCCTTGTACTGAGTGAGGCTCCTGGGAGTGATGCTGTTGGTGTTGGTGGACAGCGTCCCAGGTCCAAACAGAATGATCCAAGCTTCAAGCGCTTTCGACCTCCACTGAGGAGTCACAAGGTCCACTGCTCGGGTCACAAGGTCCATCTGGATTTGTAAATAAAACTCATCAGTGACATTTGTTACTCCTGGTGACAGATGCCGGTAGATACTGCTCGTCTCTCTCCGTTCACGAAAACACGAAGGGTGCTGATTGGTTACATGCGATTGGGTTGTCACCATCCAGCTTCCACCACTAGTTGGTAGGAGACTGAGATCCAGCCATGTCTCACCTGAATCTGTATACATCTATATAATAAGCATTGTGTGTTGTTTGTTGGTTTTTTCTTTAAGCATTTTTACAATTTGGGTCCTTACTCCACCAAATTGGGAATGGTGGTGAAGTCTGACCAGGATTAGGTTTTGCCTAGGTTGGAACTTCGTCAGGGCCATCAAGGTCTACATACTGGCCACCAACTTAGACACATTTGGCTTGGTGGTGAATTCTGACCTGGAATAGGTTTTGCCTAGGTTGGAACTTGGTCAGGGCCATCAAGGTCTACATACTGGCCACCAACTGAGCCACATTTGGCCTGGTGGTGAAGTCTGACCAGGATTAGGTTTTGCCTAGGTTGGAACTTCATCAGGGTCATCAAGGTCTACATACTGGCCACCAACTAAGCCACGTTTGGCCTGGTGGTGAAGTCTGACCAGGATTAGGTTTTGCCGAGGTTGGAATCTTCGTCAGGGCCATCAAGGTCTACATACTGGCCACCAACTGAGCCGTGAAGTTTTTAAAGTTTTCATTTAAGCCACTTCATTCAGGATGTGCCAGGAAAAGGTGAAACTCCCACCACTCTTGGACCCACTTGAGCTGCTCAAGTCTCTGGTTTCTGGAACATACAGTACAACAGATCAAGTGGTTTGGGAAATGGATAGTTCAGGGTGGAGTCTACTATTAAGCAGGATCATTGCTGCCACTTCCCAATGAGAACCACAGTTTCCGTAAAATGTACTGAATTGGAGATGGGAACCAGTAAGAAAACAAGACGATGTGACAATAATCCTGCCGCTGATTTCCACCTGGTCTTTCAGCTGCTGAAAATTGTAAATGCCACCGATCACTGCATCAAGAGCTTGAAGAGGGCCTTAGAAAGGGATACGGTCATTGGGTCACCAGCATGTTGGTCGACAGGCATAGGACGACACCATTAGTTCGACATGCATTTTTTGGTTGACATGCAGGGTCAACATGAGTCTAGGCCGACATGGGTTAGGTCGACAGTCAAAAGGTCGACATTTGGTTTTAACATTTTTTTTTGAGCCAACATGTTCCGACAGGTGGTATTTCATGCCCTACCATCCACTAGGGCAAGGTGGGAGAATAAAATAGTGTGCTCAAAGCATGGCGAGTGCAGGGTCCATGTCGACTGTGTCGACATCCAGGACAAAAAAGGTGATAAATCCCATGACAACTTTTTGACTGTCGACCTACCCCCATGTCAACCTAATGACCCTGTCGACCTAACCCATATCAATCTAGACTCGTGTCGACCTTCCTGCATGTCAATCTAGACTCATATCGACCTAAATGCATGTCAACAAACATGCTGGTGATCTAATGATCCTTACCCCTTAGAAACATTCCACCCGATGATCTCAGAGGGATCGCTCATGCTCACAGGGCACCTGCTGGTAAGCTTCAAGGTGGATTTAATGCTCCTATGACCAATGAGACATAAATTATTATTGCTTGCCAAAATTGTCAAGGCAGAGACACTGTACAACAAGAGAGACCTGGGGGATGTTATTCTGTTACAGAAACTAACAGAGCATATGATGCCACTGCAATACCCATTGCCTTCTTGGCGGGGAGAAGATGGATACAATGTTCTGGTCATTGATTGTGGTCACAAGGTCACACCGATGCAGTTCTATGCATACCGGTTAGTAATCCACAAGTTCTAACCATCTGCTGCCGTTTGTCCATCGTTTTGTCTTTTCCATCAGTTTCCAGTTGATACTTGGGGCAAGTCTGAAGGTACCGGTAGCAGGTTCTGGCCTGCACACAACTTCCCATGGGCAGGTGTAAGTGCCATTATCAAGACTGGGTGCTTCCAACGGCCTTCTCATTCTGGAACCTAGTGGATAAACAAACAACAATGTTTAAAGTTGAGGTAACATCATCTCAATACTCCATAGAAATAGCTAGATTGGTCCTGTTCATGGCTAAAACCATGTTGGCAAACAGTGGGGTTCTTTTAGGATGAATGTAATGGGGTGTAACTGAGGACAATGTAAAAAACTGAAGGCTGCAGATGTACTACAAGGTCCATTCTTCAGCCTGGGCAATGCCAGTGTATGCCAGCTAGCAATTACATATCTGCGCATATGAGAAAAATAGGCAAGTCTGAATCAACCCCAAATCCCTGAGATCTCATCCCTAATTCTGTGTAAGCGTAGACTTAGACCAATGTTTGCAATTATAGCCACCATCATGGGCGGATGTGGGGGGGGAGCTGCCAGTACTCCAGTCCTAGACAGAGAAGGTGCCCACAATTTCTTGGTCATGGGTTTGACTCCCACCATGGCCCTAACTGTGTGGAGTTTGTATGTTCTCCCCAAACTTGTGTGGGTTTACTCCGGGTACTTGAGATTCCTCCAACAATCCCAAAAAATACACTGGTAGGCTAATTAGCTTGTGCTAGGGAAAATAGATTGTAAGCTCCACTGGGGCAGGGACTGATGTGAATGGCAGTATATATTCTCTGTAAAGTGCTGCGCAGTATGTGTGCGCTATATAAATATTTGGTAGGACGCCACAATATAGGACGCAATAAATAACTCTAGATGCAGCCTGCTCCCTTTTTATCTTCTTAAAAAATCTTTTCATATTTCGGGATGGAGTGGTTGGAGGCTCATTAAAGAAGAAATTTTTCAAAACTTGAGAAAGTTAGAGACCCCGTTCCGCTCTCTCACAGAACAGATCTGGAAGTGTTTTTAGGAGCACCTTATGGTATGAGATGCCTCCTGTACAGTCTCAAGATACCCCAATATATTTTTTTGTAGAATTGGGGCTGTATTACCCCAATTTTCCCATTTTCATATAGACAATAAGGAGGTTGCAATGACGGTGTTGCAAAAACTTATGGTAGAATATGATTTTTTGGTAATAACTTTGGAGTCATGCTCTGCCAATTTATTAATGGTGACTTTTACTGCAGTGTAAGCAGCAAGTAACTTCTGAGACAAATACTGGGAATTGTATTCCGCTATCAAAGGCTAGAAATTGTCACGAAACTGAACAAAAATGACAAAAATAAATATACAGTAACTGCACGTGCCGCAATATAGGATGCAAGGCATCAACAAGAAGAGAACGTGAGCCAAGTGGATAGAATGAGTGAGCCAGCATTAAATATAGATGACAGTTCACTGCAAAGATTGCCGGTACACGGACTCAGGAGCCACAAGGCACTTCGGCTGTAATGAAAGTTGTTTCAAGTCACCCTGTAAATGTCAGGGGAATAGGAGATAAAGTCCTAAATGCCACGAAAGTTGGAACAATTACTGAATTCATGAAACAGTTGTCACTGACAAAGAAGATGCAGGAGACCATGGCCCTTATTCTGAAGTGAGCGGTACGGCCCGCGTGCGGCCGTACCGCCGATGTTTTCAGTCTGCACATGCGCAGAGGTCAATCTGCGCATGTGCAGCCGAAATCGCCGCACATAAAGTTTCGCCGCCGCAAAGGGGGCGTATAGGGGCGTGAGGGGCTTCATACCCTCATTTCCCTATGCATACGCCCCGCGTTTCATGGGCGTTCCCATGCAAACGCGGGGCGTATGCATGGTAATGAGGCTATGACGCCAGTGATGGGGGCGGAAAGCTGACATCGCCGGATGTCAGCTCTCAGCCCCCAAACAAGCTTTCACACGGACGATTGTCCGTGTGGTCTCAGCTTGCGGGAGCTGGTGGGGCGTGCGGCCCTGCCTTCGATGGTCGCCGACCATCGAATGCAGGGGGCAGCTCCCACCATGGTGGAGGCGTACGCCCCACCATTTTCATGCGGATCGCCAGCCGTCCGTGTACGGACGGCCGTGGCGATCCGTATAGTAGGCGGGGATTGGTTGGTGCGGCCGGAGCCCCGTATGCGGCTCCGGCCGCACCGATCTGAATAAGGGCCCATGTTATTGCCATCACTATACTGAAATAGCAGTGATACACTGAGGGACAGTGTAATGTAGGGATGACATCAATGTGGTGCCAACATTTGTACATTCCGTACACTGAGGACTGTTGTGAGATCGCTGCTTCAGATTCCAACTGGTCTACGGAACTACGGCATGGGAGATGATTCAGAGATGGGTGCAGGTTGTTCAGCGGCTGCACGGAAATCTTGTGTAAATAGATGGCTCCGGCAGGCTTGTGTGATCCGCTGCTGCCCCTGAGGACCCAGCATTGGATTATATGCATGAACATCAGCCTTTTATATATGCTTCAGGTTACTCAGGATGGGCAGGCTGTTCTGGCAAATTGGGCCAGTGAGGCTGGGTCCAAGGCCTAGCCAAACCCAGAAAATGCAAACCAGCCCCGCCCACAAATGCCGGCAGCCTGTCAATCAGCTTGGCGGATCCGCATGTGAGGATGCAGAACCAGAATAAGCACAGGGCACGTGCGGGGCCCCACTGATACTCGTCGATGATTAATGACAACTAAAAGTGAAGTTACCAGCAAAATTGCAGAAGTGTTCGGAGGAAGCTCAAGCAGGCTTACAATGACGGTGACGACACGGAGACTATAGATCTAGTTATCGGTCTAAGGAGGATTCACCACCAATTAACAATTGCCTACACACCTGAGAAGAATGACACGTGTCAATGAGATAACAAAAGACTTATTGTTTGAGGACTAGGCTACGTGATGCAGGACTCAGATTCTAGGCAGTCCTCACTGCGGTGTACCTAAGAATTGGGCATCTACAGTACATTGTAAAACACTATTGGATGCGTGGTCTGGAATACAGCCAAGTGTCAATCATCTATACAGCCAAGTGTCAATCATCTATACAGCCAAGTGTCAATCATCTATACAGCCAAGTGTCAATCATCTATACAGCCAAGTGTCAATCATTTCCATGTCCAGGGCTTACAGTTGTCCTGGAGAGGTGATGGAATTCATTTCCCCTGCCGCCGACCACCATCCTCCCCGCAATCCGGGCCAGTGCCAGGGTTTTCAGCATCCCCTGTAAACTACAAAATATATGCCCTTCCTCCCATACCCATACAGTAGTATCCGATAGTCATATAATGCCACACAGTAGCACAATCTTCGGAACCCCAAAAAACGTGAAAAATTCAAGTCGACCATGAGACCGTCGAGCACGATCCCGTCCCTCTGGCGTCACTGTTGATCTAGACGCAGTTGACTATCTTTAGGCGTTGATCTAGACAGCTTCAACCCGTTATACCATAACCACTTACCGGACCCCTGTCAGATTTCCTTTCATCAGTATTCTGACTGGCAGCATCCCACCTGCTGGTTACACATATGTATTCTGTCAGTCAGCCAATCAGTCCTGGAAGCCCCATACGCACTATTGGTCACAATATCGCCTAGTGTGCACACTCAATATCGATGCGTGCTCCCGTGCATGAAAGAGTCCTCGTTAGCGACAGCCTTGTTACAGCTGCAGCATGGCTGTCGCTCCCTTTTACCCCCTGCATCAGAAACTGTTATGCAATTTCCAATGCGGCACCCGGCCAGGTCCTTGATGGCTTTCGATACTTGCAGGGAACCAGCTCCTTAATAGTATTCAATAGCTGAGAGTTAGATTTGGGTGGGTTGTGTTCAAACTGAAACCTAAATTGTAGTGTATGAATAAAGCAGCCAGTATTTACCCTGCACAGAGACAAAATAACTCCCAAAAATCTAACTCTCTCTGCACCTGTTACATTTTCTTTTTTTTTATCTGGAGCTCCAGTGATGCTCCAACACCCTGTCCAGCGACCTAAATCGTGCAAAGGAAGCGTACAGTATGTATGGACCCTCTCCCAAAGGAGAAAGGCCCCGTTACTCCTCTGACCCCTCCCAGACAAAAGGCCCAACAGGGGAAAATAGGGATCGGTGAGTCCTCCTCACCAAAGCTCAGAGCGACCCTCTTCCCTCAACACCCGGAAGGGTTAGGGCAGGTGTGTCCTCCTCGCCGACCCTCAGTAGGCTTCCCTCCAGCTTGCGGCTCGGGGTCACCCTCAGGGACCACAGCTTTCCCCTGAAGGAGAGAGCTTTGGTACTTGGGGAGTGGGTAGCCCATAAGGGTCGTAAACACAGCCCAAAAAAAGTGACCAAACTAACGAAAAACGTGACAAACGTGAGAGTGCAAAGAAATAAACAAGGATAGAGACCCCAGCCAAAAGGTCGGGGTGGGGCTGTGAAAAATTGTCCTACCCCAGCCAAAAGGCCCAGGGTAAGGATGTGAAGCGCTAACCTAAAGGGAGAGTGCGCAGTGCAGGTGCCGTACTAGTGAATGGCGACGTTCACCAGTGCAGCGTTCAGACACCCCCGAGTTTCCCCGGGGGCACAGTGCAGCCTCGGCTCCAGGCAGCCGGACAATCAGCATCCGACCAAGTGTTTCTCTGCTCCACCAGCAGGCCCTTTCCGGCCCCCTATATGGCAATGTATACTCCACCGGGCTTTTCAATGTTTCTCTCCCCCAGCGGCCATAGGGGTCCCCAAAGAAGAAGAAATCACCTATTCAGTCCCGATGTTTCCTGCCTTCCTGGGATTGGATACTAGACCAGGTTTTTCGATGACTCCTCTCCAGGGGCTACAAACCTCCGGGAAAGAGACCTACCTACTAGGCCCGATGTTTCTCCCCTCCCTACCAGTGTGGAGAGCCCATTGTTCCCTCCCCCGGCAGGGTGAAGATACTCAGCCGGACTTTCCACTGCCCCGAGCAGGAGGTTTCCTGTCCCCTCAACCCATAGGAGCAGATTCTTGGTCCGGCCTTTCTGTATCCTTCTGCCAGGGGGCGGTCCAGGCCCACTGATAACAATACATACTACACTTGATCTTAGCCAAAAGGCAGAGAAGTGATGCACATGTTACATCTGCCCCACCTGCGGTGCAGCATGGTTTTGTCCATTAAAGAACAAAACCAACCTGAATAACCCCCTTTATGTGAGTTAGGGCTTGTAAGTCCAAATGGCATTGTTCGAATTTTATGCGACTGTAAAGGTGCAGTGACTTATGTGACTTATACAGTAATATGTGTCTACCCTTATTTTTAAAGCGGCAATCATTTACGAGACAGGTCGGTTTTACATGGTCACTGATTGCAGGCAGACTCCCAGAAATTCCTGAACAGCCAATTGCCCAAGGCGCGACTGACCTGATTGGTGGAAATAACCTCGCTGATATGCCGCGGGTCAGACGCCACATGTACTCAGTGCTGTACTACTGCAGCATGAGCTGGAGAACATTAGTGTTATGTTTTCCTGTGTATCCTCCTGTATTACGGCCATAGTGAAGCAGCCAGAACTAGGATCACTTATGTTGCCATGTAACCAGATATAGCCTTGAGTGAGGGGGGTGTAGAGGAGCACTTTCTCCTCGCTCCTACTGCTGGTGCTGCAGCATCGCCATAGTAACGGTGGTACACTGACGCCATGTGCGTGACCTCCGAACTCATGCACAACTGTGCACTGCAACGCTTCTTGCCCTCTGTCTCCCATAGGACCAGGACGTTCCCCTGAGTGTCTCCAGAGAGGGAGATGGGGCCAGAGACGCCCCGCGGTACAAACACAGATGTGACCTCATACACTGCGTAAGAAGGCCTCTGATATAGCCTGGCACGGCTATTCCCCATGCCAAGTACCGCTGTGCTTCATCTGCAACGTTGTACATGTGTAAAACTATCTCCTATGCCTCCACAGTCGCAGCCTGGTGCCTCTGGTGCCTCCACAGTCGCAACCTGGTGCCTCCACAGTCGCAGCCTGGTGCCTCCACAGTCGCAGCCTGGCGCCTCTGGGGCTTCCGCAGTCGCAGCCTGGTGCCTCTGGGGCCTCCGCAGTCGCAGCCTGGTGCCTCCACAGTCGTAGCCTGGTGCCTCTGGCGCACTGTGAGTGGCATCTCGCTGCGCCTGGGATGCAGACGCAAAACTCAGTCAGGCTGGGTCCTGTCATATTGCGTTTCTGCTGTAATAACCGCAAGATTCGACCTCCGTCACCTGCCGATGACACCTATCACACTATACTGCAGACATCTAAGTAATACTCTGCAGCGCAGAACATTGCGCCTGACTCAGCATTGACCTCAAATTTACAAATCGAACAATTATGGAATGACTGCACATTGCGCATGCAGGATGGTGAACAGCGCCATAAAATGCATATAGACCGTACACGCAGTCCACTTGCAGCCTGACTGACAGGAAGCCGGCGTTTGGAATGCCTGCATACCCCGTTGTTTCCAGTGAGAGTCCGTGTCATCAGCGCAGGTCCCGATTGGCCAGCCTCTGTCGCACATTAGTGCAGTCTCGGTGCTACTCAGATTTGCACCGATGGCTCTTTCATGTTTCTGAAATTGCGCATGTATCTGCGGGTGAATAGCGATTATCGATCCATTCACAAACCTCTCGCAATTTAGCGCGAGGCGTCTTCTCTTTCTGTCTGGACGGCGGCCTTCTCTGGGAATTCTGACATTAGCGCTCAGGCCAGAATTAGGCCCCTAATGCCGCCCTCGGCTGTGATCTGTGACATTCCGACTTTTATATGTGTCTAGCACCTGCAATAAAATCGTTTTCAAACGGGCCGATTCAGACCTGATCGCACATGGCGCAGGTCTGCGTATACGAATAGTCGCTCGCGTGTATGCGCAAACCCACGGAACGAACGCTCAATGGTGGGGGGGCGGTAAGGGGGTGGTCCCTGGGGTCAGACACATTTTTCTGGGTGTTCCCACAAAAATGGTGCGCCCATGCAAAACCTCTGTGCGGGCGGCTGTTATCACATGGCGTCAGCGCCCGCCCCCATGTCGCCCATCACCGCCCCAGATAAATGTCAGTAAATCATTCAATGGTGAGCGGCCATCAAATATTTTTTTTCTCTGCGTGGTCCCATGCGAGTGGATGTGTTAGCGTATACGTGCTATTCCGGGGACAGGGGGGGCATGCTAGGTGAGCCGGCCTGAATCACCCCAATAATCAATTAGCACAGGAGCCGGTAGCAGAATAAACAAGTGCGATGCATTTGGGAGGAAGAGTTTGCTCCTCGTCTCCCCACCCCCCAGCACCAGGCATAGCGACCCCCCCTTTCTATCCGGTAGGAATGTGGGGGCACAGAGCCTGAGATGTGACCAGTGAGAGGTGACTGTAGGCCCAGCATTGATATGACGGGAGCATGCGGGCTGCTGTGTACAATACACAAATACACACACACACACACACACACGCTGTCATCCATCTCCACCACGCTGCTCCCCTCACTCCCTCCTCTGCATGTATCAGCAAAGCTGCACTAAGATCTCTTTCAGCATCAAACACCCTCTTCCAGCAGTACAGGGAGCGACAGCTCCTCATCGCTTCATTATCTGCCCAGCCCAGGACCAGGGGGACCACTGCCGGATACTTCTCATTCCATCTGGGACACTTCACTCCCCCTCTGCAGGTGCCACCGGTGAGAGGATGAGCAGAGATGGGCCAGGCGTGCGGACACTCCATCCTGTGCCGGAGCCAGCAGTACCAGCCTGCCACGTCTGATATGTGAGTGCCAGCCTCTCCTGCTGTCAACTTGTCTTCTGCATGGGACATTCAGGGGGGAGGGGAGTGTGAGAGCGTAGGTGGGGGGTATGGCAGGAGGGACTGAGCAACTAGTGTGACCGGTACTCCTGAAATCTGAGGTGTGAGTCACGTGCATGTGATCCACTCTGTGTTATATATATATATATATATATATATATATATACTGCTGCGCTCTGTGTTAGTATAAATCAGTAATGAGTATGGAACGGTCCAGTCACTACACAACCAGTCTGATAGAGGTCATCTGGGTCAGCTCTACAAACACTCTGCTTTGTACCCCCCCCCCCCCCCATTGTCTCAGTGATACTATGTTGCCAAAAAAACAATAGCGGCGTCTCTTGTCCTCATGCCTGACACAGACTGGTTCCCATTGACCTGCACCAGTAGATGGAACAAGGTCACGGCGTCCCAGTAAGGTCAGTGGTTGGAGGCTGGTACAGATCCATTGTTATAATCCATCATCGTGTACAATAAATTAGTAGGGTAATGATAGCCATATGCTGGAGACGTGAGGGAAACGTGTCGGATACTTTGCTGAGGTGCGAGGCGTGAGGTGCCAGATGTGAGGTTTGTGTGAGGACAGCATCTGCAATCTGTAAGAGAAGTTCTATGTGAGGAAGTTTCTCCAACTTGTCCTGTATCCAGAAGTACCCCCAGCTGCTGGGGTACAGATATTGGCTGGAGTATGAGGTGCGAGGTGTGGTGTCTGAGGACAGCAGCAGCAGGGGGCCGTATATTGGCTGGATATGAGGTACTGTATGTCCTCCAGCATCTCCTGTATCCAGCCCGTGATATGACCAGCTATTGGAGGCCTCGTATTGGCTGGGTGTGAGGTGCGAGGTGTGTGTAACCAGCTATTGGAGGCCTCGTATTGGCTGGGTGTGAGGTGCGAGGTGTGTGTAACCAGCTATTGGAGGCCACGTATTGGCTGGGTGTGAGGTGCAAGGTGTGTGTAACCAGCTACTGGAGGCCTCGTATTGGCTGGGTGTGAGGTGCGAGGTGTGTGTAACCAGCTACTGGAGGCCTCGTATTGGCTGTGTGTGAGGTGCGAGGTGTGTGTAACCAGCTACTGGAGGCCTCGTATTGGCTGGGTGTGAGGTGCGAGGTGTGTGTAACCAGCTACTGGAGGCCTCGTATTGGCTGTGTGTGAGGTGCGAGGTGTGTGTAACCAGCTACTGGAGGCCTCGTATTGGCTGGGTGTGAGGTGCGAGGTGTGTGTAACCAGCTACTGGAGACCTCGTATTGGCTGGGTGTGAGGTGTGTGTAACCAGCTACTGGGGGCCTCGTATTGGCTGGGTGTGAGGAGCGAGGTGTGTGTGACCAGCTGCAGGGGGCCTCGTATTGGCTGGGTGTGAGGTGTGAGGTGTGTGTGACCAGCTGCAGGGGGCCTCGTATTGGCTGGGTGTGAGGTGCGAGGTGTGTGTAACTAGCTACAGGAGGCCTCATATTGGCTGGGTGTGAGGTGCGAGGTGTGCGTAACCAGCTACTGGGGGCCTCGTATTGGCTGGGTGTGAGGTGCGAGGTGTGTGTAACCAGCTACTGGGGGCCTCCTATTGGCTGGGTGTGAGGTGCGAGGTGTGTGTAAACCACCTACTGGAGGCCTCATATTGGCTGGGTGTGAGGTGCGAGGTGTGTGTAACCAGCTACAGGGGGCCTTGTATTGGCTGGTTGTGAGGTGCGAGGTGTGTGTAACCACCTACTGGGGGCCTCGTATTGGCTGGGTGTGACGTGCGCGGTGTGTAACCAGCTACTGGGGGCCTCGTATTGGCTGGGTGCGAGGTGCGAGCTGTGTGTAACCAGCTACTGGGGGCCTCGTATTGGCTGGGTGTGATGTGCAAGGTGTGTAACCAGCTACTGGAGGCCTCGTATTGGCTGGCTGTGAGGTGCGAGGTGTGTGTAACCAGCTACAGGAGGCCTCGTATTGGCTGGGTGTGAGGTGCGAGGTGTGTGTAACCAGCTACTGGGGGCCTCGTATTGGCTGGGTGTGAGGAGCGAGGTGTGTGTAACCAGCTACTGGGGGCTTCGTATTGGCTGGGTGTGAGGTGCGAGGTGTGTGTAACCAGCTACTGGGGGCCTCGTATTGACTGAGTGTGAGGTGCGAGGTGTGTAACCAGCTACTGGAGGCCTCGCATTGGCTGGGTGTGAGGTGCGAGGTGTGTGTAACCAGCTACAGGGGGCCTCGTATTGGCTGGGTGTGAGGTGCGAGGTGTGTGTAACCAGCTACTGGAGGCCTCGTATTGGCTGGGTGTGAGGTGCGAGGTGTGTGTAACCAGCTACTGGGGGCCTCGTATTGGCTGGGTGTGAGGTGCGAGGTGTGTAACCAGCTACTGGGGCCTCGTATTGGCTGGGTGTGAGGTGCGAGGTGTGTGTAACCAGCTACTGGAGTCCTCGTATTGGGTGGGTGTGAGGTGCGAGGTGTGTAACCAGCTACTGGGGCCTCATATTGGCTGGGTGTGAGGTGCGAGGTGTGTAAACAGCTACTGGGGCCTCGTATTGGCTGGGTGTGAGGTGCGAGGTGTGTGTGACCAGCTACTGGAGACCTCGTATTGGCTGGGTTTGAGGTGCGAGGTGTGTGTGACCAGCTGCAGATGGCCTCGTATTGGCTGGGTGTGAGGTGTGTAACCAGCTACTGGAGGCCTCGCATTGGCTTGGTGTGAGGTGCGAGGTGTGTGTAACCAGCTACAGGGGGCCTCGTATTGGCTGGGTGTGAGGTGCGAGGTGTGTGTAACCAGCTACTGGAGGCCTCGTATTGGCTGGGTGTGAGGTGCGAGGTGTGTGTAACCAGCTACTGGAGGCCTCGTATTGGCTGGGTGTGAGGAGCGAGGTGTGTGTAACCAGCTACTGGGGGCCTCGTATTGGCTGGGTGTGAGGTGCGAGGTGTGTAACCAGCTACTGGGGCCTCGTATTGGCTGGGTGTGAGGTGCGAGGTCTGTGTAACCAGCTACTGGAGTCCTCGTATTGGCTGGGTGTGAGGTGCGAGGTGTGTGTAACCAGATACTGGGGCCTCGTATTGGCTGGGTGTGAGGTGCGAGGTGTGTGTAACCAGCTACTGGAGGCCTCGTATTGGCTGGGTGTGAGGTGCAAGGTGTGTGTATCCAGCTGCAGATGACCTCGTATTGGCTGGGTGTGAGGTGCGAGGTGTGTAACCAGCTACTGGGGGCCTCGTATTGGCTGGGTGTGAGGTGCGAGGTGTGTAACCAGCTACTGGAGGCCTCGTATTGGCTGGGTGTGAGGTGTGTAACCAGCTACTGGAGGCCTAGTATTGGCTGGGTGTGAGGTGTGAGGTGTGTGTAACCAGCTACTGGATGCCTCGTATTGGCTGGGTGTGAGGTGCGAGGTGTGTGTAACCAGCTACTGGAGGCCTCGCATTGGCTTGGTGTGAGGTGCGAGGTGTGTGTAACCAGCTACTGGAGGCCTCGTATTTGGCTGGGTGTGAGGTGCGAGGCGTGTGTAAACAGCTACTGAAGACCTCGTATTGGCTGGGTGTGAGGTGCGAGGCGTGTGTAACCAGCTACTGGATGCCTCGTATTGGCTGGGTGTGAGGTGCGAGGTGTGTGTAAACAGCTACTGAAGACCTCGTATTGGCTGGGTGTGAGGTGTGAGGCGTGTGTAACCAGCTACTGGAGGCCTCGTATTTGGCTGGGTGTGAGGTGCGAGGTGTGTAACCAGCTACTGGAGGCCTCGTATTGGCTGGGTGTGAGGTGTGAGGCGTGTGTAACCAGCTACTGGATGCCTCGTATTGGCTGGGTGTGAGGTGCGAGGCGTGTGTAACCAGCTACTGGAGGCCTCGTATTGGCTGTGTGTGAGGTGCGAGGTGTGTGTAAACAGCTACTGAAGACCTCGTATTGGCTGGGTGTGAGGCGTGTGTAACCAGCTACTGGAGGCCTCGTATTGGCTGGGTGTGAGGTGTGAGGCGTGTGTAACCAGCTACTGGAGGCCTCGTATTTGGCTGGGTGTGAGGTGCGAGGTGTGTAACCAGCTACTGGAGGCCTCGTATTGGCTGGGTGTGAGGTGCGAGGTGTGTAACCAACTACTGGGGGCCCCGTATTGGCTGGGTGTGAGGTGCGAGGTGTGTAACCAGCTACTAGAGGCCTCGTATTGGCTGGGTGTGAATGTGTCCTGGGATACACTGTGAGGAGCAGGATACAATCACTGCCTCGCGGGCTCCCGGCCTCCTCACAGGGACTCTATGAATAATTGAAGCCGGTCAATAGGCAGATGAAGCCTGTGGATGAGAGGTGGAAGCAGGGAAAGTTTCTCCGGTTACAAGGGGGGTAGGGCACTGTGAGAGTGGTACTGGCCAGGAGGGCATCGCCACCCTGCAGTAAGAGTGAGAAGCTGGGCACTACCTGTGTGTGGCACCCATGAGAAGGATCACCTGCCCATCCAGGTGCTGCGGATCTCATGTTCTATGCAGATGAATTATTTTTATGGTCCCCACTTCTTATTCTATACACTGAGGGAAAATGGGGTAATGCTATACACTGAGGGAAAATGGGGTAATTCGATCCACTGAGGAATAATGGGGTAATTCGATCCACTGAGGAATAATGGGGGTAATTCGATCCACTGAGGAATAATGGGGGTAATTCTATCCACTGAGGAATAATGGGGGTAATTCTATCCACTGAGGAATAATGGGGGTAATTCTATCCACTGAGGAATAATGGGGGTAATTCGATCCACTGAGGAATAATGGGGGTAATTCGATCCACTGAGGAATAATGGGGGTAATTCGATCCACTGAGGAATAATGGGGGTAATTCGATCCACTGAGGAATAATGGGGGTAATTCGA
Organism: Crinia signifera; assembly: GCF_055691185.1. NCBI lineage: Eukaryota > Metazoa > Chordata > Amphibia > Anura > Myobatrachidae > Crinia > Crinia signifera. The sequence continues at coordinate 399,200,447 of NC_139218.1, read as the reverse complement.
TCCACTGAGGAATAATGGGGGTAATTCAATCCACTGAGGAATAATGGGGTAATTCTATACACTGAGGAATAATGGGGTAATTCTATCCACTGAGGAATAATGGGGTAATTCAGACTGATTGAACGGCTGTGAATTTGCACACTGGCTGATTATAAATACATGCGTACAGCCCATCTCACCCAGAGTGTCATCTCTATATAATAAAAGGATAATACTGCACCTCACCTATATGGGGGGGATTCACCATATTGCACAGCTGAGATAAACATGAAGGGATCCCGGACAGAGAGTAATTCCTGAGGAGAATGTAATTCTGTGAGTGCATCCGATGCCGCAGCTGCTGGTAACCGAGGCTCGGAACATAATGCACAAACGTTGGCATCTAGCAATAACACTGTAAGAGTCAGAGGCCCCGGGCATACGATCAGCTATTCCCAGTGCACCGGCCCAGCAAGGGTTAACCAATATGGGATTTTTCCCACAGTCCTCCGCTGCGGTTTATTTTTGGCTTCTGTGATAAGCGAAATGTTTCTGCTGTGAGGCCTGTGCGTGGAATATGTGGTTTCTGGTTTGTTTGTCTCCTCCGTCTGTCATTGTATCCAGGGAACAAGTGAAATATTTCTGCTCCCTCTGCTACAGTGTTATATTATTACAGGTGAGGTGTGAGGTGGCAATTTCCCACCTCGTTCATGCACAGATTGGCTTTTACAGGCCCTCTGCAGTAGCAGGGATTGGCCACTGAGGGGCGCTCTGTGAGGGGAAGTGTGTAGATATATATAAAGCAATGTCATCAATGCTGATAAAACGTCATATGCAGAAATCAGATGAATTATATAAAGAATGCTGGCATCTATGCTGGGAGCTTACGGGAAAACGCTGGGAGCTTCCGGGAAAACGCTGGGAGTGTCCAGGAAAACTCTGGGAGCATCTGGGGAAGATGCTGGGAATGTCTGGGGAAAACTCTGGGATTATACAGGGAAATGCTAGGAGCGGCCGGGGAAATGCTGAGTGTCCAGGAAAACTGGAATTATCCCAGGAAACACTGTTGGGTTGGGAAAATCTGTGAGTGTCCGGGGAAATGCTGTGAGAGTCCAGGGGAAATGCTGGGAGTGTCCAGGGGAACACTGGGAGTGTCAAAGGAAATGCTGGGAGTGGCCGGGGGAAACACTGGGAGTGTCCAAGGAAATGCTGGGAGTTTCCGGGGGGAACGCTGGGAGTGTTCGGGGGGGAAACACTGGGAGTGTCCAAGGAAATGCTGGGAGTGTCCGGAGAAATGCTGGGAGTGTCCAGGAAAACCACTGGAATTATCCCGGGAAACACTGGTATCGGGGAATCGCTGGGAGTGTCCGGAAAAAAAAAACCCACTGGGAGCATCCAGGGAAACACTGGGAGTGTCCGGGAAACGCTGGGAGTGTCTGGGAAAACACTGGGAGCATCCAGGGAAACACTGGGAGTGTCCAGAGAAATGCTGGGAATGTCCAGGAAAACGCTGGGAGTGTCCAGGGAAAACACTGAGAGCATCCGAGAAAACACTCGGAGCTTCTGGGCGAAATGCTGGGAGTGTCCAAGGAACGCTGGGAGCATCTGGGAAAAATGCTTGGAATGGCCGGGGAAAACTCTAAGATTATCCAGGGAAATGCTAGGAGTGGCTGTGGAAATGCTGGGAGTGTCCAGGAAAACTGCTGGAATTATCCTGGAAAACACTGGTAGTGTCGGGGAAAATCTGGGAGTGTCCAGGGAAATGTTGTGAGTGTCCGGGGGAAATGTTGGGATGAGAAAAAGCTGTGAATGTCCAAGGGAAATACTGGGAGTGTGCAGGGGAAACTATGGGAGTGCTGAAAAAAATCTTGGAAGTGTCCAGAGAAACGCTGGGAGTGTCCTGGAAAACCACTGAAATTATCCTGGGAAACACTGGTATTGGGGAAACGCTGGGAGCTACCGGGAAAACGCGGGGAGATTCCGGGGAAAACGTTGGGAGTTTCCGGGGAAAACGTTGGGAGTTTCCGGGGAAACACTGGGAGTGTCTGGGAAAACGCTGGGAGTGTCTGGGAAAACGCTGGGAGTGTCTGGGAAAACGCTGGGAGTGTCCGGGAAAACACTGGAAGCATCCAGGGAAACACTGGGAGTGTCCGGAAAAACACTGGGAGCACTTGGGGAAAACACTAGGAATGTCTGGAAAATTGTTGGGAGTGGCCGTCGAAATGCTAGGAGTGTTTGGAAAAAATGTTGTGAGTGTCCAGGGAAATGCTGGGAATGTCCAAGAAAACATTGGGAGTGTCTAGGGAAAACACTGAGAGTATCCGAGAAAATGCTGGGAGCTTCCTGAAAAAATGTTCAGAGCTTCCGGGGAAAATGCTGGGAATGTCCGGGGAAACCGCTGGGATTATCCAGGGAAACACTGGGACTGTCCGGGAAAATGCTGGGGCATCCGGGGAAAATGCTAGGAATGTCTGGGGAATTGCTGGGAGTGGCCAAGGAAGCGCTGGGAGTGTTTGGAAAAAATGTTGGGAGTGTCCAGAGAAACACTGGGAATGTCCAGGAAAACGCTGGGAGTGTCCAAGAAAACACTCGGAGCTTCCAGGAAAACACTGGGAGTGTCCGGGAAAATGCTGGGAGTGTCCGGGAAAACACTGGGAGTGTCCGGGAAAACACTGGGAGTATCCGGGGAAAATGCTGGGATTATCCAGCGAAACACTGTGAGAGTCTGGGAAACCACTGGGAAAATGCTGGAAATTTCAGGGGAAGACTCTGTGATTATCCGGGGAAATGCTGGGAGTGTTTGGAAAAAATGTTGCGAGTGTCCAGGAAAACTACTGGAATTATCCCGGGAAACACTGGTAGTGTTGGGGAAACATTGGGAGTGTCCAGAGAAATGCTGTGAGCATACCTCTCAACTATCCCACTAAACGCAGAAAAGTCCTGTTTTCTGGGCACGTTCCCGCGTCCCTCCCATGGCTGGCAGTGTCCTGCTGCGGGGGGGGGGGGGGGGGGGGCAGTTGGGAGTCCCCCCCAATCTGACAGAATGGACGCTGTGCACATGCAGTGGACGAAAACGGGGATACGGCCCTAATTTACATAAGCCACGCCCCTTTTGGTGCTCACACGGCTTCATCGCGCGAGTGTCCCTACTCTCGATATTGAAAAGTTGGGAGGTATGTGTGAGTGTCCGGGGGAAACGCTGGGAGTGTTTGGGGAAAGCTCTGAGTGTGTCCGAGAAAACGCTGGGAGCTTCCAGGAAAATGCTGGGAGCGTCTGGAAATATGCTGGGAGCGTCTGGGAAAATGCTGGGAGCTTCCAGGAAGGTGCTGGGAGCATCTGGTAAAATGCTGGGAGCATTGTGTGCAAATTTGCAAGCCTGTGTGCAAACCTCGCAGGCGGGATTGGTGGACTTGCAAGGCTGCAAATCAACCATTATAACCCCCCATGTGTAAAACAGTCACCCTACAAAGCGCAGAATGGATGGGTAGTGAGTTTATATGTGCCACAGAGGAATACACCAAGGGTGTGCATTAGGGCGGAGTGAAAAAGCTGAAATTGAGATATTCAGAATCGGCTAGGTCGAAAAAGTTGTGACTTGACCTGAATAAGAAACGTAAACATTTTGCTCAGAGTCAACATCTTCTGTTCCGGCAAGAGGCCTAAAGTTTCGCTTTTAGATAAAAATAACGAAATGTATGAAGCTCCGATCTAGTTATATTATGTCAGGACGTCTTAGAGTGGTTCATTATATACTTTAGCATAGTAACAAGAGTACGAGCTTCTCCTAGTGCAAAGTGACTGACTTTGGCGGGAGAAAAAAAATCCCCGATAACTGACCTGTTTTCATGGTACCAATTGTGAATATTGTGGGGGAAATTTACTAAGATAAATTTGTAAAAAAAAAATCGTATTTTCATAGTAAAATACGTTTAGTTTTTTTGGCGTATTCATATTTTTGGCATTTACTATGCCAAAAATATGATTATTCGTATTGATGGGACGAATACACCATCGACGAATACGAATAGGAATCACCATTCAAAAGAATGGTGATTCCTAATTTACTATTTTCAATATGGCCGGTAATTAGCGGGATACGCCCGCTAATTGCCGGCCAAATACTCCTGGAAAAGGGATGCAGTCAAAATCCCGATGGTCAAAATCCCAACAAGGTCAAAGTACCGACATTTAAAATCCCGACATGGTCAACATCGCAACATGGTCAAAATACCAACATTTAAAATCCCGACAAGGTCAAAATACATATAGAATGTAGACAGGTGAAAGTCAACATGACTTTCGGTCGACAGGTCGCGAGGTCGACATGGGTTTTTTCACTGTTTTTTTGACCCGACATGTGCCGACAGGCGGTATTTCATGCCCTACAGATGGGTCAGGTCCCAACTTGGCAGGGGATGGCGCTGGCGTCGCCAGCCGCCATCCCCTGCCAGCGCCATGGCGATGGTTAGAAGGGGACGCGTGCGCACGAGAGGCACGCGCGTCCCCTTCCGACGGCGCTTCCATCCGTTCCCCCGGGTCCCCGCCGGCTTGCCGGCGGTAACCCGGGGTCCCCGTTGCCTGCCCGCACCCCCCCCTAACCCTGTCCGTCTCCCTGAGGCGGAGACGGACAGGGTTTCCGTCGCGCTGGCGACGGAGACTGAGACGCGCACGCGCGTCTCAGTGTATTCGCTGGCGTGGCTGCTGGCGGGTCGCCAGCGCGGACGTTCTGGCGACCCGCCAGCAAGGATGGGACCTGACCCATCTGTACCATCCACAAGGGCGTGGTGGGAGAATAAAATAGTGTTCCGAGCGTAGCGAGGCACCGTGCTTGAAGCATTGCGAGCGAAGCGAGCGTTGCGAGGGGCTGCGGTTGACTTCTGACTGTGTCCATGTCGACTGTGTCGACATTCGGGTAAAAAAACTGTGAAAAACCCATGTCGACCTCGCGACCTGTCGACCGAACGTCATGTTGACTTTTTCACCTGTCTACATTCTATATGTTGGTATTTTGACCTTGTCGGGATTTTGACCATGTCGGGATTTTAAATGTGGGTATTTTGACCGTCGGGATTTCATACCGAATCCCTGGAAAATACACTTCATTTTCCAGGCGTATTTGGCTTCAGCCTGCATGGATCACTCAGACCCGTGCAGGCTGCAGTGTGTAAAAAATAGAAAAATAAATAAATAAATAAAAACCGGCGTGGGGTCCCCCCCACGGCCATAACTAACACCAGGCTGAAAGAGCCGGGGCTGGTATTAAAAAATTAGGAAACCATTCATGTAGGGCTTCGCTGTATTTTTTAAAACCAGCCCCAGGGCCGGGGCTGGTTCCCAAAATACGGGGGACAAAATGACTAGGGGTCCCCCGTATTTTAAGAACCAGCCCCAGGCCCAACCAGCCAGCAGGGTAATGCCACAGCTGGGGGACACTTATTATATAAGGTCCCACGGCCAAAGCATTCATCCCTAGCGACCAGTCAGCCTGGCCAGGGGTCCTGGGGGAGTGGGGACCCCCCAATAAAGGGGTCCCCCCCTCCAGTACTTACCTGGCCAGGCTGAAGCCTGGTGCTGTCCCCGGTGACCCTGGGCAGAGGGCATCGAGCTGATAAAATGGTGTAAAGAATAGACTGAAAAACTATTGTCTTATACTGTGGAACTATGAGTCCCAGCAAGCCTCCCCCGCATGCTGGGACTTGGAGAACCACAAGTCCCAGCATTCGGGCCATTAAAGGGCCCGCTGGCACTTGTAGTTCCACAGTAAAATAAATAGTTAAATAAACACACACTTACACACATGAAAAATAAAAGTTTATTACATACATTACACACATACTGATACTTACCTATCTTGAGCCTGTAGGTAGGTCCCTGGGTCTGGGGTCCAGGCTCCAGGGTCCGGGGTCCAGGGTCTGAAGAAATCCATTTGGGGACCTGTGGAAGGAAATTCTACTAACCAAGGTCCTCCGGCGAAGATCACGTCCTCTTCTGTCTGAGGTAGTCCAGGTCTTCAGAAAATAAAAAATGCGTATGTTCCGGCCGGTACCCGCGCACTAACTAATAGGAGAGACGCGGAAGTTTCATTTTCAGTGCCTCTCCTACGAATTATTCTATTGGCCACCTAGCAGCCAATCAGTAGCTGAGAAATTCGGCTCCTGATTGGCCACTAGGCCAATATAAGACAATCGTTTTTCAATCTATTTTTCACACCATTTTATCAGCTCGATGCCCACCACCCAGGGGCATCAAGGACAGCACCAGGCTTCAGCCTGACCAGGTAAGTCCTGGAGGGCCGGACCCTACCGGCCAGGCTGACTGGTCGGTAGAGATGAATGCTTTGGCTGCGGGACCTTATAAAATAAGAGTCCCCCCGGCTGTGGCATTACCCTGCTGGCAGGCTGGGCCTGGGGCTGGTTCTTAAAAGTACAGGGGAGCCCTAGTCATTTTGTCCCCTGTATTTTGGTAACCAGCCGCGGCCCTGGGGCTGGTTTTAAAAAATACAGCGAAGCCCTACTTGAATGGTTTCCGGATTTTTTAGAACCAGCCCCGGCTCTTTCAGCCTGGTGCTGGTTACGGCCATGGCGGGGGAACATGATTGGGCTGCATTACAGCATATAATTATGTAAAAGATTAGCCAATATATTAACAGTTAAATACGTTAAAGTGCAATATGCTGTAATAAACACATAAATGTCATGTTAAGAAAAATAAAATAGAATATTGATTAAAAAATAACAGATTTCAAAGATGTTGCACATACAGTATTGTCTTCTTAAGGTGCCCATACACGGTGCGACAGGGCATGAGATGAGATGTGTTCTCCCGTGCACATCCCATTGCACATCACATAAAGGCCCTTATTCTGGTTGGTGCGGCCAGAGCCGCACACGGTGCTCTGGCCGCACAAACCAATCCCCGCCCACGAGACGGATCGCCACGGCCGTCCGTACACGAACGGCTGGCGATCCGCATAAAAATGGTGGGGCGTACGCCTCCACCATGGTGGGAGCTGCCCCCTGCATTCAATGGTCGTCGACCATCGAAGGCAGGGCCGCACGCCACAGCAGCTCCCGCAAGCTAAGACCACACGGACAATCGTCCGTGTGTTAGCTTGTATGGGGGCTGAGAGCTGACATCCGGCGACGTCAGCTTTCCGCCCCCATCAGTGGCGTCATACCCTCATTAGCATGCATACGCCCCGCGTTTGCATGGGAACGCCCATGAAACGCGGGGCGTATACATAGGGAAATGAGGGTATGAAGCCCCTCACGCCCCTATACGCCCCCTTTGCGGCGTCTAAATTTTTTGTTCGGCGAATTCCCCTGCACATGCGCAGAGTGACCTCTGCGCATGTGCAGACTAAAAACATCGGCGGTACGGCCGCACGCGGGCCGTACCGCCCAGAACAGAATAAGGGCCAAAGTCTGTGCTATCTGTGCTTTTAGTGCTAAAGGTGCCCATACACATACCAATTACCCGGTACTTTTTGTGCTAAAATAGCATTGCATCGCATTGCATGCTTTGTGCATGCGAGGCAATGCGATCAAAAGACAGTACAAAAAGTGTATGCGCAGCACATACTTTTTGTACTGTGCGATGAGATGCCGCCATCTCATAGCACACATCACACCGGGAAAATCGGTGCATGTATGGGCACCTTACTGTAGATTGCATCGTATCTAGTACAAAAAGCACGCTGCTGTAGTAGGTTGTATACTTTTTGTACTAGATGCTATGCAATCTAGTACTAAAGCTGCCCATACACGGCCCGATGCCGGCTGTGCGTTCCTTGCTTTGAGGTGCGCGCTCCCGCGGCACCTCATCGCACAGTACAAAAAGTATGTGCTGCACATTCTTTTTGTACTTAGTTCTCATCACATTGCATCGCATTGCATGCACAACGCATGCACATGCAATGCAATGAGATCTGTGCTATTTAAGCCCACAACGCACGTCCATATCGGGCCGTGTATGGGCTACTTAGAAGGTCAGAGTTCATCGCACTGTGTATGGGCACCTTTATTGTTTTTTTTATGTTGTGTTTTGAGTTCAGTTTTATACAAACCACTTCTGATTGATATACACTATTATTAGTCTAGACTGATAAATTGGGTCAGTAAGCACATAAAAAGGAAATAAAGTATTGCTGATCAATCCTGCCTAGTAATTACCACAGTGATCGGCATATACTGTGTGTACTGCTGGGCACCACTCATAGAATGAATAATACCCCTTTCAGACATACGCGAAAATCCCGGGTTTTTTCACATGAACGCGCCCAAACCCGGGACTAGTGTATGTCTGAAAGGGTATACCCGGGATTTCACTCCCGGATACTGAGCACCTGCAATTGACCAGGGTTTTTCCCGGTATTTAACTCCCGGGTATAATGCCCGGCTTATGTCTGAATGGGTTTACCCTGGTTTTTCAGTTTTAAACATGTGATGTTGCTTTTTTTTTGCTGCCGGGGCGTGTCCCATTTCAATGATGAAACACTGAAATGCTTGAAAAGCCTGGCTTATGTGTGAAAGGGGTATACCCGGGTTTTTCCCGGATTTGAGGTGTAGTGTGAAAGGGGGTCTGTTACTAAAATTCTGGGAGTGACCTGGGTTGAAAATCCCGGGTAAACCTGGCCAAAATCCTGGGTAGTATGTCTAAAAGGGGTATAACTTATATCAGGTAGACTGTGTTATTATTTTCAATATATCTGATTTTAGAATTCTGGCTTGAAAGTTGTGGTGAAAATTTTTGTATAGCATACGGGTGTGGTGTGACTGTGACCATGTTGACATTCAGTATGTCTTCATAGATATGTCAACCATCCTTGGTTACAGGGGCTGGCTGGCAACTTTTAACCTGGGGGAGGGGGGGCAAATCCAGAGCATTGGCCCATAAGTAACAGCGCATATATGTATTAATAAAAAAACAATAATAGGACACCACAGGCTGCTCCCCTGTATAATATCAGGACGCCACAGGCTACTCCCCTGTATAATATCAGGACACCACAGGCTACTCCCAGTCTTATAATAATAACAGGACACCACAGGCTACTCCCCTGTATAATATCAGGACACCACAGGTTGCTCCACTGTATAATATCAGGACACCACAGGCTACTGCCCTGTATAATATCAGGACACCACAGGCTACTCCCCTGTATAATATCAGGACACCACAGGCTACTCCCAGTCTTATAATAATAACAGGACAACACAGGCTGCTCCCCTGTATAATAATAGTACCCCCACAGGCTGCTCCTCCTGTATAATAAAAGTACACCACAGGTTGCTCCCCCTGTATAATAGGACACAACAGGCTGCTCCCCTGTCTTATAATAATAACAGGACACCACAGGCTGCTCCCCCTGTATAATAATAACGGGACCCCCACAGGCTGCTCCCTCTGTATAATAATAACGGGACCCCCACAGGCTGCTCCCCCTGTATAATAATAACTGGACCCCCACAGGCTGCTCCCCTGTATAATAATAACTGGACCCCCACAGGCTGCTCCCCCTGTATAATAATAACTGAACCTTACAGGCTGCTCCCCCTGTATAATAATAACTGGACCCCCACAGGCTGCTCCTGCTGTATAATAATAACTGGACCCCCACAGGCTGCTCCCCCTGTATAATAATAATAATAATGGGACCCCCACAGGCTGCTCCCCCTGTATAATAGGACACAACAGGCTGCTCCCCTGTCTTATAATAATAACAGGACCGTACAGGCTGCTCCCCCTGTATAATAATAACAGGGCCCCCACAGGCTTCTCCCCCTGTATAATAATAACGGGACCCCCACAGGCTGCTCCCCCTGTATAATAATAACTGGACCCCCACAGGCTGCTCCCCTGTATAATAATAACTGGACCCCCACAGGCTGCTCCCCCTGTATAATAATAACTGAACCTTACAGGCTGCTCCCCCTGTATAATAATAACTGGACCCCCACAGGCTGCTCCTGCTGTATAATAATAACAGGGCCCCCACAGGCTGCTCCCCCTGTATAACAATAACAGGACCCCCACAGGCTGCTCCCCCTGTATAATAACTGGACCACCACAGGCTGCTCCCCCTGTATAATAACTGGACCCCCACAGGCTGCTCCCCCCGTATAATAATAACTGGACCCCCACAGGCTGCTCCCCCCCCTGTATAATAACTGAACCTTACAGGCTGCTCAGCCTGTGCAGTCCCACTCCCTCTTACCTTGATGCCAGACAGTGAGGCAGGCTGCAGCATAGGGAAGAAAGTGTAACGCACAGGCAGGAAGTAGGCGGAACATACAGAGTCTCTGTAGTGGCCTCCTGCACTAGACATGTCCTCAGTGCAGGAGGCCGGCGGCCATGTTTATGGAGACCACTCGGAAACTGGTCAGTCTGGTTGCAGCAGCAGCAGCAGCCTCAGAACAATGGCGGCCCGCACGCAAAATGATTCAGCGGCCGGGGGGGCACATGGCACCCTGCCCCCCAGCCCAGCCCGCCCCTGCTTGGATATTATTATAATTTTATTTATAAGGCGCCACAAGTGTTTCGCAGCGCCGTACAAAGGAACAATACAGGGACACAGAGCTTAGCCACAGTTCAATACACATTACAGCTTAAATATAAGTAGTGAGGGCTAAATCAACATACAACTAGAGGCTTGAGGCCAATGATGGAGAGGAGTATGCAGACGAAGATGGTCACTGAGTGTTTGGGTATGGGAGAGCTGTGAGTGACATGTGAAGAGAAGTGGGCTTTGACAACAGGAGGGAAGAGGGCCCTGCTCGGAGGAGCTTACAATCTAGTAGGAAGGGGAGACAGACAGATTACAAGAGGTGCAAGCAAGTGGGTGGTGGCTAGATAGCAGGATGTAAGCAGGATGGTAAATCATACTTGCCAACTTTGGCATACTCCTTTCCGGGAGAAGCCCGGAGAGGAGTGAAAGGGGGCGGATAGAGGCTTCGTTTTGGGGGCGGGGCACAGGGGATGTCATCAAGCCCCCCCCCCCCATGACGGGCTGAAGCCTCAATTTGCGGGTCCGTGGGTGGGGGGAGGGGCTAAATATGACGCGAAATGCTGCGAATTGTGTCATTTAGCCCCGCCCCCTCCCCGCGGACCCGCGAAAGTCATAGTTTTTAGACCGCGGGGAGAGGGGGAGCCGGGGCTGTAGGGAAATGCGGGAGACTTGCCCCCCCCTTCCCGGGGGACCCGATTTGCGGGACCCTCCCGGCCATTCCGGGAGGGTAGGCAAGTATGTGGTAAATAGTGGTCTCTTACCATTTCTCATTGGCAGTTCCAGCTTCTCGGTAGACCTGTAATACTCTTGCATTCTCCCCCAGTGCCAAATTGCCCACCTCTCTTCTGGCACATGCTCCCAGCATAGGGGATACAAGGATTCACTATTCTATTAAGGGCAAAGAAAAGGGATTTACCCTGATTTTTTTACCCCAAGTTTTTCGGTCACTTCAATGACAGAGCAAAAAAAAAAAAAAACACACAAAACGGGTGAAAACACACAATATTCACAATTGTGACCGTGAAAACGAGTCAGTTATCAGGGATTTTTCTCCCGCCAAAGTCAGTCACTTTGCACTAGCACAAGCTCGTACTATTATTACTATGCTAAAGTATATAATGAACCCCTCTAAGACGTCCTGACATAATATAACTACTGTAGATCGGAGCTTCATACGTTTCGTTATTTTCACCTAAAAAGTGAAACTTCAGGCCTCTTGCCGGAACAGAAGATGTTGACTCAGATCAAAAAGCTTTTGCACGTTTCTTATTCAGGTCAGGTCACAACTTTCCCACACTAGCCGATTCTGAATTTCTCAATTTCAGCTTTTTCACTCTGACTCCGCCCTAGTGTGCATATAGGTAACCGTGCAGCCCCACCTGTGTGTGTGTGTGTGTGTGCCTCTGCATTCATTGCTGGAAGATGTATGATAATATATGTAATAATCCTTCTCATCTGAGCATATCCAGAAAACACGGCCTGTTGGGAGTATTCCTCTGAGGTGTGAGCAGCACAGTTCTATGGATAATGTAGAAATAGAGGATTAAACTATTTATTCCCAGCTCAGGGAGTGATATTTACCCAGGGTCAGGGATATCTGAGAGGGAACGGGGGGGGGGGGCATCAGACGGAACCGCGGCAGCGCCAAACTCCAGACCAATTTATACGTTTAATAAAACTTTTCATTTCCTCCTTTTCATTTAGTCGGGGCCATAAGTGTTTATTCTATCAGCCGTTATCTTAATACATGTGACATTTCCATGTCCCGAAGAGAGGTATTTCCATGAAATAATATCACGCTATCTGCAGCTTCCAGACACCGGATGAATCACATTAAACGCAGCTGGAGATGGATGATGGCGGAGAGACCTGGTGTATCACCGGCGATACTTACATATGTCAGACACAGGACGGATGCACAATAACCGGGGTGACTGTATGTAGTGAGAAGAACAGTAATGAGAGACGTTATACAGGCGTGCAGAAGCAATTCATAAAGGGTCTTAGTCTGAGACACCCCCCCGCAGCTCGCCATAGGCCCCAAATAACGCCTTCTATCAAACCGCGCAAGCCCTGGAGCCAATTTATAGATCATTGCTAATCTCTGGCCCAGAAATATTGGTCACCTGGCTTTCCACAGGGAAACTACCTGAGGAACGCCAGAAGGGTGAAACGCGTAGGTCACACTCACATTCCCTATTCCCATTACTGCTGTCCACCACACACGCATCGGCATCCCCAGGCTCATGATAACTTGTAAATAGCACCTTCTATCGAAACTGCACAACCACAGAAGGCAATTTACGGATCGGTGCGTATGACTGGCACAGGGGAATTCTTCACCTCACTTTACCCAGGGAAACTCTCCCTGAGGAATGCCAGTGAAACGCGTAGGGTAAACTCACACTCTCCGTACTGCTGACCACCAGGACCACCACACAGACAGACTGCACAGGCTGCTAACTCTTAGGATACCCGCTGGCTCTGCGGCCTACGCAGTCACCTTGCATTGGCACTGCCGGCACGACGCTGAGTCCGTGCATCATGCTGATAACTGCGAGCTGTTTGCACTAGCTCTGCTATGTGCTTGGCAGGGGAATGTAGCATTTTGGAACATGTAAAGGCTGTTTTAACAGGCGGTGATTAGCTGGGATCTAATAGGAGATGAGACATTCAGTAAGTGAGTGATAAGGAGATTAATGCTCGGAGACAGACAGATGCAATGCTTTGGTAGACCAATTAATTGGAGTTGATTTGACATTTTGATGCTGCACAAGGTAATAAAGCTCCGACGCGTTGGCTGGCAGATGCCGGCCCATCCACATGCATTAAATATTGTGCTTTATGGTAATCATCATTTCCAGGAGACACGCTGTAACCCTTTCCCAGTGCCGGGCCGGCTCACCCCCCCTCAGGCCGCATATAGATCGGGGGTGCTGTGTGATAGGTAATCGCTGTCAGTGATTGGGAAATCTGAGCGTGTCAGAGATCTTCATCCTGCGGAGCCCGGTGCCAAACACAACAAATGTCAATTAGACGCTTATGTGGCTGGCACAGATGGGCTGTGATGGCAGCCGCTGTGTGCCAAGGCACATATCATTACTCTGAGCGCGGTGATCAGAGCGTCACAAAGAGATAATCTGTATCAGTCATCTGGCTCCGGGCCGGGATAGACCATCCACAGGGCCACAACCAAAGGTTGACACATGAAAAGGTTGACATGAGAGTTATTTTTTGTGTAAATGTCCACAACTGTTAGTGTACAGTTAGTGCAGCGCATTCGCTCTCCCCTTTACAGTTCCCTATTGTCCTCCATGTGGATGGTAAAATATAAATAAGTGTTTTTATTTGTCGGCATTTTACTTGCGTTGACTTTCTTCTATGTCGACCAATTGCATGTCGCCATTCTGTCAATGTCAACCTAGCGTGTGGCGATATTTTGTCTGTGTTGACCAATTTACTGTCTACCTAGACACTCTAGACCTTTCAACCGCTTCCCGTTATCACCCCCACTACTTGGGGGTACACATGCTCAGGTGTCCACATTGACACCAAAGAACCCTGAAAAAGCATGTCGATCTTTTCATATGTCGACATTTTCCAACATTTTGCTTGTGTTGGCGTTTTGTAATTTTGGACCTTGCTCACCCCACCTTTTGTCACTGGTATCGGAGAAGAGATGACACATAAACAGGACACGCCAAGGACACGTGACCCTTCCTGAGGTCGTCGCCCCATTGTTCCTATTATACTGTTCTGTCATACGCCCCCGATACATGGAATATATATGTTCTCTCACTAAGGGCCTGATTCAGACCTGGCAGCCCAGCGAACACGTCAGCGCCGCCCCCCCGAAGTCCAGCCCCCCTGCCATCCGCATTCCCTTGGTTAGCATGCGAGGGGACGTATACGAGAATCGTGAATCGCGGTAAGGGGGCGCAAATTGCGGGAGGAGGTTGTGGGGGTCAGTGAATCACGGGAGGGGGGGTTGCGGGGCTCCGTGAATCAAGGGAGGAGGCTCGAGGGTGCCGTGAATCGTGGGAGTGGCGCGCGGGGGGGTGCTGTGAATCACGGGAGGGGCGCGGGGGATGCCGTGCATGAAGGGAGGAGGGGCGCAGGGGGGGGGGGGGCTAGAATCGCAGGAGGGGGTTTGCGGGGGTCTGGGGTGGGGAGCTGGCAGAGGGGGAGGGGGGTTGCGGGCAGACCTGCCGCTCACCTGGTGGCTGTGGAGTAATGGTGGATGGTGGGCGTGTACTGTAGCCCTGGCTGGGCGGGGGGAGGTGATGTCAAGGGGGTGGTGGTGTGTAGAACACTGGTCTTTTCCCTAGGGGGGGTGGGTTTGTGTATCCCGCTGGGCGGGAACCTTATATACACAGGGGATGAGTGACAGATCTGGCTAAATATATAAGAGATATGACACTTGGACAAAGTCCATTCCTCAGATACGTGTTACCATAGACCAGTATTTACCAATCGCAGCGACTCGGGACTAGAATCCCCCCTCACGTCTAGTCAGGCCGGAGGGGGACGTCTGCTAACCAAGCCTGTAAATCAGCGCATAAGGCAAAATAGTTGAAAAATTAATGATTGCTAATGAATAATTTACTCTTATCTCCCTCGGATCAATTTGCCCCTCCCAGTTTCTGGATAATACAATGCTTAATTACCATCAGCAGCCCCACTCGCGGGAAGATACTCCATACACAGGGATAGCGGCCCAGCGGGCTCTCTGCCACAGTCCCTGAGCCCTCTGCAGGCCCCCGATGGGGCTCACATCAGCCACAGGAAATGCAGGAAACGCCGGCTCCTATCCAGCGCCAGCTATGGATTCCGGCACTGCCAGAAACCAGGGGACTGTATGTTTGGCAACTGACATGAGATTGCGCACATTCGGACGCACAGATGTACAGTATTTGCACCAGGACATGCATAAATCCAGTATACGCCATCGTCACTGCTGGAAGTATGATACGTAGGTGACAGTGACGTGCGGTCAGGTGAGGCAGAGTCTCACCCGCCATACTTCAGTATACGCCATCGTCACTGCTGGATGTATGATACGTAGGTGACAGTGACGTGCGGTCAGGTGAGGCAGAGTCTCACACGCCATACTTCAGTATACGTCATCGTCACTGCTGGAAGTATGATACGTAGGTGACAGTGACGTGCGGTAAGGTGAGGCAGAGTCTCACCCGCCATACTTCAGTATACGCCATCGTCACTGCTGGAAGCATGATACGTAGGTAACAGTGACGTGCGGTCAGGTGAGGCAGAGTCTCACCCGCCATACTTCAGTATACGCCATCGTCACTGCTGGATGTATGATACGTAGGTGACAGTGACGTGCGGTCAGGTGAGGCAGAGTCTCACCCGCCATACTTCAGTATACGCCATCGTCACTGCTGGAAGTATGATACGTAGGTGACAGTGACGTGCGGTCAGGTGAGGCAGAGTCTCACCCGCCATACTTCAGTATACGCCATCGTCACTGCTGGATGTATGACACGTAGGTGACAGTGACGTGCGGTCAGGTGAGGCATAGTATCACCCGCCATACTTCAGTATACGCCATCGTCACTGCTGGATGTATGATACGTAGGTGACAGTGACGTGCGGTCAGGTGAGGCAGAGTCTCACTTGCCATACTTAGGTGACAGTGACGTGCGCGGAGTACACTTTTCTGATGTTTAACGGAAGTTAGGGGAGGGTGGAGTATGCTGTTTGGGTGCACATGCTGTGCGTATGTGTGCTGTGTGTGTTTATATATGCTTTGTGTTTGTGTGCACAAGCTGTGTGTATGCTGTGTGTTTGTGTGCACATGCTGTGTGTGTGTGTGTGTGTATGCTGTGTGTTTGTGTGCACATGCTGTGTGTATGTATGCTCTGTGTGTGTCTGTGTGCACATGATGTGTGTTTGTGTGCACATGCTGTGTGTATGTATGCTGTGTGTCTGTGTGCACATGCTGTGTGCATGTATGCTGTGTGTGTCTGTGCACATGCTGTGTGTTTGTGTGCACATGCTGTGTGTATGTATGCTGTGTGCTGTGTGCACATGCTGTGTGTATGTATGCTGTGTGTGTCTGTGCACATGCTGTGTGTATGCTGTGTGTTTGTGTGCACATGCTGTGTGTTTGTGTGCACATGCTGTGTGTTTGTGTGCACATGCTGTGTGTATGTATGCTCTGTGTGTGTCTGTGTGCACATGCTGTGTGTTTGTGTGCACATGCTGTGTGTATGTATGCTGTGTGTCTGTGTGCACATGCTGTGTGTATGTATGCTGTGTGTGTCTGTGTGCACATGCTGTGTGTTTGTGTGCACATGCTGTGTGTATGTATGCTGTGTGTCTGTGTGCACATGCTGTGTGTATGTATGCTCTGTGTGTGTCTGTGTGCACATGCTGTGTGTTTGTGTGCACATGCTGTGTGTATGTAAGCTGTGTGTCTGTGTGCACATGCTGTGTGTATGTATGCTATGTGTGTCTGTGCACATGCTGTGTGTTTGTGTACACATGCTGTGTGTATGTATGCTGTGTGTCTGTGTGCACATGCTGTGTGTATGTATGCTATGTGTGTCTGTGCACATGCTGTGTGTCTGTGCACATGCTGTGTGTATGTATGCTGTGTGTCTGTGTGCACATGCTTTCTGTGTGTCTGTGTCATACTTGCCTACCCTCCCAAAATGGCAGAGAGGCTTCCGAAAATGATGTCACCTCCCGGCCTCCTGGAAACGTAGGCAAGCCTCCCACACACAAGTCACGCTATTTGGGAAGAGGGCAGGGTTAAAATGAAGCAAATATCGGCCCCCGGCTTGATGACATTGGTATCAGTCCCCACCCCCTAATAAGCAGCTGACAGCCTTCTCTCCGGGCTTCTCCCACAGAGGAGACAGAAATAGTAGGCATGTATGCTCTGTGTGTACATCCTATGTGTATCTATGCTGTGTGTGTGTGTGTGTGTACATGATGTGTGTATGTATGCTATGTATGTGTATGCAGTGTGTACATGCTGTGTGTTTGTATGCTATGTGTGTGTGTACATGATGTGTGTATGTATGCTATGTATGTGTATGCAGTGTGTGCATGCTGTGTGTTTGTATGCTATGTGTGTGTCTGTGTGTATGCATTGTGTAGATGCTGTGTATATGTATGCTACTGTATGTGTGTGTTTGTGTCTTTAGTGTGTATGTATGCTATGTGTATGTATGTATATATGCATACCTTCCAACTTTTAAAATCAGTGGGGTAGGGACACCTGCACTCGACCTGCCTTGTGCGCTCCTGAAAAAGTGGTGTGGACTCACAAAAGGGGTGCAATCACGACTCACAACCCAAGTTTTTGTCACTGAGCTGGCCATACCCCCTGTCTCTGTGAATAAACACTGTACACATACGCACAGTGTCTATACACTGCTGCCTGCACAAACGAAAGGGACTGTTTCAAAGGACAAATGGGAGATGTGATGTATGTGTATGTACAGAAGAATGTGTGCATGACAAACATGGTATGTATGGTACGCACACCCCTGCGTTTGCCACTGCAGTCTCAGGGGGCAGTGATTGGTTTTTCTTCTTTTGAAAATGGTGTTCACAAGTGTTTTGAAGAGGTTATTAAATACAGGTTGTTCACAAAGCAATACATCCGTACGGGGAAATTATTTCTATCACAGTAAATGCTGCTGGTCACATGTCACACATATACACACAGCTAATCCATAGTTACCTACCTTCCTGCATTCTGCAGTAGACTCCCTGAGCAGCAAGCAGTAGCAGCAATCTCCCTCTCTCCCTCATTAGTCTAGCAATCTCCTGCATGTCACCTAGCCCACCTAGCCCACCTAGCCCACATTACACTGTTACACCATAGTTACCTACCCTCCTGCATTCTGCAGGAGTCTCCCTGACATAGCAGCAATCTACCTCTCTCCCTCATCAGTCTAGCAATCTCCCTCTTGTCACCTAGCCTACATTACACTGTTGCATTTTTGGGGAATAAAGGAATGAGAGACAGATACATTTACATTGAATCATCAGCGCCATTTCCCAGCACATTAACAAGTATAGTATCTCTTACTAACTGCTTTGGGGCTCATCTACATTATATTCACAATATATTTTCACAATCTCTCCATATATGGAACTAGACACGCCCTTTAGGGTGGAGCTTGACATGCCACCTCAATGGGGTGCTTTGCAAAATTCTATTACCAAGTATAATCTCCCTGAAACTAGTTTTCAAAAGTAGGCAAGTATTAACTAATCATGTCCTCAGTTCCTTTTACAATGTTTCCCGTGAAGTTGCAGCAGCACAGTTCTGAATGTTGTTATGCAGCGCTGGGCCTAATTCAGATCTGATCGTAGGCAAAACCATGTTGCACTGCAGGTGGGGCAATGCAACAGGACAGGTGCAGAGTTAGATTTGGTTGGGGTGTGTTCAAACTGAAATCTAAATTGCAGTGTAAGAATAAAGCATCCAATATTTGCCCTTCACAGAAACAAACTAACCCCCCCAAACCTAACTCTTGCTGCACCTGTTACATCTGCCCCACCTGGGGTGGGGGTGGGGGGTTATTTCTGGAACCGTGGCTCTTCATAGTCACAGATAATCTGCATTAATGACTGCAGCATATAAAACAGCAATGCTAGTAAATGCAAAACCAGGTGTGTAAATGAAAACAACACCCCAACTCTTCCCCAACCCCCCCGTCCGCCCGCGCATGGTGCAGATACTCTCAGGGAGCTGGTGTAATGTGAATTCCCATCACAGTAACTATTACCGTCCACTTAGCCCCTGTAAGTGCTTTGAGCAGCCTGATTTTGGATGAGGATACATTGTACATTGCCAGCACAGTCGCCTGTTACAGGAAATAAACCTGTTAACTGAAATATGGCCTCACAATCCCAAGCAGTGCTGTATGTACTAAGAAGTGAACGGTGCAGCCTGAGGCAGGAGGAAGGGTTAATAGGGACTCTCCATTAAGACTGAATAAGTCATTATTTGTACTGTAGCTGTTGATGTTCTGCCCTCTGTGTCATCATTAAACCTAATCAAAGATGGCTGATCTCTGCATATTTGATCTCGCTGGCTGACGCTACCTCCACCTGCAGGGAAAACAAAATTCTGAACCTATTAGCAGAATTTGCCAGAAGAAGGGAAACCTTTGGCTGCAGTACAGTCTAGGTTAGGTGCATTCTGTCACATCAGTCCCTTGCACATCTGCATGGAGTTAGCTGATTGGCTGAGAGTATTGCTCTGTCATGCAAATTTAGAGCTGGCATAATGTGTATCTGGAAATAAGAAAATGTGGCATAACATCGATCAGGTGGAACAACAATGTGGCATAATGTGTATTAGGGGGCACTACATTATAGCATAGTGTGTATCAAGAGGAATTATGATGTGGTATAATATGTATTTGGGTGGCACTACATTGTGGCATAATGTGTATCAGGGGACACTATATTGTAACATAATGTGTATAAGGGAGCATTGCTATGTGGCAGGGGTATTGGAACACTTCTATGTGGCATAATGTATACCAGGGTGCACTACTATGTGACATAATGTACATCAGGGGCACTACTATGTGGCATAATATGTATTGGGGGGCATTGCAATGTGGCATTATATCTATCAGGGGAATAACTATGTGGCATAATGTGTATTAGGGGGCACTATATTATAGCATAGTGTGTATTAAGGGGAATTATGATGTGGTATAATATGTATTTGGGTGGCACTACATTGTGGCATAATGTGTATCAGGGGACACTATATTGTAACATAATGTGTATAAGGGAGAACTGCTATGTGGCATGTGTATTGGGACACTTCTATGTGGCATAATGTATACCAGGGGGCACTACTACAGTATGTGGCAAAATGTGTATCAGGGTGCACTACTATGTGACATAATGTACATCGGGGCACTACTATGTGGCATAATGTACATCAGGGGCACTACTATGTGGCATAATATGTATTGGGGCACTGCAATGTGGCAGCATATCTATCGGGGGGAATAACTATGTGGCATAATGTATATTGAGGGCACTACAGGGTGTCATACAGTGTATCAGGGGGCACTGCTATGTGGCATAATGTGTACTGAGGGCACCACTACGTGACCTAATATGTATCAGGGGCACTACATTGTGGCATATGTGTGTGTGAATGTACTACAATTTTGCATACTATGTATTGGTGACACTACAATGTGCCATAATGTGTATCGGGAGCACTACTATGTAACATAGGGCCTTATTCTGATCGTAGCGGCCAAACGTGCGTACGTTCGCTATTAACGTACGCTAGCCGCACGCGGCCGTTGGGGTTAAGTCCACCCACAACTCAGCCGCATACGTACGGGCAGAAACAACGTAGAAGGGGAGTGGCGTACAAATGAGCGTACGGCAACGTACGCGGACGGACCAGCCCTTACACTCCGACAACTGGCGTACAATTGAGCGTACACCACCGTTTACGGACGTCTCTCGGCCGTCTTCCCACCGACTTCTTGCGGCTATCTGAGCGTACGCCAGCTTGCACGGACGGGTCCCTATTGTTTTCAATAGAAAAGTCAGCTTATGTCACCGCTCGTGAGAGTGAGCGTACGTCCGTGTACGCTGACATACCCTTCATATATATGGACCTGCAAATGTTGCCTTTCAACTATAATTATGAAAATTAATTAATTGATTGAATTAATTAATGTGCAAAATAGTGGCCATGGGCTTAAAACATTGCTGAAACATCCTTTGTAGGTGTTAGATGTGGTTTATGTTATTGTATCATAAATACAAAACCTATGTTTGTATTAGAGTGAACACGTTGACACATGTCGACTTGTGTAGATTGAGTGTGCTACTGTGTAAAGTCTATGAAAGCACGTAGTGAATGTGTCGACCTGTTTAACAAATACCTACCTTAGCATATATAAGCAGGTCTTACAAAGATTCTTACCTTAAATTAAACAAACCTTTAAATGTAGAGAAGTATAGAAAGATAACCTTACAATGTGTTTGAGTGCTGTGTGTGGCTTGCAGGTAGTGAAATCATGGTTTGGAGTTAATAGACTGCAGCATTGCTTATTACATTCAGGTGTATGTGTTTGAGTAGTAATCCGCGTAAATTAGCTAACCCAGGCGCACGCTGGCATGCGGTATCTGTAGGGGTGGTTTGAGATGGCGGTTGGCGGCCGCCTGTTTTGTGTCCGAAATGAACGGTGCTTTAGTCGATCGTGCGGTAGTAGCACCGCTCATTTTTGGTGCACACCCCCGTGTACGCCCATATTTACGCCCATTTTCCCTCATTATTTCGGCCGCACCCCTCTTCACGCCCCTGTGCCGCCCCCAATACCCGTACACTCGCGTACAGGTTTTTTCGCACGTAGAGACCCGTCCGTAAGCGTTGGTGAGTGGTCGCGCCTGCGCATTAGCGAATGTACGCATGCGCAGATCATAAAAAATACCGGGACGTCCGCGTACGGCCCGGCCGCTCCAACCAGAATAAGGCCCATAATGTGGTATAATATGTGACATAATGTGGCACAAAAATATGGTATAATATGCATCAAGTGCATTGCAATGTGACATATTGGGGGAAATTTACTAAGATGTGTATTTTACTTCACATGTGATGTTGCTATGGGCAACCAATCAGATCCTGTCTATTATCTTCTAAAGAGTGCTTAATAATTAAGAAGTACATTCTGATTGGTTGCCCATAGCATGTGAAGTAGAATACACATCTTAGTAAATGTCCCCCTTTGCGTGTGAGGGGACACTTCTATGTGATATAACATGCATCGGGGGACTACAATGTGACATAATGTGTATCAGGGGGAACTACAATGTGGCATAATGTACATTAGGAGGCAATACATTATGGCATATCGTGTATCAAGAAGAACTACAATTCAGCATAATGTGTATTTGGGAGGCACTATTTTGTTGGATAATGTGTATCAGGGGACAGTATATTGTGCCATAATGTGCATAAGGGGTCACCTCTATGTGGCATAATGTGCAGCATGGGGCACTGTAATGTGGCATAGTGTGCATTGTGGACACTACTGAAAAATGATGTGATCATTTTACCTTTTCCTATATACAGTGAGATAAAATTCTCTGGTGTAAGAGATGAAGGGAAGTGAAGGTGCCCATACATGGTGCGTTTCTCCTGTGCGATGCACACTCCATGCATAACACACCGCTCAGTACAAAAAGTATGTGCAGCCCATCAGTGGCGGATTCAGGGGGGGGACACCCGGGCACGTGCCCCCCTTGCCATTCAATTTGTAGATGAGGACCAGAGCTTTCCAACGAGCCCAGCCCCGTGTCTCTAGCCTCCCGGAAACCGGAGATATTGCCTGGCAAAGCTGTAACATTTTTTCCCCATAGGACAATATGGGACCCGTCAATTCCGACCCCCACCCAGTTCCGACGGCTTCCAGTTCCCCCCCTGGCATCACAGGAGCTTGTGTTTGATGTCATTCAATTCCAAATCGCTGTGCCTTCAATATGATACCAGGATGGTCCATATCGGTCAATCGGTTCCAGGGAATGCATTTTCTGGTGTGAAATGGGTATTATTTCAAATAGCTGGGACCTGCAGTGCTCGGAATACAGCCAGGCTCTGCCACTGTCAGTGGCTATCACTTCTGCCTGGCGACGGCTGTCCCCCATTTACCACAAGCATATATTCCCCGTTGGCAATGAGCATGTAATCCCACATGGCAACAAGCATGGAACCTCTGGCAATGAGCATGGAACCCTTGGCAATGAGCATGTAGATAAGCAGCACTTACTGTATGTAGCATAATTTTTAATAGGCATTATGGTGTTTGGCATAATACATAATGGACATCATGCCATGTAATTTAACGTGCAATGGACATTATGGTGTCAATCAGGCATGTCCAACGTTGGCCCTCCAGATGTTGTGAAACTACACATCCCAGCATGCTTTGCCACAGTTTTGCTATTAGGGAATGCTAAAACTATTGCAAAGCATGCTGGGATGTGTAGTTTCACAACATCTGGAGGGCCAACGTTGGAAATGCCTGGTGTAAATTTTTAATGCGCGCCTTTGGTGGACAATGTCCCTGTTTATGAAGTGTATTGTGAATTTTGTCTTAATCTGTGTGGCATTATGTGAATTCTGGCTCAATCCGTGTGGCATTATGTGAATTTTGTCTCAATCCATGTGGCATTATGGGAATTTTGGCTAAATCCGTGTGTTATTATGTGAATTTTGGCTCAATCCATGTGTTATTATGTGAATTTTGGCTCAATCCGTGTGTTATTATGTGAATTTTGGCTCAATCCTTGTGGCATTATGTGAATTTTGGCTCAATCCGTGTGGCATTATGTGAATTTTGGCTCAATCCATGTGGCATTATGTGAATTTTGGCTCAATCCGTGTGGCATTATGTGAATTTTGGCTCATTCCATTTGGCATCATGTGTAAGGGGCAAGTATAATGGGGTCTAGTATTTTGTTGCATAATGTGTAGAAGTTGTATATGGTGTTGTACACTACACTCAAGGACACGCCCCCTGTTGAGTGGCCACACCCCCTTTTCCGGAGCGCGCCTTCGGTGCGCACACAACTACATCCTTCACTTTTGTTACCATGGTGGGCCTGCATACTTTAAATGCCAGGGCCTATTTTTAATCCCATTGCCACCCTCTCTCTGCCGCTCTCTTAGCATGTACACTGGCACCACTAACACTGGCCCTCCCCCACCTAAACCCTCTTTTATCATGGTGCCCCCCCCCCCCCCTGTCCTGGATCCGCCCCTGCAGCCCATACTTTTTGTACTAGATCACTTTGTATCTTGTACAATAAGCATGCTGCTTTAGCACATCGCTCCGTGTATGGGCACCTTGAGGTCTGGTGCCGGTATGACGGTTGTATGTGCAGGGATGTGTGCTTCTGTTTTGTCTTTGGAAGGCGATATAAATAGAAACTGTATCGCAGATGTCTTCCTGCCAACCAGGGTCACCCAATTCTCACCCCTAACTGTCCTCTGCCCTGCTGCTGTGATGTATGCAGTATGTGTATATGATTCACTGACCCCTTGTGTCCCAAACCACAGTGCAAAGATCTATAGGGTGACAGCTCCTGAATGTTTGTATAAAGTGATGTGCGCTGATTAAATAAACCCGATGCGTCCTGCTCGTCAGGATCTATTGTTCTGCTATTTCTGTGGACTTCTTTAGGTATAAAAATATGTATTGAATGTTAGGTAATACACAAGACAAGAGGAGAAGACTTCCTGGGTGACATTTAATGAGATGCGAAATCGCACTTTCTGAAAGTGTGATTTTTAGTCACGCCGGAACTCGCATCCAGATGTTTTCCCATAGAAAAGTATACAATTCACATATTTAATGAGATGCGAATTCAGGAAAATGGGTCTAAAAATCGCCAAACATTTCAACCAGGTTCTGATATGTGAATTGGCCAGAACCATGCACAGATCATTGAGATCTGTGCATGGTCCTGTGTTAAAAAATGTGTTAAAGTGTTTTTTTTAAACGGCGTGGGGTCCCCCCTCCTGAGCAGAACCAGCCCCGGGCTCACTCAGACGGACCTGGTTCCAAAAATACGGGGGACAAAAAATTTGTGGGTCCCCCGTATTTTGAAACCAGCACCGGGCTCCACAGCCGGCGGACCCTTTTTATATAAGGTCCCCCGGCCGAAACATGAGCACCGTGGTCAGCCTTGGATGGGGTACCTGGAGAAGTGGGAACCCCCAAATAAAGGGGTCCCCCCCAGGCTTCATCCGACCAGGGTTGAAGCCCGGGGCTGCCACCGGTGTCCGTGGCCAGATGCATGACCAGCCACGGTGCTCATGTTTTGGCCAGGGAACTTTATATAAAAAGTGTCCCCCAGCTGTGGCATGACCCCAAGGGCTTTTGGAGCCCAGTGCTGGTTTCGAAATATCGGGGACCCCCAGATTTTTTGTACCCCGTATTTTTGGAACCAGGACCGGTCCAAGAGTCCGGGGCTGGTTTCAGAAATACGGGGGGACCCCTATGCTTTTTGTCCCCCGTATTTTTGGAACCAGGTCTGGCTCAATGAGCCGGGGGCTGGTTATGCTCAGGAGGGGGGACCTCACGCCGTGTTTTTTTTATAAACACAAATTCGCACATTACATCAAATTTGCACATTTTCATGCCTAAAAATCACACATTTTCATGCCAAAAATTGGACCATTATCACACTTAATCGCACTTTTTTTCTCAGAATACGCACCTCATTGAATATGCGGCAAAAAATGCGATTTCAAAAAGTGCGATAATGGGCGATTTTGAAAGCGTGAAAAAATCGCATTCTATTAAATGTCATCCATATCTCCCAACTTCCATCTTCCAACGATGGAAAGGATCAGAAAATGACTGTCCTGTCATGCATGTGTAGCAGCCGCTCGGGGCAGAGTACCACAGCCATTTAGTATGGTGGCACCCAAACACACACTGACAAGACAGCGCTGTAAATACGCAGAAGACATATTGCTAGCCATCTTGGTGAAGGTCCTGATGCCTCAGTAGAGGAAATCATGGTGATAGCATAGGAGTGCACTTCATTTTCATCACCTCCCTCATATCATACTTGCCTATTCTCCCGGAACTGCTGCAATGTTCATAAAAAAATGGTTAGAGGAAAAATGGCAAGTCTCCTGCAGCCGCCCACACATCAAGTAAAGTGGGTAGACCGAATGGCCCATGACATGGTTCACGCTGAAAGACAGAATCATAGCCACGCACACACTGTACAAAGCCTGTTATCTCTGTGATAGCATGGTCACGCCCCCACCTTAAGCCTTCTCCTCCCACAGCACGACCACTCCATCAGCCTTCTCCTCCAACATCACGCCCCCACCTTCAGCCTTCTCCACCCATTAAAGGGGCAGACTAGATGGGCAAAATGGTTCCTATCTGCCATCAAATTCTATATCATGCCCCCATTTGGCATTAATGGAGGATTAGATTTTAAATAAAATGTCCAGTGGTGCACCATAGCCTAAGTATCATATAATGTCTAGAAGGTGATTTTTCGGTACTTGTGAGTTATCTGGGCTGCCGATTTTTTGATTGTATGCCTTAAGTTAAGGCATACAATCAGATGCGATGCGATGCGATATCGCATCGCATCGCATCGCATGCGATCATCGGATGCGATGACCCGATTTTTCCATAGGAATCAATGTTAAAATTGACTGAGTCCATTTTAACATGGAATTCAATGGGAAAAAGGGGTCCTTTTCATACCCCTACTATCCAAGTGGGCATGGAGTTGGATATAAACCTGTGGCGAGCGTAGCGAGCCACCGAGCCCGAAGCGTGGCGAGCGAACGGTATTCTGTGTGCCCTCGCGGGGCTCGCTATGCTCGCCACGCTTCGGGCTCGGTGGCTCGCTACGCTCGCCACAGGTTTATATCCAACTCCATGCCCACTTGGATAGTAGGGGTATGAAAAGGACCCCTTTTTCCCATTGAATTCCATGTTAAAATGGACTCAGTCCATTTTAACATTGATTCCTATGGAAAAATCGGGTCATCGCATCGCATCGCATCCGATGGTCGCATGCGATGCGATGCGATGTGCCCGATCCGACC